>NC_045454.1:35855346-35868992 GCF_002776525.5 Piliocolobus tephrosceles
TAGGGAAGGAAGGAAGGAAGGAAGGAAGGAAGGAAGGAAGGAAGGAAGGAAGGAAGGAAAAAGAGGCCGGGCAGTGCCACTGCACTCCAGACTAGGTGACTGAGTGAGACCCTGTCTCAAAAAGAAAGAAGGAAGGAAGGAAGGAAGGAAGGAAGGAAGGAAGGAAGGAAGGAAGGAAGGGAGGGAGGAAGGAAGGGAGGAAGAAAAAAGAGGCCGGGCGCGGTGGCTCACACCTGTAATCCCAGCACTTTGGGAGGTTGAGGTGGGCAGATCACGAGGTCAGGAAATTGAGACCATCCTGGTTAACACAGTGAAACCCTGTCTCTATTAAAAATACAAAAAATTTCCCGGGCATGGTGGCGGGCATCTGTAGTCCCAGCTACTCAGGAGGCTGAGGCAGGAGAATGGTGTGAACCCGGGAGACAGAGCTTGCAGTGAGCCGAGATTGCGCCACTGCACTCCAGCCTGGGCAACAGAGTGAGACTCTGTCTCAAAAACAAAAACAAAAATAAAAATAAACAGAAAAGAAAGAAAGAAAAAGAAAAAGTGTCTGTCCATCCACAGTGGGACGCTATGCAACCACCGTTTAAACGGCCAAAGCAGATCTTCTCTAAGGTATGGTAATGTGAAAAGCAGGAGTGTGATAGGTTGTGTACTTCTTTTTTTTTTTTTTTTTTTTTTTTTTTTTAGAGTCTTGCTTTTGTTGCCCAGGCTGGCGTGCAATGGCGCAGTCTCGGCTCACTGCAACCTCCGCCTCTCGGGTTCAAGCGATTCTCTTGCCTCAGCCTCAAGTAGCTGGGATTACAGGCACCCACCACCATGCTCAGCTAGTTTTTTGTATTTTTTAGTAAAGACAGGGTTTCACCATGTTGGCCAGGCTGGTCTCGAATTCCTGACCTCGTGATCCACCCTCCTTGGCCTCCCAAAGTACTAGGATTACAGGTGTGAGCCACAGTGCCCGGTCCCCTTGCTTGGGGAGGTGACTTTTATCCAAATATCTCTGAAGGAGACGCTGGTCACAGCCTCCATCTCTGGGGAGCAAACCAGGGCTCTGGTAATTGGCGGGGGACATACTCTCATGTTTCTCTATGTACCTTTTGTAAAAATTGCATTTTTTAAAACCATGCACATGTATTACTTATTAAAAATTAAAAATTGTTTTTAAAAGTGTCTGGGCTGAGTGTGGTGGCTCCTGTCTATAATCCCAGCACATTGGGAGGCTGAAGCAGGAGGATCACTTGAGCCAAGGAGTTGGAGACAAGCCTGAATAATGTAGGGAGACCACTGTCTTCACAAAAAGTTTTAAAATTAGCCAGGTGTAGTGGTGCACACCTGTAGTCCCAGCTACTTGGGAGGCTGAGGCAGGAGAATCGCTTGAACCCTGGAGATAGAGGTTGCAGTAAACCAAGATCATGCCACTGCACTCCAGCCTGGGCGACAAAGTGAGACCCTGTCTCAAAAACTAAATAAATAGGCTGGGCACGGTGGCTCACACCTGTAATCCCAGCACCTTGGGAGGCCGAGGCAGGTGGATCATCTGAGGTCAAGAGTTTGAGACCAGCCTGGCCAACATGGTGAAACCCCATCTCTACTAAAAACACAAAAATTAGCGGGGCGAGGTGGTGAGCACCTGTAATCCCAGCTGCTCGGGAGGCTGTGGCAGGAAAATCGCTTGAACCTGGGAGGCAGAGGTTGTAGTAAGCCCAGATTGTGCCACTGCACTCCAGCCTGGGTGACAGAGCAAGACTCCATTTCAAAAAAATAAATAAGTAAATACAAATAAAAATTAGCTGGGCGTGCTGGTGCACACCTGTAATCTCAGTTACACAGGAGGTTGTGCCAGGAGAATTGCTTGAACCCTGGAGGTGGAGGTTGCAGTGAGCCGAAATCATAGCCACTGCACTCCAGTCTGGGCGACAGAATGAGACCCCTGACTCAAAAACTAAGTAAATAAAAATAAATTTAAAACATTCCTAAGAGGCTGGTGTAGAGAGGGGATTGGAAGCTCCTGGAACTCTGTCAGAGTTCCATCCCCTTTAGCCAGTCCTACTCATTATCCTCCCACACACCTGGGGTTTGTAGGTGCCTGATCAGGACCTTCACCTGAGAGGGGGCTCACCTGGAGGCTCTGCCTATGGGGAAAATGAGGCTGCAGGAAGGGGAGATCTAGCTGTTGTGTTCTTCTAACGGCCACCAGGGGCCGCCCCAGCCAGCAGATCCAGTTGCCGCCTCCTGAGGGCCCAGAGTTTTGAGAGTCGGACAGGGTGGGTCTGAGACCCCCTCCCCCGGCCCTGGCGTCAATCCAGAAGCCAGCAGGAAATGGTTCCTCCTTCTGGAGTCAGCCAGAGCTGGAAGCCTGGAGACTGGCCTCGCTCCAGCCAGGACCCTAGGGACGCAAGACCCCCTCACCACGGGGCTGTGTGGTCCAAGAACTGGCCCGTGTTAAAGGGCAGGGCACAGGGCTGTCCACGGGAACTAAGTCATTGTCACCATTGTGTATTTATTTATTTCCCCTGCTGGCTCCATCTTGGCCATACCTGAGGGACTCCTGGACATGAGTTCTGAGCCAGCCGTGGTGGCTCACTCCTGTAATCCCAACACTTTGGGACGCCAAGGTGTGCTGATCACTTGAGATCAGGAGTTCGAGACCACCCCGGCCAACATGGTGAAACCCTGTCTCTACTAAAAATACAAAAAATTAGCTGGGTGTGGTGGGGGCATCTGTAATCCCAACTACTTGGGAGGCTGAGGCTGGAGAATTGCTTGAACCCGGGAGGCGGAGGTTTCAGTGAGCTGAGATCGCGCCACTGTACTCCAGCCTGGGTGACAGAGCGAGACTCCGTCTCCCAAAAAAAAAAAAAAAATGAGTTCTGGGGATAGAGGGTGACAGGGAGCCGTGGCAGATGTGTGAGCAGGAGGGGCACAAGTAGAACTAGTGTCAAAGAATGTTGGGAAGCGGGGAATTTGAGGCTGGAGGCTTTGAACCCCGGGGAAGTCATAAGACGGAGAGTCGGTGAGTATTCGAGGTGACTTGAGAAGGGCAGGCCGAGAACTAGGTCTGCATTGAGGCTCCCCAGACGCCCAGAGAGGCAAACAGCACTTCTCAGTGAGAACTGCCTCCCACCCTACAGAGCCAGCCACTGAGCTGTCCTTGTTCTGTCTCCCTGCCTCCACCTGTCTAATGATCCCTCTTGGTCTCTGTTGGTCATCTCTCTCTCTCTTTCTTTCTTTCTTTTCTTTTCTTTCTTTTTTTTTTTTTTTTTCCGAGACGGAGTTTTACTCTTTTTGCCCAGGCTGGACTGCATTAGCGCGATTTGAGCTCACTGCAACCTCCACGCCCGAGTTCAAGTGATTCTCCTGCCTCAGCCTCCTGAGTAACTGGGATTACACGTGTGCACAACCACACCTGGCAAATTTTTGTATTTTTTTTAGTAGAGATGGGGTTTCACCGTGCTGGCCAGGCTGGTCTTGAACTCCTGACTTTGTGATCCGCCCACCTCGGCCTCCCAAAGTGCTGGGATTACAGGTGTGAGTCATCGCGCCTGGCCAATTTTTGTATTTTTAGTAGAGACAGGATTTCACCATGTTGGGCCAGGCTGGTTTCAAACTCCTGACCTCAGGCGATTCACCTGTGTTGGCCTCCCAAAGTGCTGGGATTACAGGCGTGAGCAACAGCACCCGGCCTCTGCTGGTCATCTCTCTAAGTGTCTTTCTGTCTCTGGTTATCTCTGTCTCTCTACCCCTGTCTTCAGGGCACCATCCTGGGTAATCCCTACCCATGGCCACACTGCAGCTCCCCTCCCATAGTTGGAGGGACAGGGGTAGGGGACAAAAATGGAAAGTCCATAGTAGCCATGGCAGGAGGGGACATGGGCTGGCTGCAACCTGACCATTCCGGCCCCTGAATCACAGGCAAGGAAGTGGGTCCCTGTTTTCCTTTTCTTTTGTTTTTTATTTATTTTTTATTTTTTGAGACGGAGTTTTGCTCCTGTTGCCCTGGCTGGAGTGCAATGGCGCAATCTCAGCTAACTGCAACCTCCACCTCCTGGGTTCAAGCGATTCTCCTGCCTCAGCCTCCCCAGTATCTGGGATTACACGCATGCGCCACGATACCTGGCTACTTTTGTATTTTTAGTAGAGATGGGGTTTCCCCATGTTGGTCAGGGTGGTCTCGAACTCCCGGCCTCAGGTGATCCACCCGCCTCAGCCTCCCAAAGTGCTGGGATTACAGGCGTGAGCCACTGTGCCCGGCCTAGGTCGCTATTTTTCAGCAGGGAACACAGAGTCCCAGAGATCACAGGTTTCCCCCACCCCACAGAGGGACTCTCTTCGCTGCCTCTGTCACCTCCAAAAGCACAAAACTTAATTCACTTCCATTAACCAAAAACCAAACACGTGCACATAAAAGTGGAGGGTTGGCCGGGCGCAGTGGCTCATGCCTGTAAAGCCAGCATTTTGGAAGGCTGAGGCGAGAGGATCACTTGAGGTCAGGAGTTCAAGCCCAGCCTGGCCAATATGGTGAAACCCAGTCTCTATTAAAAATACAAATATTAACCGGGGGTGGTAGTGCGTACCTGTGGTCCCAGCTACTCAGGAGGCTGAGCCAGAATTGCTGTAACCTGAGAGACAGAGGTTGCAGTGAGCCGAAATGGCGCCACTGCACTCTAGCCTGGGCGAAAGAGTGAGACTCCGTATCAAAAAAAAAAGAGAGAGAGAGAAAGAAAGTCAGGCGTGGTGGCTCACGCCTGTAATCCCAGCACTTTGGGAGGCCGAGGCGGGCGGATCATGAGGTCAGGAGATCGAAACCATCCTGGCTAACACGGTGAAACACCATCGCTATTATAGGCACAAAAAACTAGACAGGCGTGGTGGCGGGCGCCTGTAGTCCCAGCTACTCGAGAGGCTGAGGCAGGAGAATGGCATGAACCCGGGAGGCGGAGGTTGCAGTGAGCCGAGATTGTGCCACTGCACTCCAGCCTGGGCAACAGTGCAAGAGTCTGTCTCCAAAAAAAAAGAAAAAAATAGTGGAGGGTTTTCTGAACTTCACCGAAATCTTTCTTCACCAGAAATATCACTTCCTCAAGGACCTTCCTGAAGTTCTGAGTGATTTTTTTTTTTTTTAACTCGTGTCTCCATGAGGACTTCAGTGTCAGTTTTCAGGGAGTGACACAGAGTTGACTTCCTCATGACAGTTTTTCCTTCTCCACTCAAACAAACAAATGAAACCAAATCAATTGTTTTCTGTTTAGAAAAACAAAAGGGTTTAAAAAGCACGCCTGATTTTCTGATGCCCCTCCAAGGGAATTTGAAGGGATTCATTTGCAAAATTTCCTGTGAACATGACAAATTGTTTTCAGGAAAAAACCCAACACTCACATCAGGGCCGATGCATTTGATTTCATGTAGATTCTCGATAAGGCACTCACGTTCTCCCTCCAGATTTTTCTGGCCAAGGACACAAACAGAACATTTTCATAAAGTCCATGTTGGAGATTTCAGACCTCGCAGGCAAGTGTGTCAATGCAAACAACCTCTCTGAAGGACAAATTGGTGACAACTATCAAAATGTAAAAATGTGCCCACTTTGAGACCCAGTAATTTCATTCATTTCTGGAAATTTGATTTTCTTTTATTCTTTATTTTTTTTTTTTGAGACCATCTCACTCTGTCACCCAGGCTGGAGTGCAGTGGTGTGATCTCGGCTCACTGCAACCTCTGCCTCCTGGATTCAAGCAATTCTCCTGCCTCAGTCTCCCAAGTATCTGGGATTACAGGCGTCCACCACCACGCCTGGCTAATTTTTGTATTTTTTATAGAGACGGGATTTCAACATGTTGCCCAGGCTTGTCTTGAACTCCTGGACTCAAGCGATCTGCCTGCCTTGGCTTCCCAAAGCGCTTTGGATTACAGATGTGAGCCACTGCACACAGCCAGGAAATTTGATTTTAAATCTTCTTGTATTTATTGAAACAAAAAACTCAGAAACAATCTCAGTGCCCATGCGTAATTTTATTGTAATGTATCTGGTGAAAACCTAAACAGCCGGCCAAAGGAATCAGTGCATCTCAAAGACATAATACTGTGCAAAAAGAGGAAAGTCTATCTTTACCTTTTTTTTTTGGAGATGGAGTCTTGCTTTGTCACCCAGGCAGATCATGCCCATGCAGTGGCATGATCTGGGCTCACTGCAACCTCCGCCTCCCGGGTTCGAGCGATTCTTCTGCCTCAGCCTCCTGTGAAGGTGGGAGTACAGGTACCCACCACCACATCCAGCTAATTTTTGTATTTTTAGTGGAGATGGGGTTTCACCATATTGGCCAGGCTGGTCTCGAACTCCTGACCTCGTGATCCGCCCGCCTCAACCTCCCAAAGTGCTGGGATTACAAGTGTGAGCCCCCACGCCCGGCCTAACATTTTTGTTAGGGAAAAAAAAAAAAAAAATCAGGCCTGGTGCGGTGGCTCACACCTGTAATCCCAGCACTTTGGGAGGCCGAGGTGGGTGGATCATGAGGTCAGGAGTTCAAGACCAACATGGCGAAACCCTGTCTCTACTAAAAATACAAAAAATTAGCCGGGCATGGTAGTGTGTTCCTGTAGTCCCAGCTACTCAGGAGGCTGAGGCAGGAGAATCGCTTGAACCCAGGAGGCGGAGGTTGCAGTGAGCCGAGATGGCATCACTGCACTCCAACCTGGGCGACAGTGCCAGACTCCGTCTCAAAACAGAAAACTGGCTATGTTGTCTTCACTTGATTTTTGTTCTGTGTTTGTTTTTTGGGGTTTTTTTTTTTTTTTGAACAGGCTTTCAAACTTGTGGGCTCAAGCGATTGATTCTCCCACCTCTGGCTCCCTAATTGCTGGGATCACAGGTGTGATCCACTGCGCCTGGCTATCTCCACTTCGGACAGGAGAAAACTGAGGCCCAGGGAGGGAAAGTCACTTCTCCAAGTCCACAAAAGCTGGTAGGTGACACAGTCAGAACTCAACTCCTGAACTCTAAATTGTAAAGCTGGGTTCACTCAGACTACACAGCCCCATTACGGAGGATGTTCTCCTCCTGCCCTGCTCTGGGGGGCTCTGGGTGGGGCTGGCCAACCTGGAGAAATGACTGGTTGGGCACCCATGGCAACCCCCAGCCCTCCTTCCCCCACTAGCAGCCGCTGCCAACGCCGCTGGGAAGGGTCCGGAATCAGGATCAGGAACCACCGGGTAGCTGCAAAGGTCAAAGGTCAGACATGGGTTTCCTGCCCACCCCTGGGAACTTCCTTCTTCTCAACTCTACTCTCGCCTCACTGAGCACCACCCTGGAGTACCCCTCTGCTCTGTCAACGACCCCTCCCCACTCTGTTACCCTGGTTAATGGGAGGACGGGTCTGCACGCCCCAGCCTTCACACTGTCTACAGAGGTCAGCAATTGCACGATTGTCACCTGTCCAGAATCCAGCCTCCTTTCCAGCTCCCTGCTCCTGCCCCTCTAGCCCACCCTGACTCCACGGGGTGGGGGGATACCTGTCCCAGTCTGTCTCCCAAGACTGGGAGTTGCTTGTGGCTGGGCTTGGGACTGATGCGTCTTGGGGGGGCCTGGCATCACCCAGCGTGGAGCAAACAAAGAAGGGACTCCATGGAGCGTTTTTCTGGAGCTCCTGATTCTGGGAGATAGGCAGGACACACAGAATTCTTTGCTTCCTGGTCCCCAAGACCCCTCCAGCCCAACTTGGGGGGTGACCCACAGCGACGCCAGAAAACTCCCATGGTTTTTTGGTTTGTTTGTTTTTGTTTTTGAGACAGAATTTCTCTCTTATGTCCCAGGGTGGAGTGCAGTAGCCTGATCTCGCCTCACTGCAACCTCCGCCTCCTGAGTTCAAGTGGTTCTCCTGCCTCAGCCTCCCCAGCAGCTGGGATTACAGGTGCTCGCCACCATACCTGGTTAATTTTTGTATTTTTAGTAGAGATGGGGTTTCACCCTATTGGCCAGGCTGGTCTGGAACTCCTGACCTCAGGTGATCCGCCTGCCTTGGCCTCCCGAAGTGCTGGGATTACAGGTGTGAGCCACTATGCCCAGCCCCCCCATAGGGTTTTGAGTGTCGAGGGAGGAATCTCAGTCCCCCCTATCCACCACTTCTCATTCACCATCTCACGGAGCCCCCAGCAGTGCCTCCAGCAGGAAATGATCCTAGTCATAACAACAGCCACAGAGTGACCAGGCACCGGGTATATTCTGTCTCACAAAGGGGAAAAGTGAGGCACAAACATGTGAGGCCTCTTGCCCAAGCTCTCACGGGGCAAAGCCAGCTCTTCCCAGCTCTAAATTATTGAGCTCTTCATTATTCCTTGTGCTGCAGTTTCCTGGAACATTTATTGAGCACCTAAGTGAACAGGGCTTTGTGGGCAATGACAGAGCTTGGGGAGCCAGCGCCACCACCATCCATGGCTCAGCCCTCCGTGATGCCCTCCTGTGCAATTACTGATCACCTACTGCTTGTCCACCCCTAGGCTAGCTAAGCGTTTCACACTTTTTTTGTTTTTTTGAAACACAGTCTTGCTCTGTACCCCAGGCGGGAGTGCAATGGCACGATCTCTGCTCACTGCAACCTCCACCTCCTGGGTTCAAGCAACTATTCTGCCTCAGCCTCCTGGGTAGCTGGAATTACAGGCATGCGCCACCACACCCAGCTAATTTGTGTATTTTTAGTAGAGATGGGGGTTTCACCATGGTGGCCAGGTTGGTCTCGAACTTCTGACCTCAGGTGATCCATCCACCTCGGCCTCCCAAGTGCTGGGATTATAGGTGTGAGCCACCGCGCCCAGCGCATTTCCCACGTTTTGTGGCATTTAATCAGCACCGCCCCAGTGAAGTGGGTGCACATCTGTAGCCAGCCTGTCTCGAGGTAAGTCAAGCCCCCTGAACTAACCGTGTGAGACCCCGAGGCAGCCCCTTCTCCTTCCTGTGCCTCAGTTTCCTCTGCCACCCAAGGGAGACAGCAACACACCTGGCGTGATTCGGTGATCTAATCACAGCAGGTACTGAGAACAGCACCAGCCACCAAGGACAGGCGAACGCGAGGCTCAAAGAGGCGGAGAATGCCTGACCAGCCAGCCAGCGCCCCACCCAGCATTAATCAGAGGGGTCCAGCCGGTGCCCTGGCTCTGCGCCCCCAGCCCCACCCCCACCCTCTCACGGCCAGAGTGGGAGTGTTGTGATAACCCGCAGCCCCCGTTTCCTCCGGGCCAGGAAGGAGCCAGGCAGAGGAAGTATTAAGAGGAGTAATATAAGCACTCCCCCCTGCGAGGCGGGGGCCAGAGCAGGCCGGGTGGCGAGCAGGGACGGTGCACTAGACGGCGGGAGTGAGCAAATGGGTCTGGCCATGGAGCATGGAGGGTCCTACGCTCGGGCGGGGGGCAGCTCTCGGGGCTGCTGGTATTACCTGCGCTACTTCTTCCTCTTCGTCTCCCTCATCCAATTCCTCATCATCCTGGGGCTTGTGCTCTTCATGGTCTATGGCAACGTGCACGTGAGCACAGAGTCCAACCTGCAGGCCACTGAGCGCCGAGCCGAGGGCCTGTACAGCCAGGTCCTGGGGCTCACGGCCTCCCAGACCAACCTGACCAAGGAGCTCAACCTCACCACCCGCGCCAAGGATGCCATCATGCAGATGTTGCTGAGTGCCCGCCGCGACCTGGACCGCATCAATGCCAGCTTCCGTCAGTGCCAGGGTGACCGGGTAAGGTTGTGGGCAGGACACTCGTCCTGGGGACCCTGGGCAAGCCCCCTCACCTCTCTGAGCCTGAGTTTCCTCATCCAAGAGAGGGGGACAATCACAGGACAAATATTCTATTTTCTTATGAGACACAGTCTCACTCTGTCTCCCAGGCTGGAGTGCAGTGGTGCAATCTCGGCTCACTGCAACCTCCGCCTCCTGGGTTCGAGTGATTCTCCTGCGTCAGCCTCCCGAGTAGCTGGGATTACAGGCACGTGCCACCATAACCGGCTAATTTTTGTATTTTTAGTAGAGATGGGGTTTCACCATGTTAGCCAGGCGGGTCTCAAACTCCTGACCTCAAGTGATCCACCCACCTTGGCCTCCTGAAGTGTTGGGATTACAAGCGTGAGCCACCACACCCAGCCGACAGATTTTTTTTTTAAGAGCCAGGGTCTCCATCTGTATCCTGGGCTGGATGGAGTGCAAATGCTATCATAGCTCACTGCAGCCTCAATCTCCTGGGCTCAAGTGATCCTCCTGCCTCAGCCTCCTGAGTAGCTAGGACTACAGGCATGCGCCACCACACTTAGCTAATATGTTTATCTTTAGCAGAGATGAGGTCTCACTATGTTGCCCAGGCTAGTCTTGAACTCCTGGGCTCAAGCAATCCTCTCACCTCAGCCTCCCAAAGTGCTGGGATTACAGGGGTGAGGCACTGCATCCAGCTAATTTTTTTTTATTTCTTTTCCTTTTTTTTTGGAGACAGGGTCTCACTCTGTCACCCAGGCTGGAGCACAGTGATGTGAGCATAGCTCACTGCAACCTTGACTTCCTGTGCTCCAGCTATCCTCCTGCCTCAGCCTTTCGAGTAGCTGGCACTATGGACATGCCACTATGCCCAGGTCATTTTTTATTTTTAGTAGACATGAGGTCTCGCTATGTTGATCAGGCTGGTCTTGAACTCCTGGGCTCAAGCAGTCCTCCCTCCTGGACCACCCAAAGTGCTGAGATTACAGGTGGACACCACCACACCTGGCAATTTTTTTTTTTTTTTTGAGATGGAGTCTCTCTCTGTCACCCAGGCTGGAGTGCAGTGGCACGATCTCGGCTCACTGCAACCTCCACCTCCCAGGTTCAAGTGATTCTCCTGCCATAGCCTCCTGAGTAGCTGGGATTACAGGTACGTACAACCACACCAGCTAATTTTTGTATGTTTAGTAGAGACGGGGTTTCACCATGTTGGCCAGGCTGGTCTCAAACTCCTGACCTCAAGTGATCCACCCCCCTCAGCCGCCCATAGTGCTGGGATTACAGGCATGAGCCACCATGTCCTGCCCTGGCGCCCTGGCTAACTCTTTTTTAGAGACAGAATCTCACTATGCTGCCGAGGCTGGTATTGAACTCCTAGGCTCACCCTCATAAAGTGCTGAGATTACAGGCATGAGCCACCATTCCCAGCCAGCAACTTTTTTTTTTTTTTTTTTTTTTACTGTAAGTATATTCCATGCAATATTTGAGATATAATTTTGAAAAAATTACTCATTGTCTTTTTGGAATCCAAGTTTAGCTCTCTTCCTGTGTGTTAATTGGCAGTCCTGAGCCCGTAACTTACTATGCATAAAGCTCCCAGAATGTGCCAGCACACACTAGCTGCAAATAAGAAGTGGCTGAAGACTGGCTACAGTGGCTCACACCTGTAATCCCAGCACTTTGGGAGACCAAGGCAGGAGGACCACCTGAGTCCAGGAATTCAAGATCAACCTGGGCAACATGGTGAAACACTGTCTCTACAAAACGTACAAAAATTAGGTCAGGCGTAGTGGCTCACACCTGTAATCCCAGAACTGTGAGAGGCCGAGGTGGGTGGATCACTTGAGGTCAGAAATTCAAGACTAGCCTGGCCAACCTAGTGAAATCCTGTCTCTACTAAAAATATAAAAATTATTAGCCTGGTATGGTGGCACCAGGCTAATAATTTATTATTTATTTATTTAATTTAATTTATTATTAAATTATTAGTGCCTGTAGTCCCAGCTACTCGGGAGGCTGAGGCAGGAGAATCACTTGAACCTGGGAAGCAGAGATTGCAGTGAGACGAGATCTCACTACTGCACTCCAGCCTGGGCGACAGAAGGAGACTCTGTCTAAAAATAGATACATAAATACATACATACATACATACATACATACATACATACAAAAATTAGCCAGGCATGGTGGCACATGCCAGTAGTCCCAGCTACTTGGGAGGCTGAGGTGGGAGGATGGCTTGAGCCCAGGAGGTCAAGGCTTCAGTGAGCCAAGATGGTGCCACTGTACTCCAGCCTGGGAGACTGAGTTAGATCCTGAATGGAAAAAAAACAAAAAACAAAAAAAAGGATGGACTGAATAAAAGTTCAGAGTGTTTTGTTCCTATTCAATTCTAGCATGTATAAACAGTCCATATTTGCCGTATGCTGCGTGTTGAATTTAGAAATATTAACTCATTGCCAAATCCCAGGAAGTAGGGAGAAGCTTTCGTTGTTTTGTTTTGGTTTTTTGAGATGGAGTCTTGCTCTGTCACCCAGGCTGGAGTGCAGTGGCGCGATCTCTGCTCACTGCAAGCTGTGCCTCCTGGGTTCACTCCATTCTCCTGCCTCAGCCTCCTAAGTAGCTGGGACTACAGGCACCCGCCACCACACCCGGCTAATTTTTTGTGTTTTTAGTAGAGATAGGGTTTCACTTTGTTAGCCAGGATGGTCTCAATCTCCTGACCTCGTGATCCCTCTGTCTTGGCCTCCCAAAGTGCTGGGATTACAGGCGTGAGCCACCGCGCCCAGCCCAGCTAATTTTTCTATTTTTAGTAGAGACCGGGTTTCACCGTGTTAGCCAGGATGGTCTCGATCTCCTGACCTTGTGATCCGCCTGCCTCAGCCTCCCACAGTGCTGGGATAACAGGCATGAGCCACCGTGCCCGGGTGTTTTGTTTTGTTTTGTTTTGTTTTGTTTGAGACAGGGTCTTCCTCTGTTGCCAAGGCTGGAGTACAGTGGAAGGTCTTGGTTCACTGCAACCACTGCCTCCCAGGCTCAAGCGATTCTCTTGCCTCAGCCTCCCAAGTAGCCAGGATTACAGGTGTGCCCCACCATGCCCGGCTAATTTTTGTATTTTTAGTAGAGACAGGGTTTCGCCATGTTGGCCAGGCTGGTCTCAAACCCCTGACTTCAAGCGATCCACCTGCCTTGGCCTCCCAAAGTGCTGAGATTACAGGAGTGAGCCATTGTGCCCAGCCAGCAGAAGTTTTAAACCCTTTGCAGGCAGGAAAGTGAAGGCATGAGAGGGGAGCTGACTTTCTTGAAGGGTCAGAAACAGGCGGGCTCTCTGGGCACAGTCACAGCTGCAAATCTGGGGTCTCCTGGAGACCTTTGCGCCACTCTCGCACCCTAGCTTGTGTCAAACACACTAGACAATTATAACCATGTTCTCAGACACAACTTCATCCTGGGGGTGTCCTGCCTGTCCTGAGACATTGTGGGGAGCAGGTGTGGGGCTCTCTCCTTCAGGGTGAGGTGGGTGAGAGATGGGAGGGTGGGGTGAGGAATGGCTGAAGAGGCAACTGTCTTTTCATTTTAAAAAAATTATTTATTTAGGCCGGGCGCGGTGACTCACACCTGTAATCCCAGCACTTTGGGAGGCTGAGGCGGGCGGGTCACGAGGTCAGGAGATCGAGACCATCCCGGCTAACACGGTGAAACCCCGTCTGTACTAAAAATATAAAAAATTAGCTGGGCGTGGTGGTGGGCGCCTTGTAGTCCCAGCTACTCGGGAGGCTGAGGCAGGAGAATGGCGTAAACCCGGGAGGCGGAGCTTGCAGTGAGCGGAGATAGAGCCACTGCACTCCAGCCGGGGACACAGAGCGAGACTCCGTCTAAAAAAAAAAAAAAAATGGGCCGGGCGCGGTGGCTCAAGCC
>NC_045454.1:35878992-35887837 GCF_002776525.5 Piliocolobus tephrosceles
AAAAAAAAAAAGAGGCCAGGTGCGGTGGCTCACGCCTGTAATCCCAGGCCGAGGCGGGCGGATCACAAGGTCAAGAGATCAAGAGCATCTGGCCAACACGGTGAAACCCTGTCTCTACTAAAAATACAAAAAGTAGCTGGGCATGGTGGCGGGCACTTGTAGTCCCAGCTACTCGGGAGACTGAGGTAGGAGAATCACTTGAACCCGGGAGGCGGAGATTGCAGTGAGCCAAGATCGCGCCATTGCACTCCAGCCTGGCAACAGAGTGAGACTCCATCTCAAAAAAAAAAAAAATCCAGTTACGGTGGCTCACGCCTGTAATCCCAGCACTTTGAGAGGCCAAAGCGGGTGGATCACCTGAGCTCTGGAATTCAAAACCAGCTTGGCCAACATGGTGAAACCCTGTCTCTACTTAAAAAAAAAAAAGAAAAATACAAAAATTAGCCGTGTGGTGGTGGGCACCTGTAATCCCAGCTACTCGGGAGGCTGAGGCAGAAGGACTGCTTGAACCCAGGAGGTGGAGGTTGCAATGAGCCGAGATCGCACCACTGCACTCCAGCCTGGGTGACAAGAGAGACTCTGTCTCAAAAAAGAAAAAAAGAGTCTCAACTAGGCACTGTGGCTCACACCTGTAATCCCAGCACTTTGGGAGGCTGAGGTGAGAAGATAGCTTGAGTCCAGGGGTTCAAGACCAGTCTGGGCAACATAGTAAAACCCCCTCTGTACAAAAAATACAAAAACTACCCAGGTGTGGTGGTGTGCACCTGTAGTCCGAGCTACTCAGGAGGCTGAGGTGGGAGGATCGCCTGAGCCCAGGAGGTAGAGGCTGCAGAAAGCAAAGATCGCACCCCTTCACTCCAGCCTGGAAGACAGAGTGAGACCCTGTCTGGGAAAAAAAAAAAAAAAAAAAAAAAAGACAGTCTCTGAAGTCAAGGGCCTGGAAATGCTTTGCTAATTGCAAGGTGCCATCCAAAAATGGCCAGAGCAAGGGGCTAGGGGCCTCTGTAGGAAGCAACAAGGGCTCCAGGCACACGCTCAGGTCATGGCTTGATGCCTGTGCCCCCGGCCTCCTCCCAGAGTCAGTCACTTCTCAGAGGGCGGCCTGTGCGTCACAGGGATGGTGACTCAGGCCACCGCCCCAAGAACTGCTTGTGCTCTCACTGGGGTCCTGCTGCACCACTGACGGAGTCAGGGCTGGCACTGCCATTTGCAGTTTAGGACCCGAGGCTCAGGAAGGCACCAGGACTTTAAGTCAGATCCCTTTGACCCCAAACACTGTGCCTATGACCATTTTGCCACAGGGCTATTGTCAATCTGGGTCTATTGCAGCCTCAGAGGGATAATACGGGATTTCTGGCCAAGTAGATTTCCGAAAGCTTTGCCGCCAACTCCCCAGGATGCAGCATGTCCAGCTCCATTTCCACCTCTTCTTTTTTTTGTTTTTTGTTTTTCCTTCTTGCATACCCTCTCCAACAGGGAGCTCACTCCCTTGCCAAGCTGTCTCTCACCCCTTTGCTCTAGATGGCTCAGTTCTCAGCCCTGAGCAGCCCACAGGGAGGGAAACAAAAAGGTGAGGAGGAGATTCCCCACTCCAAGCAAACACAATTTTCCTCTCTCCATCTTGGCCCAAAGCCCTCATGGCAAGGAAGGAGGTTCTATTATTATCCCCACTTCTCAGAGGAGGAAACTGAGGCCCCAGGGAAGTGAGCAGCCCGGGGTCACACAGTGGAGAATCAGGGCCAGGCCCGGGCTCCCAGCCCAGGACTGTCAGGGCCTCGGCTGAGAACCGGGGAAGCTCTTGACATTGTTTACCCCAAAATGACGTCCATCTGCTGAGAAAACAATGTGTGCTTAAGCCTGGATCTCACCTCCTTCTCTCCTCACGGTTGCAGGAAGGGCCTCTGGCCTGCTGGCTTCTGCCCTTGACTCGCCTTCCCCTGAGAGATGCTGGGGGCAAGTGGGCTGGGGCTGTCTGCTCTGGGTTCGCTGGGCAACTTGGGGAGAGTCACTGGAATTTTACTTTTTTTAATCATTATTTCTTTTTTTTGAGACAGGGTCTTGTTCTGTCACCAGGCTGGAGTGCAGTGGCACGATCATAGCTCACTGCAGCCTCGAACTCCTGGGCTCAAACAATCCTCCTGCCTCAGCCTCCACAGTGGTTGAGCCTATAGGTACACTCCACCTTGCCCAGCTAAATTCTTATTTTTTTGTAGAGACAGGGGTTTTGCTATGTTGCCCAGGCTGGACTTGAATGCCTGGCCTCAAGTGATCTTCCTGCCTCTGCCTCCCAAGTAGCTGAGTCACTAGAATTTTAGATGCACCTAATGAGGTGCTGGGACAAGACTCAGCATTAAATCATCCTCCTCATGCATCAGGAGAGTTGATTTTTCCTTTTCCACTCCTTTTTTTTTTTTTTTGAGACGGAGTCTCGCTCTGTCGCCCAGGCTGGAGTGCGGTGGCACAATCTCAGCTCACTGCAAGCTCTGCCTCCCGGGTTCACGCCATTCTCCTGCCTCAGCCTCCCGAGTAGCTGGGACTACAGGCGCCCGCCACCACACCCGGCTAAGTTTTTGTATTTTTAGTAGAGACGGGGTTTCACCGTGTTCGCCAGGATAGTCTCGATCTCCTGACCTTGTGATCCGCCCGCCTCGGCCTCCCAAAGTGCTGGGATTACAGGTGTGAGCCACTGCGCCCAGGCTTGTGTTTTTTTTTTTTTTTTCTTTTTTTTTGAGATGGAGTCTCACTCTGTCCCCTAGGCTGAAGTGCAGTGGCGCAGTCACAGCTCACTGCAACCTCCGTCTCCTGGGTTCAAGCAATTCTCCTGCCTCAGCCTCCTGAGTAGCTGGGATTACAGGAGTATACACATCACACCAAATTTTTGTATTTTTTTTACAAAATTTGTAAAAATTGTGGGGCTTCACCACGTTGGCCAGGCTGGTCTCAAACTCCTGGCCTCAAGCAATCTGCCCTCCTTGGCCTCCCAAAGTGCTGGGATTACAGGTATAAGCCACCCCCTCCGGCCTCCACTCTTATTCTTTCTTGTTTTGTTTTGTTTTTTGTTTTTGAGACAGAGTTTCGCTCTTGTTGCCCAGGCTGGAGTGCAATGGCCCGATCTCGGCTCACCGCAACCTCCACTTCCCGGGTTCAAGCGATTCTCCTGCCTCAGCCTTTCAAGCAGCTGGGATTACAGGCACGCGCCACCATGCCCGGCTAATTTTGTATTTTTAGTAGAGACAGGGTTTCTCCATGTTGGTCAGGTTGGTCTCGAACTCCCGACCTCAGGTGATCTGCCCACCTTGGCCTCCCAAAGTATTGGGATTACAGGTGTGAGCCACCACACCTGGCCCACTCTTATTCCTTCTAAGCCTTGATAAATCTCATTTTAGCAGGACGCAGTGGCTCATGCCTATAATCCTAGCACTTTGGGAGGCTGAGGAGGGCGAATCGCTTAAGTCTAGGAGTTCAAGGCCAGCCTGGGCAACATAGCAAGTCCTCGTCTCTAAGAGAGAAAAAATAAAATCCTCATCAATATAGTATAGTGTTTAGTTTAAAAAAATAAAATAGACAAAGCCTCAGCTGGTATTTACTTGTTCTAACGGCTTCCAGACACTTGCGCATCTCCCATGTTCCCAAATCGATGGCCGACGCAGGGCCCCGCTTCACCTGGGATTCAGCACGAGGTCTTGCTCTTATGGAAAAAAATCTTTATTTTTCTTTTGAGATGGAGTCTCGCTTTATCACCAAGCTAGAGTGCAGTGGCGCAATCTCTGATCACTGCAACCTGTGTCTCCCGGGTTCAAGCAATTCTCGTGCCTCAGCCTCCCGAGTAGCTGGGATTACAGGCATGTGCCAGCATGTCCCGTTATTTTTTGTATTTTTTAGTAGAGACAGGGTTTCACCACGTTAACCAGGCTGGTCTCGAACTCCTGACCTCAGGCAATCCGCCTGCCTTGGCCTCCCAAAGTGTTGGGATTACAGGCATGAGCCATGGTGCCCAGCCTATGGAAAATTTTAAAGTCATTTTCTGTTAGTGGTATGTGCGCCAGCTTTCCTTTACTTGATGAGACTGAGTGTCCCTTCCTGAAGATCACATGAGGCAGAGCAAAAACAAACAAAACAAAACAAAACAAAAGAAGTAGAGACTGAGTGTCTTTGGAAATCAATGTAAGTTTCTTTAAACACGATATAAAGACAATAATGGCTGGGTATGTTGGCTCACACCTGTAATCCCAGAACTTTGGGAGGCTGAGGCAGGTGGATCACGAGGTCAGGAGTTCAAGACTAACATGGCCAGTATGGTGAAACTCTGTCTCTACTAAAAATACAAAAAATTAGCTGGACATGGTGGAGCGTGCCTGTAATCCCAGCTACTCGGGAGGCTGAGGCAGGAGAACTGCTTGAACCAGGACCTGGGAGGTGGAGGTTGCAGTGAGCTGAGATCACACCACTGCACTCCAGCCTGGGCTACAGAGCGAGATTCCGTCTCAAAAAAAAAAATTAACCAGGCATGATGGCAGGTACCTGTAGTCCCAGCTACTTGGGAGGCTGAGGCAGGAGGATTGCTTTAGCCAAGGAGGTCAAGGCTGCAGTGAGCTATGATCACACCACTGCACTCCAACCTGGGTGACAGAAGAAGACCCTGCCTCTAAAACGTTTTTTAAAGGGCAAATATTAAGTAAATCTTGGTTCAGGAGCAATGTGGCTGAATATGGCAAAAATTGCAATGGGAAGAGCTTTTTTTAAAAAAGATTGTATTATTTATTTATTATTATTATTATTATTATTATTATTATTATTATTATTATTATTATTATTTTGAGATGGAGTCTCACTCTGCCACCCAGACTGGAGTACGGTGGTGTGATCTCAGCTCACCACGACCTCCACCTCCCAGGTTCAAGCGATTCTCCTGCCTTAGTCTCCTAAGTAGCTGGGATTATAGGTGCCTGCCACCCAGGCCTGGCTAATTTTTTTGTATTTTTAGTAAAGATGGGGTTTCGCCACGTTTACTAGGCCGGTCTTGAACTCCTGATCTCAGGTGATCTGCCCGCCTCAGCCTCCTAAAGTGCCGGGATTATGGGTGTGGGCCACCACACCTGGCCAAGATTTTATTTTTATTTTATTTTAATGTAATTTTTTTTTTTTTTTTTGGAGACAGAGTCTTGCTCTGTGTTCCAGGCTGGAGTGCAATGGTGCAATCTCGGCTCACTGCAACTTCTGCCTCCCAGGTTCAAGTGATTCTCCTACTTCAGCCTCCCAAGTAACTGAGATTATAGGCATGAACCACCACACCTGGTTAATTTTTGTATTTTTAGTAAAGACAGGGTTTCTTCATGTTGGCCAGGCTGGTCTCAAACTCCTGACCTCAGGTCATCTGCCCACCTCAGCTTCCCAAAGTGCTAGGATTACGGGTATGAGCCACCACCGCGCCCGGCCTTTCTTTTTTTTTTTAATCTTTTTTATTTTTGGGGAGAGTCTTGCTCTCTTGTCCAGGCCGCAGTGTGGTGGTGTGATCTTGGCTCACTGCAACCTCCACCTCCCGGGTTCAAGCGATTCTCATGCTTCAGCCTCCCAAGTAGCTGGGATTACAGGCATGCACCACCACACCCGGCTAACTTTTGTATTTTTAGTAGAGATGGGGTTTCACCACATTGGCCAGGTTGGTTTTGAATTCCTAGCCTCAAATGATCCGTCCGCCTCGGCCTCCCAAAGTGCTGGGATTACAGGTGTGAGTCACCGCACCTGGCCATATGGGCTTAAGATGGGAGTCCAGGCCTGGCTCTGAGCCGGGCACATGGTTAATGTTGTTCAAGTTCCTGTTACGACTCTCATGATTAGTTTGTCCATTCGAGCCGTATTTATTGAGCAGCTGCTGGGAAATGGGCATGGTACTAGGTGCTGGGAACAAGGCACAGAAACCGCTGCCCTCAAGGGGCTCACAGTCTAGTGGGAGAGATGGATGATAAATCAGATGAACGGGTCACTCAAGGGCCCTTTGGTGATGGGTGAGACAGAGAAAGGGGCAGGAAGCGTAAGAAGTTTGGAACTTTCTACCAGAGACAGGGCAGGCTACACCGAGACGGTGATATTGAAGCAGAGACCCAAAGGAGGTGAGGGAGGAGCCATGGAGGGATCCCGGGAAGAGTGCGCCAGACAGAGGAGACAGCCAGGGCAAAGGCCCCAAGGTGGGACCGTGCCATGTGTGTTTGAGGGGAGGAGGCCAGTGTGGCTGGAGCGGAGTGATTGAGGGGAACGGGAGGAGGAGGTAAGGGCAGGGAAGTGATGGGAGCTGATCAAGCCCTGTCTGCGGCTGCTGTGAGGACCTGAGCAGATGGGGGACGTGCATGACCCAGTTCGCACATCCACAGGTTCCTCTGGTCACTGTTGGGGAACAGACTGGGGGACAAGGAGCTGGGGACCAGGACAGAGGCGGTTGCACTAGTTCAAGCAATGATGGGGGCTTCGATGCCTCCATCTCTGAAAGATGGAGCCTTACAGGCTGGCAGCAGGGACCAGAGCTGGGTAAATGCTGGTTGAGGATGGAGTCTGGGGCCAGGGCCAGGGACAAGAGCCAACCAAGGAACGTGAGGCCGCTCGGGCCCCAGGGAAGAGCCGGGGAAGGAAGGGAGAGGACCAGCGGAAGCGGGACTTGGCCACAGCCCCCTCCTCCCCCAGCAGGAAACAGCCTCTAAGCCAACCCCTGACCCCTCACAGGAACCTCTGCCAGGCCCAGGAGGGGGAGAGCATCGCGGATAGCAAGACAACTCCGCTCGTGCAAAGGCAGCGAGACGGGGTGCGGAAGCAGTGTGATGGCTCTTGAAATTGTTGGGTCTTTGGCATAGTAGGAGTCCCTGATGGGGACGCCTGGGAGGGGCAGAGGGGTGGAGCCCTGAATGCCGTGTTGTAAGGCTTGGACTTTGTCCTGAGGGCACTGGGGAGCCACGGAGGACGTGTGAGCAGGAGCAGGCAAAAGAGGGAGACTGAAGCCTTGCCTTGGCAACCAGCGTAGGTGTCTGGGGGAGCAGAGGCTTTGGAGTAAATTCTCAGTATCCCCAGAATGTTGGGAGGCACTTGGGAGAGTCAAACAAGCTGTAGCAGAGGCTTGGGGCTTGGAAGTGGCCACTCTGAACCTAAGTATCTTCATCTGTATAATGGGGAGGAACACACCTCAGTCTCACCATCCTGGGGAGGTTCAACACATGAGACTTTCATGGGGAGGCTGAACCAGAAGGAGCTCTGGGGTCCTGAGGAACAAGTAGGGGCCCAGGGTGGGAGGAGGCAGGACCGGGGTCCCCAGGATGTTGTGCCCCCACTGAGGACGAGCCTCCAGGGCCCGGCGAGGTTTGCCCTTCTCTCTGTCTGACACTCTGTTGTGGTACCATCCCCTTCCTACCCTAGTGGCTGAGGAGGTTCCAGGCCTGAGGACCAAGAGATGGCCCGACTCGGCGGTTTGCGGAGGATGCAGTGAGATGCTCACAGCGCCCGACACTACCCCCTCCCGCCGCCCCCAACCACCCAGGGCCACCATCAGACAACTCCCTGCATGCAAACCCCTAGTACTCTCTCACACCCGCACCCGCGCCTCATGATCCCTCACCCAGAACACACAGCCACGGAGATGACGTCACGCAAGACCCGGCGCTGACGTCACATATCACCGTGATGATGGCGTCACGTGGCCATGTAGACGTCACGCGGTCATGTAGAGGTCACGAAGAGATTTAGCAATGGCGTCGCGCAGATGCGCACGTCGCACACAGACATGGGGGCGTGGTATGACGTCACAATAAGATGCGGCAATGACGTCACAGGCCACGTTGACGTCGCACATCATGTCAGTGTCACATAGAGGCGGCGATGGCATCACACAAATGGTGATGATTTCATACACAGACACAGTGACAACACACACCGTCACAACGTCACCTATAGATATGGCACCAACATCACATGCACGCATGTCCTTTCACACAGTCTTTCTACCCATTTCTCACCTAGTGTCACGTCCCCCCGACCCTGGCACACGGGCCAAGGTACCCACAGCATCCCACCCCCTCCCGCACAGCCCTGGGCCCCAGCACCTCCCCTCCTCCAGCTTCCTTGCCTCCCAGCCACTTCCTCACCCCCAGTGTCTGTACCCGGAGGTGAGAACAGGAAGCTATTCACCTCCGCTCCTTGAGTGTGAGGGTTTCCAGGCCCCCCTTGGGGCCCTGATCCGGGGGTGAGGGTCACCTGCTGTCAGGAGGGGAGCCATTCCTTCTCCGCCCACTCCCAGCCCTGCCTGTGGCCCGTTGAAATGTTGATGGCACTTAATAAATATTAGTAAATCCTTCAAAGACTCCAGAGGTGCGATTTCTGCTTTTAAAGGTACCACATGGTTTCTGGGCATGGTGGCTCACGCCTGTAATCCCAAAACTTTGGGAGGCCAAGGTGGGAGGATCACTTGAGGCCAGGAGTTTGAGACCAACTTGACCAACATGAGAAACCCCATCTCTACAAAAAACACAAAGCCAGGTGTGGTGGTGCGTGCCTGTAATCCCAGCTACTTGGGAGACTGAGGCATGAGAACCTCTTGAACCCTGGGAGTCAGAGGTTGCAGTGAGCCGAGATCATGCCACTGTACTCCAGCCTGGGCAACAGAGCAAGACCCTGTCTCAGAAAAAAAGAAAAAAGAAAAAAAGAAGAGAAGGAAAGTTCTAGGTTTGCAAAGAATTCTCCAGAAAAGGTCCCAGTGTCCAGTTTAAAGAGACTTTGGCTCACTGATATCACTAAATTAGCCAGCAGTCAGGGAAAAGCAAATCGAAAGAACACAGGGAAATCACATTGCACCCAGCAGACTGGGAAA
>NC_045454.1:35887937-35925107 GCF_002776525.5 Piliocolobus tephrosceles
TTTGAGACGGGGTCTTGCTCTGTCACCCAGGCTGGAGTGCAGTGGCCGGATCTCAGCTCACTGCAAGCTCCGCCTCCCGGGTTCACGCCATTCTCCTGCCTCAGCCTCCCGAGTAGCTGGGACTACAGGCGCCCGCCACCTCGCCCAGCTAGTTTTTTGTATTTTTTAGTAGAGACGGGGTTTCACCGTGTTAGCCAGGATGGTCTCGATCTCCTGACCTCGTGATTCGCCCGTCTTGGCCTCCCAAAGTGCTGGGATTACAGGCTTGAGCCACCGCGCCCGGCCTTCTTTTTAAGGCCATAACACGTAACACCTACTAAAAGTGTAGAAAAAAAGGGCCTTTTCCTACAAGACTAGTAGAAATTCAAGTCCTGTAATGGCCCTTCCAGAAACTAGTTTAGTGAAACGTAATAAAATCAGGCTGGGTGTGGTGGCACATGCCTGTAATCTCAGCACTTTGGGAGCCCTAAGTAGGAGGATTGCTTGAGCTCCAGAATTCAAGGTCAGCCTGGGCAACATAACAAGACCTCATCTCTACGAAAAATTTAAAGACAACCAGGTGTGGGCCGGGTGCGGCAGCTCACACCTGTAATCCCAGCACTTTGGGAGGCCATAGGCAGGTGGATCACGAAGTCAGGAGATCGAGACCATCCTGGCTAACATGGTGAAACCCCGTCTCTACTAAAAATACAAAAAATTAGCTGGGCATGGTGGTGGGTGCCTGTAGTCCCAGCTACTCAGGAGGCTGAGGCAGGAAAATGGTGTGAACCCAGGACAGGGAGCTTGCAGTGAGCCGAGATCACGCCACTGCACTCCAGCCTGGGCGACAGAGCAAGACTCCGTCTCAATAAAAAAGAAAAAGAAAAGAAAAGAAAGAAAAAGAAAACCAGGTGTGTGATAGTGCGCTCCTGTAGTGCCAGCTACTTGGGAGGCTGAGGTGGGAGAATTGCTTGAGCCAGGAGTTGAAGGCTGCAGTGGGCTCTGATTCCACCACTGTGCACCAACCTGAGTGACAGAGCAAGACCCTGTCTCAAATGCACGAATGCACAAACCTTTGACTCAGTAACCCCATCCCTGGGGCTTTATCTCTAACAAGTAAAAACTTCAGGACACAAAACCAATGGCTATCAGGAAAAACAGGCTTAAAATCGCTGTCTAAGGCCAGGCACGGTTGCTCACGCCTGTAATCCCAGCACTTCAGGAGGCCGAGGCGGGCAGATCATTTGAGATCAGGAGTTTGAGACCAGTCTGACCAACCTGGTGAAATCCCATCTCTACTAAACAACCAAAAAAATTAGCCAGGCATGGTGGCACATGCCTGTAGTCCCAGCTGCTCAGGAGGCTGAAGCAGGAGAATCACTTGAACCCAGGAGGTGGAGGTTGCAGTGAACCAAGACTGTGCCATTGCACCCCAGCCTGGGCAACAGAGCGAGACTCCATCTTGAAAAAAAAAAAAAATCCGCTGGCCAGGATCTCAGCTTGTCTCCTCCCCCCACACCTTTCATCCTCTCAATCACTCAATTCCCTCCCAGCCCACCCCCTGGGGTCCTGGACTGGGATGGATGAGTCACAAGGACCTGGGAGCTGGCAGCGCCACGCTTAGGGCAGGCTAGTCTGGAGGGACAAAGGAGCGATATTTCCGGGATACGGAAACAAGGGCGAGAGATGGTCACCGCAGGAAGCGCTCAGCTGGGGCTCTGCCAAGACAGAGCAAGGGGGTCAGCCTGGCCAGACTGTCCAGACAGGCTGAGCTAGAGGCCCCAAGGAAGCAGGGACGTCCCTGCGCCTAAGCCTACCCCCCAGACAGCCCAGAGTCCTTACGGGGAGACATTGATGCCAGCCAGTCCTAGCCACTCCAGAAGACCTGATCTAGGATTTTAGAGTCAAACATCCCCGGATTTGAATCTTAGCTCAGTCAATCCCAGCCTCCATGTTCTCATCCAAGCATTGGATGTAATAGTAATTCTAAGGCCAGGCATTGTTTTTGTAAATAAAGTTGTATTAGGCACAGTGGCTCATGCCTATTATCTCAGCGCTTTGAGGGGTTGAGATAGGAGGATCGTTTGAGCCCAGGAGTTTGAGATCAACCTGGGAAATTTAGCAAGACCCTATGTCTACCAAAAATTTAAAAATTAGCTGGGCATAGTGGTATGCACCTTTAGTCCCAGCTACTTGGGGGGCTGAGGCAGGAGAATCACTTAAGTCCAGGAGTTGGAGGCTGCAGTGAGCTAGGACTGCGCCACTGTACTCCAGCCGGGGCAACAGAGCAAGACCCTGTCTCTAAAATAATAATAGTGATAATTCTAAACTCTGCAGACACATGGGCACAGGCCTCCGGTCCTTTGTCCGTTTTGCCTTTCAGAGTATTTCAGGAGCCATCATCCCTCTAACCGAACCCAGTGACGTGGCCCTGGCTCAGCCCCTGCACACTTGCACCTCAGCCGCTGCCTCTGGTATGGTTCCTGTGCTGGTCCAGAGGAGTCTTCCCATTACAGACTCTGTCCAAGTCCCTCTCCTGCTCACACTCCATGGCTCCCTATTACCCTTAGAACAAAGTCTAACTCCTTAGCACGTCTGTGACTCCCCTTTTGCCTCCTGTTATCCTGGACTTTTTAATTCTCTGAAAAAGACTCAACATGCGTTAATTCGTGCTATGCCCTTGGATGAGAAAGCCTTTTTCATGTCTAATGAGCCCTTCTTCTTCAGAAGCCCAGCTCCAGAGACCCACTCCTCCAGACAGCCTTTCTTGATGCCCCAGGTATAGCCCTTGCTTTCCCTTTTGGAAACCCCCCCTCCAGCCTCATCCCTCCCTCTTTCCAGCCCTGACCTTAAAGCTCTGACTGTCCCAGGCTGGTGGTTTCTCAGGAACCGGGTGGGGGCTCAATACAGGGGTGGCGGTCGAGCAATTGGCGGATCAGGCCCCCTTCCTGACCCTGAGGTCCAACTGCCTGGTGAGTCTCAGACTCTTTGGGGATTTCCTGCAGCCTCTATAAATAACCCCCATGGCTGCTTCCCACAAACCACCTCACCCTTCTTGGAAAAAAGGGATTGTGGCCAAGGACCTCAGGCCAGCTGTGTGCCAGGGCCCTGGGGAAGGCAGGCGGGGCCCCAGCATCCTGTCCAAAGAGCATCTCCAACCCTATCCAGACACAGGCCCAGCTCACCCCTCCTGGGAGCTTTCAGGACCCTCCCCCCTTGGAGCCCACCCCTCACCCACAGATCCACGTTATTGCTTTTCTTTTCTGGGCATCAGTTTGGTTTCTGATGGGGGCAATAGTAACATCCGTGGACTCAGTTCATGATGTGACCCTTTCCACTCTGGCCACCGCCCCTCCAGCCCCAATTTGTTGATTTGGTTGAACAAGCAAGGAAATGAACAAATAATGACATATTGCCAGGAACCCTGTAAATAAAATCAGGCCTGGGTCTCCTCTAGTTGGGTGGTCGGGAAACTCTGGTGGCCTCGTTAGGCCCTTGTCACGCCCTCTGTCTGCCCAGGATGTCTCCCAGGCTCTGTGTCCCCTGAAACCAGAGAGTTTCTGTCTTCAACCTCTGGAGGTGGAGATCTTTTTCTTTTTTTTTTTTTTAATGTGAGATGGAGTTTCACCCTGTTTCCCAGGCTGGAGTGCGGTGGCACCATCTCGGCTCACTGAAACCTCCGCCTCCCGGGTTCAAGCGATTCTCCTGCCTCAGCCTCCCGAATAGCTAGGATTACAGATGTGCACCACCACGCCCGGCTAATTTTTGTATTTTTAGTAGAGACAGGGTTTCACTATGTTGGCCAGGCTGGTTTCCTGACTTCAGGTGATCCACCCACCTTGGCCTCCCAAAGTGCTGGAATTACAGGCATAAGCCACTGCGCCCGGCCCTGGGGTCTCCTTTAGTTGGGTGGTCAGGAAACTCTGCGGGCCTCCTTAGGCCCTTTTCGTGTCCTCTGTCTGCCACGGATGCCTCCCCAGCTCTGTGTCCCCTGAAACCAGAGGGTTTGTATCTTCAACCACTGGAGGTGGAGATCTTTTTCTGATTCCAGAAAAGATCCTGATTCTCTTCGAGACTCAGTTTCCACCCCGGTCAGGGGAAGTTAACCATTCACATGCCACCAGGTGGGTGCGGGAGGCCTAGATCCGCTCTCTGAGGGTGGGGCACCCTGAGCGTTGATGGGAGGATCGCGGTGGACCGCCTCTGTTAGCGCGACGCGCCCTCTGCTGGTCTGTCCCTGCCACGTCAGGCTCCCCAAAGAATTTCAGACGAACCCCTGCCTATCTGATCCCTCCATCCCTCCTCCAATGGTCTCCCTCCTCTCTCTCCTCCCTTCCTCTGCTCCAGCCACTCTGACCACTTCTGGCCGGGCGCGGTGGCTCTCGCCTGTAGTCCCAGCACTTTGGGAGGCCGAGGGCAGATCACTTGAGGTCAAGAGTTTGAGACAAACCTGGGCAACATAGCAAGATCCTGTCTCCACGAAAAAAATTTAAAAATTAGCCGGGCGTGGTGGTCGTGGTCCTAGCTATTCAGGAGGCTGAGGTGGAAGGATCACCTGAGCCCAGGAGGTTGAAGATTACAGTCAGCTATGATTGTGCCACTGCATTCCAGCCTGGGTGGCAGAGTGAGACCCCACCCCAACCCCCCACCTCCCCCAAAAAAGGCCAGGCATGGTAGCTTACACCTGTAATCCCAGTACTTTGGGAAGCCAAGGCAGGAAGATCGCCTGAGCCCAAAAGTTTAAAACCAGCTTGGGCAACATAGTGAGAACTCATCTCTAAATTAGCCGGGTGTGGTGGCACATGCCTGTAGTCCTAGCTATTCAGGAGGCTAAGGTAGGAGGATCACCTGAGCCCAGAAGATGGAAGCTACAGTGAGCCATGATTGAGCCACTGCAGTCCAGCCTGGGTGAAAGGGAGAGGCCTTGTCTAAACAAAAACAAAAACAAAAACAAAAAAACGGTCGGGTGTGGTGGCACACGCCTATAATCCCAGCTACTCAGGAGGCTGAGGCAGGAGAATCGCTTGAACCTGGGAGGCGGAGGTCGCAGTGAACCACAATCACGACACTGCAATCCAGTCTGGGCAACAGAGCAAGACCCTGTCTCAAAAACAAAAACAAACAAACAAAAAAAAACAAGCAAACAAACAAAAACCCTGACCATCTCACTATTCCTTGAACACACTGTGAAGTTCCCGCATCAGTGGGATATGTAATCCAGTGAAATATGTGTCAGTGGGATATGCACATGAAGGGATTTGCATATTCAGTGCCCTCTGCCTGGGGTGCCCTCCCCAGCCTCCTCCATCTGGCATCCTCACCATTCAGATCTCAACACTCGTCACCTTTGCCAGGCAGCCCACCCTAAGTTGCCTGACTAGGTCACCTCTCTTCTTTATGAGCTCACAAAGCAGCCATCAGGCCAGGTGTGGTGGCTCCCACATGTGATCCCAGCTCTTTGGGAGGCTGAGGTCTGAGGATCACCTGAGGCCAAGAGTTTGGGACCACCCTGGGCAACACAGCAAGACCCCCATCTTTACTTAAGGGGGAAAAAAAAAAAAAAAAAAAAGGCCAGGCACTGTGGCTCATGCCTGCAATCCTAGCACTTTGGGAGGCTGAGGCAAGTGGATCGCTTGAGGTCAGGCATTCGAGACCAGCCTGGCCAACATGGTGAAACCCGTCTCTACTACAAATACAAAAATTCGCCGGGCATGGTGGCACACACATATAGCCCCAGTTACTAGGGGGGCTGTGGCCGGAGGGTTGCTTGAACCCGGCAGGCAGAAGTTGCAGTGAGCCGAGATCGTGCCACTGCACTCTACCCTGGGCAAAAGAGCAAAGACTCTATCTAAAAAAAAAAAAAAAAAAAAATGCAGCCATCAGACCTCCCTGTAATGACGTCTTGTCTCTTCTTTTTGTTGTTGTTTTGAGGTGGAGTCTCGCTCTGTCGCCCAGGCTGGAGTGCAGCGGCGCGATCTCCGCTCACTGCAACCTCTGCCTCCCAGGTTCGAGAGATTCTCTTTTCACACCCTCCCGAGTAGCTGGGACCACAGATGTGCTCCACCACGCTCAGCTAATTTTTGTATTTTTTGTAGAGATGGGGTTTCACCACGTTGGCCAGGCTGGTCTCAAACTCCGGGCCTCAAGTGATCTGCCTATCCTGGGTTCTCAAAGTGTTGGGATTACAGGCGTGAGCCACCATGCCTGGTCTCTTATCACTTATTTTTCTTTTTTTTTTTGAGACGGAGTCTTGCTCTGTCGCCCAGGCTGGAGTGCTGTGGCCGGATCTCAGCTCACTGCAAGCTCCGCCTCCCGGGTTTACGCCATTCTCCTGCCTCAGCCTCCCGAGTAGCTGGGACTACAGGCGCCCACCACCTCGCCCGGCTAGTTTTTTGTATTTTTAATAGAGACGGGGTTTCACCGTGTTAGCCAGGATGGTCTTGATCTCCTGACCTCGTGATCCGCCCATCTCGGCCTCCCAAAGTGCTGGGATTACAGGCTTGAGCCACCGCGCCCGGCCTTCTTGTCACTTCTTTAATGTGAACAGGTACCAAGCCTGTTGCTCCCCTCTGTGACCCCAACACCCTGCCTGCTCCACAGGAGGCCCTCAGCAAACTCAGATTTGTAGTCAAACAGACCTGTGTTCAAACCCCAAAGCTGGGGGAACTCCAGGAAGTAACAACTCCTGTAAGCCTCAGTTTTCTCATCTGCAAAACTGGAAGAAAATAGCCACGGCGTCGTGCTGTGGTGAAGATTCAATAAAATGGTGTGTACGATGCTGGATGCAGGAATTTGATGAATATTCATGGAGTGAGTGAATGAATGAATAAAGATTCAGCTTGTAGAGGGAGAAAGTCCTCTAGGTTTTGCCAGTCAGATTTTTGTTTGTTTATTTGTTTGTTTTGAAACGGAGTCGGAGTCTCCCTCTGTCGCCCAGGTTGGAGTGCAGTGGCTCTATCTTGGCTTCTTGCAACCTCCGCCTCCCGGGTTCAAGCGATTCTCCTGACTCAGCCTCCCAGATAGCTGGGACTATAGGCACGTGCCACCACACCCAGCTTATTTTTTGTATCTTTAATAGAGACAGGGTTTCACTATGTTAGCCAGGATGGTCTCGATCTTCTGACCTTGTGATCCGCCCGCCTATGGCCTCCCAAAGTGCTGGGATTATCAGCATGAACCATTACGCCAGGCCTTGCTAGTCATTTTTAAGATACAAGAGGTTGTCCTGGTGTGGTGGCTCACACCTATAATCTCAGCACTTTGGGAAGCTGAGGTGGGAGGATCGCTTGAGTCCACGAGTTCAAGGCCAGCCTGGGCAACAGAGGGAGACCCCATTTCTATAAAAAATAAGAAATTAGCTAGACATGGGACATGGTAGTGCGTGCCTGTGGTCCCAACTACTCGAGGGGCCAAGGCAGGAGAATCCCTTGAGGCTAAGATTCGAGGCTGCAGTGAGCCATGAATGCGGCATTACACTCCAGCCTGGGCAACAGCGTGAGACCCTATCTCAAAAATCATTACTTAATTAATTAATAATTGAACTAATTACAATTTTTTTTAAAGATACCAGAGGCAAGGTTGTGCACTGCGCCATGTGCATGTAATCCCAGTGCTTTGGGAGGCCAAGATGGGAGGATTGCTGGAGCCCAGGAGTTCAAGACTGCAGTGAACCATCACTGCAGTCAAGCCTAGGACACAGAGCAAAACCCTGTCTAAAAAAGAAAAAGAGAGAAGAGGCAAAATGTCCAGACTAATCCTACATTTTTCATCCATTGAGGTACAGAGTAAAAAAATAAATTAACTTAATTTTTTTAATAAAAGGGTGGGTGTGGGCCAGGAGCAGTGGCTCACGCCTGTAATCCCAGTACTTTGGGAGGCCAAGGTGGGTGGATCACGAGGTCAGGAGATCGAGACCATCCTGGCTAACACGGTGAAACCCTATCTCTACTAAAAATACAAAAAAATTAGCCAGGTGTGGTGGTGAGCGCCTGTAGTCCCAGCTACACGGTAGGCTGAGGCAGGAGAATGGCATGAACCCAGGGGGCGGAGCTTGCAGTGAGCTGTGATCGCACCACTGCACTCCAGCCTGGGGGACAGAATGAGATTCATCTCAAAAAAAAAAAAAAAAAGGCCAGGCGCGGTGGCTCACACCTGTAATCCCAGCACTTTGGAAGGCAGAGGTGGGTGGATCACCAAGTCAGGAGATCGAGACTATCCTGGATAACACGGTGAAACCCCGTCTCTATTAAAAATACAAAAAATTAGCCGGGCATGGTGGCGGGTGCCTGTAGTCCCAGCTACTCGGGAGTCTGAGGCAGAAGAATGGTGTGAACCCGGGAGGCGGAGCTTGCAGTGAGTCGAGATCGCACCACTGCACTCCAGCCTGGGCGACAGAGCGAGATTCCGTCTCAAAAAATAATAATACATAAAAGGGTGGGTGTGGTGGCTCGTGCCTGTAACCCCAGCACTTTGGGAGGCCAAGATGGGCAGATCTTGTGAGGCCAGGAGCTTGAGACCAGCCTGGGCAACATGACAAAAATCACATCTCTACTAAAAATACAAAAGTTAGCCAGGTATGGTAGTGCACACCTATGATCCCAGCAGCTTGGGAGGCTGAGGCACAAGAATGGCTTGAGGCCAGGAGGCAGCGGTTGCAGTGAGCCAAGATCACGCTACTGCACTCTAGTTGCCCAGGCAACAGAGCGAGACTCTGTCACACATACACACACACACAGAAAAAAAAAAAAAAAAGAAAGAAAAGAAAGACTAAAAACTAAAAAAGGAATGAGCCAGGCACAGTGGCTCACACCTGTAATCCCAGCACTTTGGGAGGTCAAGACAGCAGGATGGCTTGAGTCCAGGAGCTCAAGACCAGCCTGGGCAACCTAGTGAGACCCCCATCTCCATAATTTTGTTTTTTCAAAAAGAAATAACAATTTGTAGAACAATGAACACAACACCATTTATATATAAATCACAAGACAAACATATTTGAAAGATACATCCACAAGTATGCAAACATTCAAAGTTCTGGAAAGACACACATTAAGCCATGACAACTGGAGAAGGGCTAAGGAAAGTGTTCACGTTGAAACACTTCTGGGGCCAGTCGTGGTAGCTCATGCCTGTGATCCCAGTACTTTGGGAGGCTGAGGTGGGCAGATTACCTGAGGTCAAGGAGTTCAAGACCAGCCTGGTCAACATGGTGAAACCTCGTCTCTACTAAAAACTCAAAAATTAGCCGGCCGTGGTGGCCCGCACCTGTAGTCCCAGCTACTCAGGAGGCTGAGACAGGAGAATCACTTGAACCTGGGAGGCAGAGGTTGCAGTAAGCCGAGGTCGCACCACTGCACTTCAGCCTGGACGACAGAGTGAGTCTCTGTCTCAAAAAAACCAACAAACAAAATAAAAATAAAAAACAACAACAACACCAAAAACAAAAACTAGCCAGGCATGCTGGCACATGCCTGTAATATCAGCTACTCAGGAAGCTGAGGCAGGAGAATCGATTGAGTCTGGGAGGTGGAGGTTGCAGTGAGATGCACCACTGCATGCCAGGAAGGAAGGGAGGGAGGAAGGAAAACACTTCGGCACCTGAGTTTTTTTTACATTCCTTTGGTATTTGCAAAATAAATTAAAAACCATGAAACAAATATCCGGATATCCTCCTGTCTCCATCCCAACACGGAAGCCGCATGACCCAGCATCCAGCGTCCAACGGGACCTCCATTCAGCCCCATTCCAGGGCCTGAATATCCAGGGAGTCCCTGTAGAAGGCTCACTGCCTCTCAGCTGCGTTGCTTCACTGAGAATCAAGTTCTTTCCCAGGTGAAAGAGAATCCCGATTGGCCTAAACTCTTTCCAGATCCCCCGGGGCTCCTGGGGCTCCATGCAACTTGGGTGCGACTTCCCTGGATCCCGTCACTTGCCCACGCAGAAGTCCCGGAAGATGATATCCAGGATCTCCTCGGTACCCCCTCCACCTGTGAGCTGGGTCAGGTGACCCCGGGCCACCCGCAGCGCCTCTGCCGCCAGGGCCAGGTCTTTTGACTGCTTGTAGTGACCGAGGGCATCCAGGCAACCCTGGAGGTGGTGCTGGTGCCTTGCGCGGGTCAGGAGCGGGGAACCGGTGGACGGGTCCCCACACCTGGAAGAGACAAGAGACATGGTCCCTCCTAACCTTTTACAACCATCCCTTGAAGGGGAAATGGTTGTACCCATTTTGTAGGTACAGAAATTGAAGTTGAGGCACACGCCCAAAGCCAGTGGGCCAGCCCACACTTGAACTGTGGATCAGGGGAGGCTGGGAGTGGGAGGGGGGCTCACACTGCAGCTAGCTCCTTCCTCAGCGCCTCCAGGAGGCCGTCCAGACCCTCTCCCGTCAGACAGGACAGCAACAGGTGTGGGGGCAGGTCAGGACGCGGACCTGGGCCCTTCGGGGACAGCAGGTCCGACTTGTTCAGCACCAGGAGGAGGCGCTGGCTGCTGTCACTGGGGCTCTGGGCTCCCACAGAGGCTACGACGGTGGCCAGGAAGTTGCAACTGGAGGGAGAGGCCAGGTCAGAGGCGTCCAGCATGGCCAGAATGAGGTCCGCCTGCTCCAGCCTGGGGGAGCAAGGTCAACTGAGCGGGAGACCAGTTGAGCAATTGAAGAAGGCACTGGGTAGAGGGACAGTGAGAAGGGCCAGGCAGAGCACTGAGGGAGCTGTAAAGCTTGAGGTGGGGAGGGTAGGAGTAGAGTACCAGGGGACTGGCAGAGTGTTGGGGGTCCAAGCCGAGCACAAAGGGTGGGACAGAGCAAGAGGGGCGGGGCACAGTGCAAGGGGCAGGGCAGAGCAAGAGGAGCGGGACACGGTGCAGGGGGCAGGGCAGAACAAGAGGAGCGGGGCACGGTGCAGGAGGGGGGGGGCACAGCACAGGGGGTGAGGCAGGGCAGGGGGGGCGGGGCACAGCACGGGGGGGGGGGCAGAGCACGAGGGGCGGAGCACAGTGCAGGGGGAAGAGCAGAGCAAGAGGGGCAGGGCACAGCACAGGGGTTGGGGCTGAGAAAAAGGGGCCGGGTATAGCACTGGAGTGGGGCGACCATGAGTGGCGGGGCAGTGCAAGAAGGGCCAGACACACGACAGGGGACGAGGTAGAGCACGAGGGGCGGGGCAGAATGTAGGGGGTGGGCAGAGCACAGGGGATAGGGTAGACCACGAGGGGCAGAGCGGAGCGCCAGGGCGGGATAGAGCACGAGGGGGCGGGGCGGAACGTGAGGGCTAGGCGGAGCGCTTAGGGATGAGAAACGTGTCCGGAGGGCCGGGGGCAGGATTTAATCAGAACCAAATTACTGGCCCGGCACAGTGGCTAACGCCTGTAATCCCAGCACTTTGGGAGGCCAAGGCAAGTGGGTCACCTGATGTCAGGAGTTCGAGACCAGCCTGGTCAACATGGTGAAACCCCGTCTCTACTAAATATACAAAAAATTAGCCTGGCATTGTGGTGGGCGCCTCTAATCCCAGCTACTCGGGAGGCCGAGGCAGAAGAATCGCTTGAATCCAGGAGGCGGAGGTTGCAGTGAGCCGAGATCGTACCACTGCACACTCCAGCCTGGGCAACAAGAGCGAAACTCCGTCTCAAAAAAAAAAAAAAAAAACACAGGACAGGTGAGGTGGCTTACGCCTGTAATCCCAACACTTTGGGAGGCTGAGGCTCAGGAGTTAGAGACCAACTTGGCCAACATAGTGAAACCCCATCTCTACTAAAAATACAAAAAAATAGCTGGGCGTGGTCGCTCCCACCTGTAATCCCAGCTACTTGGGAGGCTGGAGAATTGCTTGAACCCGGAAGACAGAGCTTGCAGTGAGCTGAGATCGCGCCACTGCACTCCAGCCTGGGCAACAGAGCAAGACTCGGTCTCGGAAAAAAAAAGAAAAAAAAAAGAACCAAATCACTGAGACCCCTGCTTGAAAGGGCATAGCAGGTTCTCTGAGATTCAGGAAGAATGAAAAATAAATGCAACAGGGAGAAAAGGCAGAGAAAGGGCCCCGCGTTCCCCTCCCATCACCACCCTGTCCGCCCACCTTTCCCGGGCGCGCCGAACGCCCTCCTGCTCCACCAGCCCCACGCCCTCCCGCAACCCAGCCGTGTCGCTCAGCAGCACAGGAAATCCGGCCAGGTCGACGGGGGTCTCCAGGACGTCACGGGTGGTCCCTGGCTCCGGGGACACGATGGACACAGGTTTCCGACCTGGCGGAGGGTCAAAAGAAGAGGAAAGGGTGGAGACAAGGGAGCTCCTCCCCCAGGTTCTACCCGGAGTCTGGAGGGCGCTTTAGACCAGAACAATTCAATTACCCAGCTCCTGACCCCGCCCCTGGCACTAGGTCCCGCCTCCTCCCCCGCCCACTCACTGAGCAGGTTCACTAGGCTGCTCTTGCCGGCATTGGGGGGTCCAGTGACCACTACGTGCGCCCCTGAGCGGAGTCTCTGCCCGCGTCTGGCATCTCGTAGATGTGCACCCAGGGCCACCTCCAGTGCCCGTACTTCCATGTCCGCTGTGGGTGAGAGAAGGCAGGCAAAGAGAGACAGTGAGGGGAGCCTTTGAGGGCTGATAGAAGTGTCTTCCTCCCCCACCACTAGGTAGACCCACCTTGCTCCAGGACCCCCTCCTCCAGGTTGTCATCCTCGCCAAAATCGATATAGGCCTCCACGTGGGCCAAAGCCTGGCGGGACAGGGAGACCAGAGGTGGTGTGTGCACCCAGAAACCCACCTTCCCACACCCAATTTATCCAGCCCGACTTCAGGGGCCAGATTGGCGGCTCATAGGCCGGAAGATTTCACGCAGGGAACGGATGAGGGATTGATGGGGGTCTCATGCAAGGGTTGCACAGATGGGGTCTCTGAGAGACAGAATGGACAAATGGGGAACTTGCTTTGGTGAGGGTCTCGGCCCAGCCACAGCAGAGGTGGCCCAGCTCCCCGTCCAGCTGCCTGAGGGCCTGCCGCCGCTGCGCCTCGGTTTCTGCGTGGATAAGGTCCGCCAGCCCCTCCACTTCGGTCAGGTTCAGCTTCCCATTGGCAAAAGCCCGCCTGGTGAACTCGCCTGCCTCCGCAGGTCGAAGCCCTGGCACGCTGCCTGCAGGAAGGTCCCAGTCTGACGCCCCCTGGTCCCCACCCAGGCCCATCGGGAGGACCAACCCTCTCACTCAAGGCTGCAACTCACCCAAGGCCTGCAGGACGCCGCTCACCACTGCCGGGCCTCCGTGCACGTGGAACTCCACGCAGTCCTCACCGGTGAAACTCCGGGGACCTAATGTGGCAGAGAGCTGACAGTCAGAAGGACAGCACAGCCAGTGCAAACTCTTAGAAGGGGGAAACTGAGTCATGGGACCTACAGGAGGCTCGGAATCTGGGGACCCTCACCTGGGAACCAGAGCACCAGTGCGCGGTCCAGAGGCTCCCCGGAGCGGGGGTCGCTGAGGAGGCGCAGGCTGGCGTGGCGAGCAGGGGGCAGGTCTCGGGCTGCCGTGAGAATCCGGAGGGCGTGGCCGCTGGAGGGGCCGCTGGTCCGGATCACCGCGATGCCGCAGCGGCCTTGGCCAGAGCTTAGCGCGAAGATGGTGGCGCCGGAGCCGGGGGCTGGTGCGCCGCTGCTCCGGCGCGTGCACAGTCTGGAACCGGAGGGGAGGCGAATCAGCGCATCTGGGAGGCTCAGTCTCAGTGTCAAGTAAATCAAGGGCTTGATGATCGCGAGATACCCCAGGTGCGGGGGCTCTGCAGCTGGGGGATGCATAAATTGGATGTTCTGAAGGCCGAAGGGTGACCGGATTAGGGACTGTGAGGCCAGAAGGAGACCCAGATGTGGGCTCTGCGGCAAGGGGAATGGACGATTTAGGCACGGAAGAACGCGAATGATTGCTCTGCCGCAGGGAATTGGGCCACTAAAACCCTGGGAGTGGGTCTGAGGTCCAAGTAGCACCCCAAGCTGTCACACCCCTTCCCCTGTAGCCCCACCTGCGAGGCCCACGTGCCGCTTGGGCCGCCAGGGTCCAAAGCCCCCGCCACATGGATTTACAACCTGAGACCTCCCTGCCAGACCTGCCTGTGTGGCTTCAAGTCTGGGCAGGAGGCCCCGTCCACTCCGTGACGTGACTAGTAAAGTGCTCAACTATTCTCGACCATCATTGGGTACCTTAGGGTACGTCCCGCCCACCGTCTGAAGATCTTCGCTTCCATTGGCTGGTGCAAGGTAGAGAGGGAGGCGGGGGCTCTATGAAGGTGGGTGTAGCGAAATGTTGTTCCCCTGGCAACATGAGACCGAATTTTTAGGGTCCTAGCGCAGCGAGACTGACAATAGGAATAAGGAATGGAAGAAAGGACGGAGCGAGCTTGGCACAGGGCAGTGCAAATTACAGCGAGGGGAGGTTTTGAGTCCCGCATTTTCCGTCTGATCACTCCGCAGCCTTAGGCGTGGCAAGGACCTATGTGCGCTCAGTTTTTCAGTTCAAGAAAGGAGGGACTACACCTCTTTACGTTCAGGTTCAGACTGGAAACGCAGAGCATCCTCAGTGACCGGGAGGGATTAGTACTGAAGAACCCACGCCCTGGCCCAGGGAAAATCTTGCCCAAACTTCTGGAAAGAGTCCTACTTGCTTTTACCGGAACTCTCCAGATTCTCCCCCCTCCCTAGCGTTCCCTCCTGCCGTTCCTTTGGCTTCGGATGCCCTTCCTCATTTGACAAACTCATCCTCAAGGCCTAGCTCCAAGATCCCCTTCTCCGGGAAGTCTTGCTGGAACCCCCAGCACAGCCCACTCTCCACTGTGGACTTCCTTGGCTCTCTCTCTCTCTCTGGCCCAGGTCTGCACCTGCAGAGACAAGTGTCCGGTCAGCCTCTGCCTCCCCGAAAGCCAGAAAGGAGAGCATCGGAGATTGCGTTCAGGTTAACCCAGGACAGCAGTGAACCTCAGAATAAAGCGCTGATGGTGGAATTCCAGACACTGGCTGGGCGGGGTCTCCGGGAGCGCCTTCGCAGGGCAGATTCTCTGGTTCTGGATCAGAGCGGGCGGGCGGCGCACTTGCGTGTTAAGAAAAATCTGTCGGACAGAGTAGAGTTCTAATACCCTCTTACCTCACCCTGCTCAATATTTTTATTTACTTTATTATTTTATTTTATTTTTGAGACAGGGTCTCACTCTGTCGCCCAGGCTGGAGTGCAGTGGCGCCATCGCTGCTCTTGCAACCTCCAACTTTTGGGCTCGGGGGATCCGCCCGCCTCAGCCTCCTGAATAGCTGGGACGACAGACGCGAGCCACCACGCCCGGCTAATTTTTTGAGTGTTTTTTTTTTTTTTTTTTTTTTTTTGGCGGGGACGGGGATGTCACTTTGTTGCCCAGGCTTTGTTTTTCTGTTTTTGTTTTTGTTTTTGGGGGTTTTTTTAAGACGCAGTCTCGCTCTGTCGCCCAGGCTGGAGTATAGTGACACGATCTCGACTCACTGCAACCTCCGCCTCCCAGGTTGAAGCGATTCTCCTGCCTCAGCCTCCCGAGTAGCTGGGATTACAGGTGTGCCCCGCCCGGCCAACCTTTTTTTTTGGGGGGGGGGTGGGGGACGGAATCTCGCTCTATCGCCCAGGTTGGAGTGCAGTGGCGGGTTCTCGACTCACTGCAAGCTCCGCCTCTCGGGTTCCCGCCATTCTCCTGCCTCAGCCTCCCGAGTAGCTGGGACTACAGGCGCCCGCCACCACGCCCGGCTAATTTTTTTGTATTTTTAGTACAGACGGGGTTTCACCATGTTAGACAGGATGGTCTCGATCTCCCGACCTCGTGATCCACCCGCCTCGGCCTCCCAAAGTGCTGGGAGTACAGGCGTGAGCCATCGCGCCCGGCACATTTATTCTTTTCTCTGAAATTTACATTTAACTAGGCGGACTGTATTTTTTTTCGCTAAACTTGACAACTCTATGGGATCCTCTCCGACGTTACATCCTGAAGGGACTCGGTGTTAACTGGACGAAGAGTGCATGAGGAGTATTCTAGGCAGCTAAATGGTGCTAAAGTTCCTAAGCAGGTCTTGCTGTAATTATCTATCACAGCCCTACTAGGGTGGTTGAAATTATTGTCACCAGGAATCTTCCCCAACCAGGCCCGCCCCTCCCACGTCCTCCCTTAGTCAGATTACGCCCATCTCACATTCCAAACCGGGTCTCCAGGGTCTGGAGTTTGCAAATGGAGAAACTGAGGCTCCAAGGCGGGGACCAGAAGAAAGCATAGGTGGAGACAAGTTGGAGAATGCACCATCAGTGCGGGCGGGAACCAGCAGTAGAGAGCGAGGTGGGCGGGCGAGAAGAAAACCCAGAAAACAACACGGGCGGAGACGCGAACCAAAGAGCTAGGCGGGCGAACTCAGCTGAGAACCCGAGAGTGACGTGCACCGGGCCGGGAAGAAGAATCGAGGTTCGGCTCGGGCGGGGACGAGAAGCAGCGCTCGGGCGAGCGAAGACGGCGGCCGGCGCGGGCGGGCGCGGCCTTTGTCTCCTCCTCCCGCGCGCTCGGCAGCGGCACCGGCCCCATGAGCCCGCGGCCCCCCGGCGCCCGGGCCTTCCGTAGCCCCTGACCTGACCTGTCCTCGCCATGGCCGAGGCCGCCTCCAGCGCCGGGGGCACATCCCTGGAGGGCGAGCGTGGCAAGAGGCCCCCGCCGGAGGGCGAGCCTGCAGCCCCGGCGTCCGGAGTTCTGGGTATGTGTGCGGCGGCTGGACCAGACTGGGTTGCAGGTGCCTGGGGAGCCCGCGTCAACTGCACGGGGAGGAGGATCGGGGTCAAACGTAACCTGGCGTGGTGTCTGGACTAGGGGCCGGCTCCTCCCGGCACTGCGGTTGCGGCCCGGCGGGTGGGGCTGGGACGGTGCTTCGGGCTGGGGTCTCAGCGCGGAGACCAGGACACGCCCCTCCAAGAGCCCCAGGCTTGGGCTGAGCCCTGCCACCCCCGGGCTGCGGGATCGCGGCGGGCCAGGGATGCGCTTGAGAGAGACTCTCCGGGAAGAATACAGAATCATACGGTCCTGGGTTCAAATCCCAGCTCGACTGTGTGACCTTGGGCGCATGACTTAAACGCTGTGGGCCTCAGTTTCCTCACCTGTGAAATGGGGGTAAGAACCGCACCCAGTTCCTGGGGCTGCTGCAAGGACGGCGCTGTCACAATGTGGTGAAGCGCTCAGGGCTGCTAGTGAGCGCCCCATCGATTGTGGTTTTGGAGGCGGAGCTGGGCCTCAAGAATGAGTAAGATTTGTAAGGGAGGATCTGGGGGGATGGGCATTTCTGGAGGAAGGCCTGGCTGGTGCAAGGACGTGGAGGGAGGAAAATAAGCCAAGCCCAGAGCTCCTGGGGCCTTGAATGCCAGGCGGAGTGGTGAGGAGCCCTGGCAGGGGCCGGAGGGGCCAAGACTGGAGGCTGGGTTCGGAACCCAGAGTGGCCTGACCTGGGCCTGCTACGCTGCCCCTCAGATAAGCTTTTCGGGAAGCGGCTCCTGCAAGCGGGTCGCTACCTGGTGTCCCACAAGGCTTGGATGAAGACAGTGCCTACAGAGAACTGCGACGTGCTGATGACCTTCCCAGGTACCCACGCCTGCCCTCCCGCCCAGTGCCCAGATGCGGCTCTCCTGAGCTCGGCTTCCCAGAGCGGGAATATGTAGGAGGCCTTGGGCCCCCTCGTGGCAAGAGCCATCGGTCCCTGTGCCCCTTGGCAGACACGACCGATGACCACACGCTGCTATGGCTGCTGAACCACATCCGCGTGGGCATCCCCGAGCTCATCGTGCAAGTCCGCCACCACCGCCACACGCGTGCCTACGCCTTCTTTGTCACCGCCACGTATGAGAGGCGAGTCCCCTGTCCCTGGCCTCTCGCTGAGCCTGCCACCCGGCTCCCCGCTCTACCAAGTGCCAACCATGCTATCCAGCTGCCCTGCGTTTGTCCCAAAGGCTGCCAGGTGCACCATCCTCAGCCCCAGGATGGTGGGCCTGGGCCTCCCTGTGAGCCCACCTCCTCCACCTTGTTCACAGCCTACTCCGAGGGGCCGACGAGCTGGGTCTGCGCAAGGCAGTGAAGGCCGAGTTTGGCGGGGGCACCCGCGGCTTCTCCTGCGAGGAGGACTTTATCTATGAGAATGTGGAGAGCGAGCTGCGCTTCTTCACTTCCCAGGTGAGGCCGGCTCTGGGCCCCCGCATGCATCCTGTGCCAATGAGTTCCCTGAGCTCACGCCCTCTTCCTCGCAGGAACGCCAGAGCATCATCCGCTTCTGGCTGCAGAATTTGCGTGCCAAGCAGGGAGAGGCGCTCCACAACGTGCGCTTCCTGGAGGACCAGCCAATCAGTGAGCAGGGCGGGGCCAACACCAATCACAGGCAGAGAGTTGGGTGGAGCTCTTCAAAGACAGCTCATCGGAGCAGGAGGGCGGGGCCTAGTCCAACCAGTCAGGGGTTGGCAAAGAGTGAAGTACCCAATAAGTTAAAGGGGCGTGGCCTTAGCAAAAGGGTGGCGCTTATCTCCTGAGTTGGGTGGAGCTCTGAGAGGACAGCTTATGGCAGGAGGGCGGGGCTTATGTCCAACCAGTTAGGGGTTGGCAAAGAGTTGGGAAACCAAGGAGCTGAGGGGGCGTGGCTTTAGCCAAAGTATGGGGCTTATTTCTGGGACTGGGGTCCAGGAGGCCCTTTCTAGATCTGGGATAAGGTGGAGGCAGGGACCATGGACAGCACTCCACCTATAGAGTGGTATGACTCTGGGCGTTGGACTCCCCTCCAGGAAACTAGCCACCCAAGTTCACCTTCCAACAGCAACTTTTTACCATTCCTCAGACGTTCGGGTTCACAAACTGAGCTTTATTTAAAACATGGGAACAGGCGCAGTGGCTCCCAGTACTTTGGGAAGTCGAGGCGGTAGCATCACTTGAGCCCAGGAGTTCGAGTTAGCAGTGAGCCATGGTAGCGCCACTGCACTCTGTCCAGCCTGGGTGACAGAGCGAGACCCTGTCTCAAAATAAGCAAATAAATACATAAATAAAGAAAAAGATAAGACCGAGCGTGGTGGCTGATGCCTGTAATCCCAGCACGTTGGGAGGCTGAGGCGGGCGTGTCAGGAGGTCAGGAAATCCAGACCATCCTGGCCAATATGGTGAAACCCCCGTCTGTATTAAAAATACAAAAATTAGCCGAGGTTGGTGGCGCGCTCCTGTAGCCCCAGCTACTCGGGAGACTGAGGCAGGAGAATCGTTTGAACCTGGGAGGCGGAGGTTGCAGTGAGCCGAGATGGCACCACTGCAGTCCAGCCTGGTGACGCAGTGAGACCCCGTCTCAAAAAAAAAAAAAAAAAAAAAAAAAGCCGGGTGCGGTGGCTCACACCTGTAATCCCAGCACTTTGAGAGGCCAAGGCGGGTGGATCACTTGAGGTCAGGAATTTGAAACCAGCCTGACCAACGTGGTGAAACCCCGTCTCTACTAAAATATAAAAATTAGCCGGGCGTGGTAGTGGGTGCCTGTGATCCCAGTTACTCGGGAGGCTGAGGCACGAGAATCACTTGAATGCGGGAGGCAGAGGTTGCAGTGAGTCTGAGGCACGAGAATCGCTTGAATGCGGGAGGCAGAGGTTACAGTGAGCGGAGATCGCGCCACTGCACTCCAGCCTCTGTGATAGAGCGCGACTGTCTCAAAACAAAGCAAAACAAAACAAAAAACGTGGTTCCTCACTCTCCCGGTTCCTTTGCACCCTCCCTGCCTGCCCCTACACCTACAATTTCTGAAGGAGAATCAGATCTTCTATCCATCTAGAACTCTTCCCCTAGAAAGAGCTCTAGAGGTTTAAGAGCGGGCAAAAAACTGTGACTTGGGTTTCAGACAAAAGGGAGCTAGCCAGGCTAGGCATAGGTGGAGGTGCAGGGATCACCTGTGCTCCTCCTTCCACAGTCCCTGAGCTGGCAGCACGTGGGATCATCCAGCAAGTGTTCCCTGTCCATGAGCAGCGTATTCTGAACCGCCTCATGAAGTCATGGGTGCAGGCCGTGTGTGAAAACCAGCCTCTAGGTGCTGCCTGGGCTGGGGGGTGGGAGGGGAGTCCCAGCAGACAGGCAGGGGGTGACTGAGACCCACTTATCCCCTGGCAGATGACATCTGTGATTACTTTGGTGTGAAAATTGCTATGTACTTCGCCTGGCTGGGCTTCTACACGTCGGCTATGGTATACCCAGCCGTCTTCGGGTCTGTCCTGTATACATTCACAGAGGCTGATCAGGTACTGGGCAGGGACCCGGCAAGGTCTGGGGGATTCAGAGGCGCTCTCCTTTCTGGACTGGCACAAACAATGACTCAACTCTTCTCTGCCACTCACAGACAAGCCGAGATGTTTCCTGCGTGGTCTTTGCCCTCTTCAATGTGATCTGGTCAACGCTGTTCCTAGAGGAGTGGAAGCGGAGAGGGGCTGAGCTGGCATACAAGTGGGGGACGCTGGATTCACCTGGGGAAGCTGTGGAGGAGCCACGCCCCCAGTTCAGGGTTAGTTGGGGGCTGAGTCCAGGGTCTTGGAGACAGGGCAAAGGTAAATGGTGGGGGGCACTTCAGGAGCAAAGGCAGAGAGGTGTGAATAGGATTTTTCCATCAAAGAGCGTATGCCAAACCGAGGCGGGCTCTGTGTGCTCCCCAGGGGGAGGGGTGGAAGTTGGATTTGAGGGACTGGGAACAGTGCCCTAGGTGGGTGACTGAGAGGGTCACCTCCACATGATGGAGGGAAATTGAGTTCCAAGGATAGGGAGGGGTGCGTGAGGCAGAGGTGGCCCCTCTAATCTCATGCTGGGCCCGGCCCTTGCCCACCATCAGGGCGTGCGACGCATCAGCCCCATCACGCGGGCCGAGGAGTTCTACTACCCGCCCTGGAAGCGGCTGCTCTTCCAGCTGCTTGTGAGCCTCCCCCTGTGCCTGGCGTGCCTCCTCTGTGTCTTCTTGCTCATGCTTGGCTGCTTCCAGCTGCAGGTGACCCCTGTACCCCCACCTGCCCTGTCCTTGGTGCCCAGCTCCACCTTGGGCTGAGCCCTGCAGCTGGGATGAGCACAGAATCCCCTTCTCCCGCAGGAGCTGGTGCTGAGCGTGAAGGGGTTGCCCCGTCTCGCCCGATTCCTGCCTAAGGTCATGCTGGCCCTGATTGTCAGTGTGAGTGCCGAGGGCTACAAGAAGCTAGCCATCTGGCTCAATGACATGGGTACGCCCTGCCAGGGGGTCTCGGGGAGGAAGGTCTCCACTGCCCCTTGGGATCCTTGCCACCCTTGGGGGTACGGCGGCTGCCCGCTCACTCTTCCCCTCGGCCCCTAGAAAATTACCGGCTGGAGAGCGCCTATGAGAAGCACCTCATCATCAAAGTTGTCCTGGTGAGTCACCATCATCGGGCAGGGGGACAGCAGGGAAGCTGTGGGGTCTGTATGGGGGCACAAGGAAGGCTCCAAGGAGTGGGGTGGGGGTGCAGGGTGACCACCGCCTGCCTCCTTCCTGCAGTTCCAGTTTGTCAACTCGTACCTGAGCCTCTTCTACATCGGTTTCTACCTCAAGGACATGGAGCGCTTGAAAGAGGTGAGACCCCCTGCCCCAGCGGCAGTCCCCCCTGCTCCCATGGCGGCCAGCGAGGGGCCAGACCTGGCACAAGGGGTCCAAGGGCTCTCCAGCCCCTCCCTCCCCTCCTCCATCCTTCTCTCCTGTCTGTGCGTTCGTTGTCCGTCGTCTGTGCGTCCTCTCTCTGCCTGTCGTCCCCCCATCTGTCCGTCCATCTGTCCGTCGGTCCCTTCACAGCTCCTGCTCGTCCTGTCCCTGTCCCAGAGCCTCGAGCGGCAGCTGCGGGCGGTGCTGGTCCCGCTCGCGGCCCTGCGGTTCCGCCTGCTCCTCCTCTCCCTCCGGGGCCTCCTGCTCGCGGCCCGGGCCAAAGTACGGGCAGGTGGCGAGCCCGTGGGGCCTCGCCGGGGTGGGCAGCGTGGCTGTGCTGGGGGCCTGGTGCGCCGAGCTGAGGGCGCATGCGCGAAGGCAATCTGGGGGTGGCGGGGAGGCCAGCAAGCAGGTGCAGGCGGCTGGGGGCGCACACGGCCGAGTGCACTGGCCGAGCCCGCGGTGGGGTGGAGACGCGCTGGGCCTGCCCGGGAGGTCGGCGAGGAGCGCTGCGCCTGCCAGGCTGTAGTTTGTGGCTGAGCGCTGGGGGCCTCGCGTCCAGGCGCGTCCAAAGCAACGGAGTTAGGAACTGGATTCGGCGTGTGTCTGGGCACGGTGCTCTGGCGGGGCGCCCAGGGAGGGTGAGTCCCCCGATCCCGGCGCCCCGCTTGCCCCCCACGTGCCTCTCTCCTTCCCCTTCCTGCCCCCAGATGCTGGCCACGCTGCTGATCACCCGCCAGTTCCTCCAGAACGTGCGCGAGGTCCTGCAGCCGCACCTGTACCGGCGCCTGGGCCGCGGCGAGCTCGGCCTGCGGGCCGTCTGGGAACTGGCCCGAGCCCTGCTTGGCCTCCTGAGCCTCCGGCGCCCTGCGCCCCGCCGCCTAGAACCCCAGGCGGATGAGGGCGGGGACGGCGGCAGCGGGGGCGGGGGCCGCAGGTGCCTCAGCGGGGGCTGCGGGGCACCGGAGGAGGAGGAGGAGGCGGCGCCGGTGGAGCGGCTGCGGGCGGGGGAAGGCGGGGAGGAGGGGGACGGGCCTCCAGGGGGCAAGGAGGAGGACGAGGACGACGACGAGGAGGAGGACGAGGAGGAAGAGGAGGACGAGGAGGAGGGCGAGGAAGGGGGCCTCCTGGACTGCGGGCTCCGGCTGAAGAAGGTCAGCTTCGCTGAGCGCGGCGCGGGGCGGCGTCGGCCCGGCCCAAGCCCGGAGGCCCTCCTGGAGGAGGGGAGCCCCACCATGGTGGAGAAGGGGCTAGAGCCGGGAGTGTTCACTCTGGCCGAGGAGGACGACGAGGCGGAGGGTGCTCCCGGCAGCCCTGAACGGGAGCCCCCGGCCATCCTGCTCCGCCGGGCCGGGGGCGAGGGCCGAGACCAGGGGCCCGACGGGGGCCTGGACCCGGAGCCCGGCTCCAACAGCGATTCGACCCGTAGGCAGAGACGGCAGAACCGGTCGTCTTGGATTGACCCGCCCGAGGAGGAACATTCGCCCCAGCTCACCCAGGCGGAGCTGGAGAGCTGTATGAAGAAGTACGAGGTGAGGAGGGGGCGGGGCCTCGCAGGGGGCTGTTCGCACCATCCGAGGGTGAAGGCAGTTGGGGTGGGAGGGAGTGGTGATAACAGGGCCCTTGATGCTGAGATGCTACAGGAGAGGAAGGCCTAGCCAGATAGAGGAAGCCTCTGGACTGGCCGAGGATGGGGACAGGCTCTGGGTCCATGTGGGATCATCTGAGGGAGGCGGGCTCAATGGGAGAAAGACTGTCCGAGGGAAGAGGCTTCCAGGTCTGAGGCCCGCCCACTCGCAGGACACGTTCCAGGACTACCAGGAGATGTTCGTGCAGTTCGGCTACGTAGTGCTCTTCTCATCCGCCTTCCCCCTGGCGGCGCTGTGCGCCCTGGTCAACAACCTCATTGAGATCCGCAGCGACGCCTTCAAGCTGTGCACCGGGCTGCAGCGGCCCTTCGGCCAGCGCGTGGAGAGCATCGGCCAGTGGCAGGTGGGGGGAAGCCAAGAGCTCCGAGCTGAGGCCCAGATGGAGCCCAGGTGCAGCTGGGAGGAGCCTGGGGTCTGGGGAGGCCGACTGGACCCCGCCTGAGCCCTCCTGCCACCCTGCAGAAGGTGATGGAGGCCATGGGTGTCCTAGCGATTGTGGTCAACTGCTACTTGATCGGCCAGTGCGGGCAGCTGCAGCGCCTCTTCCCCTGGCTGAGCCCGGAGGCAGCCATCGTGTCCGTGGTGGTGCTCGAGGTGGGGTCGGCCACAGGGGCAGGGGCAGCTGGGAGGCGGGAGGGCGGCCCCAGCGTCTGCAGCCTGCAGCCTCCTCTCTGCCACCCCTGCAGCACTTCGCTCTGCTCCTCAAGTACCTCATCCACGTGGCCATCCCCGATATCCCGGGCTGGGTGGCTGAGGAAATGGCCAAGCTGGAGTACCAGCGCCGCGAGGCCTTTAAGGTAGGGGGGGCCAGGCTGGGCTCGGTTTTCTCACTGGTGGGGCTGCTGGTGGATCTCTGATCTTGATGACCAAGATCAGATGGTGCCTCTGCATTGGTGAGGGCAAATGCAGAGACTGCACAGAGTTGGGTGTAATAATTCTTGCTCCCTGGCTGGGTGCAGTGGCTCACTCCTATAATCGCAGCACTTTGGGAGACCAAGGTGGGAGGATCGCTTGAGCCCAGGAGTTTGAGGCGCAGGGAGCCATGATCGTGCCACTGCACTCCAGCCTAGATGATGGAGCAAGACCCTATCTCTAAAAAGAGTAATAATAAGCAATAATAACTAGTGCTCACAACAGCTCAAGTCGTTTCTGGAATTCTGGTGGCATCCAGCACCAGGCTGGCCCTTCAGAACCTTCAGTCATCCACCAGCTTGCCCAGTTGCATCCTGTTAGGGGGCCAGGGACACAGCGGAGGCTTCCTAGAAGCCCAGCTTCTTCGGCATTCCTCAGAAAGCTACAGAATGGGCCAAGGAGCTCCCCAGTGCCTGCACAGGGAACATTCCTCGAGAATGACAATGTCCTGTGTCTGCACTGTCCCTGCAGCCTTTAGCTACAGGTGATGAGTGAGCACGCTGAAGTGGGACTGCTGCGACAAAGAAACTCAATTTTTATTTTATTGAACATGAATGCATTTAAGTTTACATTGACAGAGCCTCGCGTGGCTACCTGGGTATAGTCTGCTGCAGCCACGGTCCTTTTTTTTCTTTTTTTGAGACAGAATCTCTTTCACTCTGTCATCCAGGCTGGAGCATAGTGGCACAATCTCGGCTCACCACAACCTCCACCTCCCAGGTTCAAGCAATTCTCGTGCCTCCCAAATAGCTGGGATTACAGACATGTGCCACCACGCCCAGCTAATTTTTGTATTTTTAATAGAGATGGGGTTTCACCATGTTGGTTAGGCTGGTCTCCAATTCCTGACCTCACGCAATCTGCCCACCTCCCAAGGTGCTGGGATTATAGGTGTGAGCCACTGCGCCCAGCCTGCAGCCACGGTTCTGTCTCTTGCCTGTTCTCTGGGAAGCAGGGGATCAGTTGAGGCTCAAGATGGGTTTCCACTTTACCAATTCCTAAGACGCTGTCTGGCACACAGCCGGGGACACAGTTGATGGCCAGTGAATGTTTGTTTTCTTTTCAGTTCCCAGAAAGTACCGGCATGGGTCCAGGGAGTCATTCAGTTGCACCCAATAAGCCTCGGAATCTCTCTCCAGTTCCCCAGAGAATCTCAGTGTGGGCCCAGAGATGCAGTTGGCACGCAATAAGCTTTGTTTTTTTTTCTTTTTTTGAGACAGAGTCTCGCTTTGTCCCCAGGCTGGAGTGCAATGGCACGATCTCAGTTCACTGCAACCTCTGTCTCCTGGGTTCAAGCGATTCCCCTGCCTCAGTATTCCGAGTAGCTGGGATTACAGGCATGCACAACCATGCTGTTAATTTTTATATTTCTGGTTAGAGACGGGGTTTTGCCATGTTGGCCAGGCTGGTCTCGAACTCCTGGCCTCAAGTGATCTGCCCACCTTGGCCTCCCAAAGTGCTGGGATTACAGGCGTGAGCCACTGCGCCTGGCCCCAATAAGCATTTAAGCCTCCCTGACTTCCACAGAGAGGCCCATCGTGTACCTGGGAATGCAGTTGGCACGCAATAAGTGATTGGATCTCTCCCACTTCTGCAGGAAGCCCCCATTGTGGGTGCAGGGATACAGTTGGAACCTAATAAGCATTTAAGTCACCCCCACTTTTGCAGAGAGCCCTGGCGTGCACCAGCCTCGGCTGGCACCTGCTAATACCCTTTCTTCTTAGTCCTGTAACGGCTTGGCTCTACCTGCAGAGACACGAGCGCCAGGCCCAGCATCGCTACCAGCAGCAGCAGCGCAGGCGGCGGGAGGAGGAGGAGCGACAGCGCCATGCAGAGCACCATGCCCGGCGGGAGCATGATTCTGGTGGCCGGGAGGAGGCGAGGGCTGAGGGCTCTGGGCTGGACCCCGCCACCTCCTCCGAGAAGGCCTCTGCCAAGGCCAAGGGCAGCACTGCGGGTGGCCATGGGCCTGAGCGGCCCAAACGCCCAGGGTCCCTGCTGGCACCCAACAACGTCATGAAGTTGAAGCAGATCATCCCACTGCAGGGCAAATTCCTCTCATCGGGGGCCACATCCTCACTGGCCGCTGCAGGGGCCGGAGCCACCGCCCGGCCTCCCCCTGCCCAGTCACCCACCGGCAGCGACACCCGCCTGCCCGCCTTTCTCAGCTTCAAGTTCCTCAAGTCACCCGAGACCCGGCGGGACTCTGAGCGCAGCCACTCGCCGCCCAAAGCCTTCCACGCCGGCAAGCTCTTCCCCTTTGGTGGCACCCGGGCTGAGCCTGGGTCCAACGGGGCGGGCGGGCAGGCCCGACCAGATGGGACCCCCAGCGGTGGCGGCAGCCGGGTTCAGAGGAGTGGGCTGGTGGACGAGGCCATGGCTGAGGAGCTGGAAGCCTCCCGGCCCGAAGAGGAAGGCTCAGGTCACAAGCTTTAACTCGGGGGTGGGGACGCCGGGCCGGCTTTGGGGGTAGGGTAGGGTGGCCAGGCCTGGGGAGAGGGGCTGAAGGGGACAGAGGAGGCCCGGTCTTGGGTCCTGGCAGGGACCTGGGTCAGTGGTACATGCAGCCTCTCAGTTAAAGCCTGCTTCGTATCTCCAGGGCCTTTGTTAGCCTAGAGCCCCGTGCCTGACCCTCCCCAGGGAGGGATGCCAAAGCCGACCGCACCCAGGGACCCCCCACCATGCTCCCCTGCCAGGAGAGATGAGGGAGGCCCGCTTCCCATCCAGCCCACCCTTCTGCTCCAGCTCACTCTGGGGGGGACTTGACCCCCCCCAGGCCTCTATGCAAATCCACACCCTGCAGCCCAGCTGTTCAGGAAGGACTTCCTCGGAGGTGGGGCTGGGGCTGCCCACCCAGGGAGCTCCCACATGTGCTGAGCAGAGGTGCAGGCCTCACCCCTACCCTCCCACCTCCGCCACCTCCCTTGCCCCAATCCCAGCCTGGGCTCTAGCAACCCCCTCCCCAGGGAGCCCAACAGGTGGCAGCTGCAGCACAAGGGCCATAGGTCAGAAGCCAGAGGGACTTCCTCAAACTGTCCTCCCCCTGTGACCAGGAGGGGCCGTGCCCAGAGGCAGGGTATGCATCGGAAGCCGCCCAGGGGGCCGCCCCACCTCAGTCTCTGATCAGAAGCAATAAGGCCTTTATGTGCCTGGAAGCCCGGGAGGGAGTGTGGGCAGGGTTGCCAGCCCGGCGGGGTCCAGCGGGGGCGGCATCCCCCCGGAACGGCCCCTCTCGCCTCCGCAGGGACAGCGCTGGCCCCCGTGGGCGCCCCTGCCCTCCGCACCCGCCGCAGCCGGAGCCCCGCACCGCCGCCGCCAATGCCGCTGCCCCGGCCCCTGACACCGCCCGCCGGCTGCTGGCAGTGGGACGGGCCCTGGGGCTGCGGGGGTGAGGGTGCCATCCCCCGCCAGGCCCTGGCTGCTGCCGAGTGCCCGCCCTGTGCCATGGCCGGGGCCCCACCCGCCCCCCAGCCTCTGCCGGGGGACGCCAGCTTTTACAGCCTCCCGCCCCCACCGCTGCCGCCCACCTCGGAGCCCCTCGAGACCCCGGCGCCCTCCCCTAGCCCCAGCCCCAGCCCCCAGGCCGTGTGCTGGCCCAGCGGCTGGCATTAGCTCTGCCCGCCCTGCCTTCTCTTCTCATATGCAATATCCGTCATTCACAGGGGCGGCCGGTCCCCAAAATGCAAGACGCCTTCAGCCCCCAACGGACCCCAGCATTGGCCGGCGCCCCACATCTGCCGTTTTCCTTTCCAAATGAAAGGAAACCCATAAAACCAACAGAAAACACACACACACACACACACACACACACACACACAGAATAGGCGATTATTTATTTGTTTTTAATTTATTTTGTCATATTTTTGTAAAACGGCAGAAATGCAATAAAAACTATATTTCAACAGCGCCCGAGGTCAGAGCAGTGGAAAAGGGAGTGGGGGTGGGGGTGTCTGGGTGGCTGGGGCCTGGATTGGGCACCCCCTCCCCCCATCCTGGTACAGGCTGGCTTGACCCTTGGGGGCCTCCTCCCAAAAACTGGGTCTCCGCCACAGATGGAAAACTCCAGGCTGTGCCGCCTCTGAGACGGCCCAGATTTGGAGGCCAACTTCAGCCCTGGCTTCAGCCACTAGACAAAGGAAGGAATCTCTAAGTGCTGAAAAGAGGCGGCAATGTGTGCACAGGCCCCAGTCCTGAGTAAGACTCCTTCTCAATGAGGACAGAGTGGTGGTTTGCAAGACGCGCCCCCTTCTGGCACACCCACCTCCTGGAACATTGTCTGGGGAGCCAGAGACAGTGGGAAGAGCTTGTGGCATGAACATCGGAAGGCACCTGGCACCTGAGCCTCCTGCAGTCCCCGAGTTGCGATGCTGAGAGAATGGCACATTTAGGTATCCCCAGGACACGGAGTGGCATTGGGATGCAGCAGGGATGTCCCACTGTGGGACGGACATCAGACCCAAGTCACTGGGACTCTGTTGTATGACTCAGGAACAGGAATGTGGCCTCTCAGACCCTCAGGTTTGTCAGGAAGAAGAGGAAAAATGTGTACACATCCAAAGGCTTAAGGCTCAGAGACCAACGTGGCCATGCAGGAGGGCTGGGTCAGAGGGCCTGGCTGGGGCCAGTGTGAGCAAGGGGCCCTTCAAGAGGCTGTGGAGAAGTCAGAGTTCACTGGAGGCAGGAGAACAGCTTGTGCAAAGGCGGAGAAGGTGGAGGCAGTTTGGGGGAACAGTGGGGTACGGAGCACCCCAAAGGCAGGAGGGGTAGGCAGAGGCTGGCTCAGGGGCCCGGCGTCCTCCCACAGGCAGTGGGAGTCACACAGGGTGTGTATGCCAGGTGGGGCATGTCCCGACAGATCCAGCGGTTCTAGGGGAGGCCACAGGGAGGCGAGCTGGGACACAGCCCTGAGACCCCATTGGAGGGAGCTGAGGCAGGGGAGGGGAAGGAGGTGCCTGCCCAGCAGCCCTGCAGACCCATGGGCAGACAGCACAGTCAAGAGAGCCCCCAGCCACTCAAAGCAGAAACTGGGGGCCAGAGAGGTCTAGATAGGCCTAGGGGAAGGGCGGGGGTGCCCCCTGCTCCCACTCTGGCCCCTGGCCTTGGAAGCTGAAGTCCCACCATCTCAGTCATTCACAGACGGACACCGCAGGCCTGCCCAGGTCACATCAACCCTGGGGACTGGGACTCCCCAGCTGGGCTGGGAGCCTCCAGGGCATTCAGCCCAACGCGGCACTACTGACCGCGGTCAACTGTGTATTTCCTGACCACCTGCCCTGTGACCACACGGACCCTACAGCACCATCCCTGTGGTGCAGACACTTCCGAGAGCTGGGAGACACAGCTGGGTGGCCGTGCTATGCCTGGGTCGGGTCAGCCACTCCTTGTGTAGGATGGGAGCCCACCCTGACACTGTCCGTCCTTGGGAGAGATGGGCTGCCCAGGCCCGAGGGTCTATCTGGGGCAGGCGGACCCTCCATAGCCCAGAGTCTCTGCTAGCTCTGTGGCCCAACCCCACACCATCCCAACGCCCTCAGACTCAGCTCTCAAAACCAAGACCTCTGCCAGGCACGGTGGCTCACGTCTGTAACCTCAGCACTTTGGGAGGCTGAGGAAGGCAGATGACTTGAGCCCAGGAGTTTGAGACCAGCCTGGGCAACATGGTGAAACCCTGTCTCTATGAAAAAATTTTAAAAAATTAGCCAGGCAGTGGGGCGCAGTCCCAGCACTTTGGGAGGCTGAGGCAGGCGAAGCACCTGAGGTCAGGAGTTCGAGACCAGCCTGGCCAACATGGCGAAACGCCATCTCTACTAAAAATAGAAAATTTAGCTGGGTGTAGTGGTGCACGCGTGTAATCCTAGCTACTCGGGAGGCTGAGTTAGGAGAATCGCTTGAACCTGGGAGGCGGAGGTTGTAGTGAGCTGAGATCTCGCCACTGCACTCCAGCCTGGGAGACACAGCGAGACTCCATCTTAAAAAAAAAAAAAAAAATTAGCCAGGCATGGTGGTGTGTGCCTGTGGTCCCAGCTACTTGGAAGGCTGAGGTGGGAGGAATGCTTGAGGTCGAGGCTGCAGTGAGCTGTGATTACACCACTGCACTCCAGCCTGGGCAACAGTGTGAGACCCCAACTCAAAAAAACAAACAAAAGAAAACTAAGACCCCTGGCCCCGCCACCAGTGGGGGTGATAAGGGAAGAAGCGGTGTTCCCCCAGCCCCAGGCTTAATGGTCAGGGCCACAAACCTTCTGCCAAGAGCCCGAACACCCCCTACGTACCCAAGCTCAGCCCCAAACCCAGCCCAGCTGGCGGAGGAGGGGTCCCCATGAGCAGCCATGGCACATGCCAACTGCCAGGTGCTGACTTTCTGTGACCCAGCAAGGGTGTGGCCACTACCTGGGACAGCAAGACCAGCCAGATGCCATCTGTGCTGTCACCATGGCTCACGGGAGTGGCAGAGGCCGGAGACCCCAGGCCCCCAGGTGAGGCTGGCCGTCTCTGCGGTGGCTGACAGGTGCACTGCCCTGCTCGGCGGTATCCCAGGCAGGGGACTGACCCTGCTCCATCCTTGGCACCATGGACCGTCTCTCAGGAATGACCTGTCCTTGGGGTCACCTTGACAGGAGAGGCAGAGGGGATGGTCCCGGCAGGTCTTGGCCTTGAACATGGTGGCCTCAGCAAGCCCACGAGAGAATCCAGCCGGTCCCGGAGCCCCTGGCGTGGGGGGCCCTTCTCACTCCTCTTGGTGACAACAGGGATGACTCCCAGGGGCTCCGTCCTCTGCAGCCAAGGTGTGTGGAGCAAAGACGCGAGGTCAAGTAGGAAAGACCCTTTTATTGGGGTGGACACGGAGCACGCACTAGTCCATGATAAAAATAAAATGACTCAAGAGAAAGATCCCAAGGGCCGACTTCTCCCCGACGTGCGCACACACTGAGTGAGGTCTGGGCATGGGAGAGGTCCAGGCAGAGCGTGGGACAAGACCGAGTCTCAAGGGCCTGGACCAGTGTTGGGGGGAGAAGGCCACTCGGCTGTCCTGGTGGGTCGGCCGCCCCAGGCCCGCCCTTGTTGCCCAGCCACAGTAAAGCCCCCGCTAGAGACCCTCAAAGACACACTCTGGTTCTCTGGAGAACTGGGGGCAGGAGTCGGGGAACTGGCCCGGTGGAAGGCGGGGGTCAGGGGGACAATGTTGTGTTTTTTTTAAAAAGCATCTACCAACATCACACTACTGGGTCTGATGTCCCCTTTAACCAACGCTTGATACAGGTTACAGCATAAATAAAAACTCAAGGAAAATAAATACATCGGCTCCTATGAGGTTGGAAGTGGTGTGGACGCAGGGTGTGGATGGGCCGGCAGGGAGGCGGGCGGGTGGGGTGCTTACACATGGCGGGCAGGCGGGTGGGCGACCGAGGAGCAGACCTGGCAGGAGGTGCCTGTGTGGGGTTGAGTCTTAAGTGTCCTCGTGCATGTCTGGGCTGTCGGTTCGCGCCACCTTGCGGGGAGGTGCTGAGCTCTCGCCTTCCAGCTCCACTTGCTCCTGGTCTCTCTTCTTGGCAGCGTTCTAGGGGACAGGGGAAAGAGAGTGGCTGTGAGTCACTTTTTTCGGACAGGCTCTCACTGGAGTGCAGTGGTATGATCATTGCTCACTGTAGCCTCAACCTTCCGGGCTCAAGCAATCCTCCCAGCTCAGCCTCTGGAGTAGCTAGGACTACAGGCCCGCAGCACCACGCTTCATAGTTTTACTTTTGGTAGACATGGGGGTCTCACTATGTTGCCCACCCGGAGGCTGTGAGTCTTCACATGGGTGAAGCTCCCAGAGTCCTAATGCCAGCCCAGGCCCCTGCAAAAGCATCACAGAGGTTAAGCCTGGAGTACAGTGGGGGGTTTTGGGGTCCCTGGCTGGGCAGTCCCTCCTACCACCAGGACCTGCCCTGCTAAGCCCTGCCCAGAGCACTTCCTGGACCCACGGCTGGTGATAGACAGGTGCTTCCTGGGCACCCGGAGGAGTCACCCCCAGCACGTGCAATGACACACAGGGCTAGTTTCCCAAGCACTCAGAGGAGCGATCCACCCGGCCTGGGAATAAAGGGCCTTTGGAAGCCACTGGGGATGCCACACATCAACGCAACAGAGAAGCACATGTCTCCTTCTCCAATGTGGAAACCAAGGCCTGGAAGCAGGAGAAGGGGTGGGGTGGGCCCAGCAGCTTGGATTTCCGGCAGCAGTCACTTTGCCACAGAGTCCCCCCACCTTCCAACTTTGCCCAGGGTAGGTAGCCACCCACTGTTCAATGTTAAGTAAAAAAAGCAAACTTGCTCATGCCTGTAATCCCAGCTACTCTGGAGGCTGAGGCAGGAGAACTGCTTGAACCTGGGAGGCAGAGGTTGCAGTGAGCTGAGATTGCAGCACTGCACTCCAGCCTGGACAACAGAGAGACTCCGTCTCCAAAAAGAAAAAGAAAAAAAAAGAGGGCCGGGTGCAGTGGCACTTTGGGAGGCCGAGGCAGGTAGATCACTTGAAGTCAGGAGTTCAAGACTAAAAATACAAAATCTACTAAATCTACTAAAAATACAAAAATTAGGCCAGGCATGGTGGCTCACGCCTGTAATCCCAGCCTACTTTGGGAAGCCAAGGCGGGCGGATCACCTGAAGTCAGGAGTTCAAGACCAGCCTGACCAACATGGAGAAACCTCGTCTCCATTAAAAACACAAAATTAGTCAGGCATGGTGGTGCATGCTTGTAATCCCAGCTACTCGGGAGGCTGAGGCAGAAGCGCTTGAACCTAGGAAGCGGAGATTACAGTGAGCCAAGATCGCACCATTGCACACCAGCCTGGGCAACAAGAGCAAAACTCCATCTCAAAAAAAAATAATGATAAAATAAATTAGCCAGGCATGGTGGTGCGTGCCTGTAATCCCAGCTACTCGGGAGTCTGAGGCAGGAGAATTGCTTGAACCCGGGAGGTGGAGCCTGGGAGGAGGAGGTTGCAGTGAGCCGAGAACATGCCACTGCACTCCAGCCTGGCCGACAGAGCAAGACCTCATCTCAAAAACAAACAAACAAACAAAAACAAAAGAAAAAGAGGAAAAAATGTCCCGTGTGCAGAGGCAGCCACTGGGAAGGGAGCTGGGGCACCAGAAGCGGCGGGGAGATGACTCTTCACTGCAACTACACCCTTTCATTTCCACTTTTTAGAGACAGGGTCTGGCTTTGTTGCCCAGGCTGGAGTGCAAAGGCACAGTCATGGCTCACTGCAGTCTCAACCTCCTGGGCTCAAGCGATCCTCCCACCTCAGCTTCCTGAATAGCTGGGATAACAGGAACATGCCACAGCCAGCTAATTTTTTTTTTTTTTTAGTGACGGGGTTTTGCTATGTTGCCTAGGCTGGTCTCAAACTCCTGGCCTTAAGCCATCCGCTCGCCTCGGCCTCTCAAGCAGTTCGGGGTGTGAATCACCACACCCAGCCACACCCTCTCATGTTGCCTAGATTTTTTTTTTTTTTGAGACCGCCCAGGCTGCAGTGCAGTGGCATGATCTCGGCTCACTGCAATCTCTGCTTCCCAGGTTCAAGCAATTCTTCTGCCTTGGCCTCCAGAGTAGCTGGGATTACAGGCGCGCGCCGCCATGCCCGGCTAATTTTTGTATTATCAGCAGAGACGTGGTTTGAGACGGGGTTTCACCATGTTGGCCAGGCTGGTCTCGAACTTCTGACTTCGTGATCCGCCTGCCTAGGCCTCCCAAAGCACTGGAATTACATGCATGAGCCACCACGCCCGGTCCAGATTTTTAATCATGTGTACACACTTCACCATTCAGAAAAGATTCTTTTTTTTTTTTGAGATGGAGTCTGGCTCTGTCACCCACACTGGAATGCAGGGGTCCGATCTCGGCTCACTGCAAGCTCCGCCTCCCAGGCTCAAGCCATTCTCCTGCATCAGCCTCCCGAGTAGCTGGAACTACAGGCGCCCACCACCACGCCCGGCTAATCTTTTTTGTATTTCTTAGTAGAGACAGGGTTTCACCGTGTTAGCCAGGATGGCTACCGTGTTAGTCTTGATCTCCTGACCTCGTGATCTGCCCACCTCGGCCTCCTAAAGTGCTGGGATTACAGGCGTGAGCCACTGTGCCCAGCCTTTTTTTTTTTTTTTTTTTTTTTTGAGACAGTCTTGCTCTGTCATCAGGCTAGAGTGCAGTGGCGCGATCTCAGTTCACTGCAACCTCTGATTCTCCTGCGTCAGCCTCCCGAGTAGCTGGGATTACAGTCATGTGCCACCACACCCAGCTAATTTTTGTATTTTTGGTAGAGACGGATTTCCCCATGTTAGCCAGGATGGTCTTGATCTCCTGATCTCGTGATCCACCTGCCTCAGCCTTCCAAAGTGCTGGGATTACAGGTATGAGTCACCATGCCCAGCCTCAGAAAAGATTCTATCTAGTTCATACCAATACAGTCTACCTAATGCCAGGGCCATAGAAAGCCGGGCCTGGTGGGTGCTTGGGCCTGGCCTCCAGCCTGCTGAGCACTGGTGTCCTGTGGCCTCTGCACAGCGGTTCCCTCCATTGGAACGCTCTTCCCGCTCCTGGATCGCCCAGGGCACTCCTACCCAGCCCTCAAGGCACTACTCCAGTCACTAGGGTCCTTCCTGTGCTCAGAAGCCCCTGCCAGGCATCCCATCTCTGTACACCCACAATCCCCGCACGGGAGCCCTGCGGGCCTCACCTTTTTGTCCCATTGCTGATGCAGGTAGCGCAGAAGGATGTTTGTCTTTTCTGTCACGATGACTAGGGAGGAAAGACAGAGAAAGTCGCAGATGTGTCCCCTCCCCGGGCTCCTCCCCTGACACTGCCCCGGGAGGTCTTTTTGGGGCTGGAACTCAGTATCCCTAACTCCGGAGATCTCCAAAAGTCCCATGTTTTTGCTTCTGAGCACACACGCAGCCACTCCCAGCGGCCTGAGCCAGCTGCTTTCAGGGTCCCTGCTCCCTGCAAGGGATTCCATCCTTGGATGGGGAACCAAGCCCAGCCACTGAGACTCTCGTGCCTATGTTTCTCCCGGGCTGACTAGGAGCACATACTGCATATCTGTGCCCAGTGACCACACAGCCCCACCCCACAGGCTCCAGATGGATAAACGCTTTAAGAGCAGGGTCTCACTCTGTCACCCAGGCTGGAATAATCATAGCTCACTGCAGCCTGGAGCTTCTGGGCTCAAATGATTTTCCCACCTGGGACTATAGACGCACGCCACAATGCCTGGCTAATACATATATATATATATATGGCTAATACATATATATATGTATTATATATATATATGGCTAATACATGTATATGGCTAATATATATATGGCTAATATATATATATATATGGCTAATACATATATATATATATATATGGTGTCTGGTGAAACAGGGTCTCACTATGTTGCTCAGGCTGGTCTCAAACTCCTGGCCTCAAGCAATCCTCCGGCCTCGGCCTCTCAAAGTGCTGGAATTACAGGCAGGAGCCACCCTACCTGGTGTGGAGTCTTTTTGAACAGTTAAACTAAGACAGCAGGACCAAGTCCTCCTGCACTGTGGGCCCCTCCAGCTGGACCCCCTTCCTGTCACTTTCACCCAGGCCTGGCTGGATCCCCAGCCCAGGCTCCTGTAGCCCTCTGCTGCCTCCCTGCCCAATAGTACTTGTCTTAGAACCAGAGTTCTCACTTGCCCTCATCTGACAAGGAGGGGAAGGGGCCAGTGAGTGGCAGACGAGGGCCAACTTGGGGGCCCCTTTGGGCTAGCTGTGGATCCCAGTGTGTCCCAATCAGGAGATGTCTGGGGAAAGCCAGGTTTCTGGCTGTCCCCAGGTGCTGGGAGTGGACAGGCATCCACGTGTGCATCCCCAGGCTGAAGCCCCCACAGTCCCCCTCCTGTACCTCCCTGGAGGCCCTCCCCGACCTAACTGGATTCAGTAGCCAGCGTGTGAACCCGAGCCAAGTCTATGGCCTGGGCTGGGGTGGAAGATAACCTCCTCGTGCCACTCTGCGGTCACCAAACCCTGCCCCTCAGCAGCCAGAATGGGACAGACTGACAGCAGCCACTTACTCTGTTCAGACGGGTACTCTCGGGTGGGCAGGTAGACTGAGGGCCGTCGGTTCTGCAGGAGGGTTGGGAAGGGGTAGGTTAGGAGAGTGCATGGGCCAGGGGTCTCCTCATCCCTCCACTCGGCACCCACCCTTCAGTGCAGATTGGAAGACACTCAAGAATGTGGATGGGGCTGGGCTTGAAGATCAGCCTCTATTCCAGCCAAGACCCCAATCGGGGGATACAAGCCACCCTCAGGCCCCCTGGAAGTGCCCAATCCCTCTCAGCCCCAGGAACACGCACTCACCGAGGCTTTGCACACGGAGTCCGCGTGAAATCGACTAAAATTGCTTTTGTTGTAGACAGGCAGTCCTTTCAAAAAATCTGCCTAGAAGACATGGAAGATGGTACATGAGAAAATAGGCAACGGGCCGGCTCATCCCTGAAGCACCTGCACGGTGCATCCTTCTTCCCGCTGTTCTTTGTAGTTCAAGTTTTCCAGAACACACCCTTGAGCTGGCTGCTGGGTACACTGCCGGGCCCAAAGAAAAGTAACCAAGCCAGGCTATGTGCACGTCCTCCGGGGGGTCCTTATGACAGCCCCTAACTAGGTAAGAGGTGGGGAAATTGAGGCTGCAAGAGAACAGGCCACTGGTTAAAAGTCATACCGCAGCAGGCTCACACCTGTAATCCCAGCACTTTGGGAGGCCAAGGCGGGCAGATCATCTGCGGTCAGGAGTTTGAGACTAGCCTGGTCAACATGGCGAAACCTCATCTCTACTAAAAATATAAAAATTAGCCGGGCGAGGTGGTGCGCGCCTATGATCCCAGCTACTCGGGAGGCTGAGGCTGGGGAATCACTCGAACTTGGGAGGCAGAGGTTGCAGTGAGTCGAGATCGTGCCACTGCACTCCAG
>NC_045454.1:35930107-36003108 GCF_002776525.5 Piliocolobus tephrosceles
CTAATTTTTTTTTGTATTTTTAGTAGAGACGGGGTTTCACCGTGTTAGCCAGGATGGTCCCGATATCCTGACCTCGTGATCCGCCCATCTCGGCCTCCCAAAGTGCTGGGATTACAGGCTTGAGCCACTGCGCCCGGCCAAAAAAGTCATTTTCAATCCAACCCTGTGAGTGAGGTCTGGAGTGGGCCAGTGGCGGGACTGTCTGCTGCGAGTCTCCCCACAAGGCTTGCCCTAAACAGGGCCCTCCTGAGCTCATTATGTATGATCTCCTGACCCAACGAGGCAGGAGGTAGTGTCTCCCTATCAAAGGCAAGGACACCGAGGCAGAGAGGTCACCCAGTCTCAGTCAGAAAACCAGGGGCTGATTTGAACCCACACGTACCCCACCTCGGATTCCAAGCTCCTTCTCTTCATCACACACCTGAAAAGCAAGGGCTGGAGCCCCTGCAGGCTACAGAGCTGGGAGGGAGGACCATCCCCTGATTCCTGAGGCCCAAGAGAGCTGCCCTGGGAGAAGGTGCTGTTCAGACAATTTCCCACCACCCTCTGGGACAGGCAGGAGCAGCAGTGTCCCCAGTTCTATGACACCTGGCCCCTTGTCTGCTGGTCCCTCTCGAGAAGCCGGAAAGTGGCTTGGTGGCCTCCCCCTCCCACCCGGGAGGCAGCCGTCACATCTGGATGACCTACTGCCCCCGGACTAGTTCAAAGTCCCTCAAACCTGCCTCCCCTCCCACCCTAGGATACCAGCCTCAGCTCAGCCCCTGGCTGTGGGGCCAGCTTTATTCGTTCAGCAAGTTCTGGGGCCCTAGCAGGCACCAGGGCACTGGACTGAGCCACCATGGACACGTACCTGGCCTTGGGATGGTGTGGGGCAAAGAGCTGCACAGTGGACAGGAAGTGGCTGCAGGAAAGGGTGCCTCGAGGGCACAGTGTGAGGTGCAAGGCAGAGCTCCGGCCCATCTGGGGGATAAGGGAGGGCTGCCCAGACGCAGGGATGGGGGCACTGAGACCTGAAGGGTGGGGAGGGTCCCTGTCCACCTTCGAAGCCCTGGCCCAGCTCGCCTCTGCTGGACTCCCATCACACACACCCTCTGCCACACGCATCCTCTAGGAATGCCCCTCATGCCTCCATGTGGCAAATACCTGCTAACCTCCCCACCAGCTCCAACCCCCTCCCTGGCCCCTTTGCTCCCCCGACACTTCGGGAGCCTCTCCCAGAGCCTCCCTCACACCCCAGCGAGGTCATCTGTTTACACATCCACCTCCCTGGCTGGACTGGTACCTCCCCGAGGGCAGAGGACAGGACAGGGCTGACTCAACCCTAGCCAGGCTCGCATGGGGCCCAGTAGCTGAGTGGCGAGAGCTGCAGGTACCCCGGGTTTTCTGCTCTCAATCCTGGCTCAGCCCGTCCCTGATTGTGTGACCTGGGACAAGGGACGTCCCAGCCTCTGGGCCTCCCTGTGAAGAGAGGCATTCCAACAAGGCCACCTCCCAGGGTTACTCTGAGTCATAAGACAACAAGGGGAATGCTTTGCACGGAGCTCCCTTGGGGGCAGCCTTTAGGATCAACATGTCTGCGCTGGACAAATGAATGAAGGCAGCGTACGTGCAGCCTTCCTGTCATGCTAAGCTGCAAAACAAGACCTCGAGACATGGTGGGCAGGGGGTGGGGGAAACCTCATCTCAGCCAGACAAATGCCAGCCACGGCTGGGCCCTGGAGCCATCCATTACCTCAGCAGACACGCACTGGACACCTGTGTGCCCGTCCCACTGCAGGGAGCCTGCCAGAGACCCAACAAAGAGAGGAGGAAGAGAAGCGGCGCGCTGACAGCAAAGAATTGGGAACCCCCAAATTCAGGAAGGGCCTCCATCACAGGAGGAAGAGTGTTCTGAGCAGAAAGAGCAGCAGGTGTAAAGGCCCTGAGGTGGCAGGAACCTGGAGTGTGAAGAAGTGAAAACAAGGCCAGGGTGGCTGAAGCTCAGAGTGGAGAAGAGACTGGAGATAAGGTCATAGAGGTCGCCAGGGGCCTCAGGGTGAGGAGGGGAGCCGCCAGGGTCCCTGGAGCATTTCATTGGCTAGAAAGTGGTATCATTTGATGCACATCTTTAAAAGCTCCTTCTGGCCAGGCACAGCGGCTCACACCTGTAATCCCAGCACTTTGGGAGGCCGAAGCGGGTGGATCACAAGATCAGGAGTTCAAGACCAGCCTGGCCAATACGGTGAAACCCTGTCTCTACTAAAAATACAAAAATTAGGCGGGCATGGTGGTAAGTGCCTGTAGTCTCAGCTACTAGGGAGGCTGAGGCAGGCTTAGCCTTGAACAAGGGAGGCAGAGGTTGCAGTGAGCCGAGATTATGCCACTGCATTCCAGGATGGGCAACAGAGCAAGAAAGACTCCATCTCAATCTCAAAAAAATCTCAAAAAAAAAAAAAAAAAAAAAAAAAAAAAACCAGCTCCTTCCCAGGCCCCATGCGGTGCTTCCCCCCTGTAATGCCAGTACTTTGGGAGGCTGAGGCAGGATCACTTGAGCCCAAGAGTTCGAGACCAGCCTGGGCAACATAGGGAGTCCCAATCTCTCCAAAAAGTACAAAAATGAGCTAGGTGGGAGGATCTCTTGAGCCTGGGAAGTGGAGACTGCAGTGGGCTGCGATCACACACTGCACTCCAGCCTAGGCGCCAGAATGAGACCCTGCCTCCGATTAAAAAAAAAAGCTCCTTCTGGTTCAGGTGAATTATGAACTGCCAAAGGGATGAGAGCAAGGCTAGGAGACCAGGGAAGAAGTTGGGACAGGTATGCAGGTGGGAGGTGGCAGTACCTGCAACAGGGTGTGAAGCCATGGATGAATTCAGGTGTTTTCTGAAGGCAGAGCCAATCTAATCCACTCATGATTGGCCGTAGGGTTGAGACTGTACCAAGGTGTCAAGGATAACACCCAGGCTTGGGGACCCTCACACTAGGAACCCACCTTCCCATTTTCTTCCTGAAAGGGAGTCTTCCTTTCATCCCCACCACATCCCAAGGACTGTGGACTGTGGGCTGGGAGTCTGGGTCAGGGAACAAAGGAGCCTCGACGTATCTTGACCAAGCTTTCCATCACTCTTCCCAGCCCTGAGGATGCCAATTAGTGGGGGCTGGGGAGAGGCTTTAGCTCCACTCTGAGGGTGGGTCACCATCCCACTTTTCAGGTGAGGAGACTGAACCCCGAAGAACCATCAGACCCAAATTCCAGGATGACTGAGGAATCCGGAAGGAATTTCAACGTTCCAACAGCCAGGTGGGGACCATCCACACTTCATGACGAGGGGACAACTAGAAGAGAACGTCACTGGCCTCGAGTCACCCAGCTCATCTGTTCAGCATTCACTATCCTAAGTCCTTTACGACGTCAGTTACCTAAATTGTCACCACCCTAAGAGGTTCAGACTACTGCTACCCTCATTTGACAGGGACAACCCATGTGGATCGGAGATAAAAGTTGTTCATTCTTAGGGGCGGGTAAGGGCCCAGAATGGCGGAGGTGGGGTCAGGGCCTGGGGGACCGGGACAGTCGGCGATGTCGCACTTCCTTTGGCGACAAAGCCCCGCATATCACGGTGCCAAGCCCCCTCCCCCTCCCCGGGACCCAGGCCGGCCTCCCAAATTCTCCTGAACTGAAGAGATCCAGGCCCAGCGCGCTGAGGACGAGGCCAGACCAGGGGGTCTTACGGGACCCCATCCCCACCCCAGACGATTTCCGGGGGGAGCCGCAACCCGGAAATGAATGAGTTGTCAGGGCCTGGCATCCTGGATGGGGTCAGAGGTCGGAGAAGGAGTGGCAGTGGGATCATCAGGAAGCTCTCGGTAGGGTCCGGGGGTCGAAGGTCACAGGTGAGTGGGAGGGGCGGGCCAAGCCTGAGGGGGCCGGGCGGAGAGGGGCCTAGGGGGATACTAGAGATGGGTGGGACTACGACGCCATTTTGTCGAGCGGAGGGGGAGTAGAGGCCTGGAGGCCATACTCACCATCTTCTGTTTCCTCCGTCGCCGCCTCGGCCGCCGCCTCAGCCTCCACCGCCGCCACCACAGCCGCCTTCTAAGCCGCCGCCTCACAGTAACTTCCAGCCACGGCACAGCCCACACTGATGGCGCCACCACACCCCGTCATTGGTGCGCACTCTAGCCCCGTCCCCACATGAGCGCTTTGCACGCTCCCATTGGCCGCATCCAGCTAACTCATGCGCCCATTGGTTGCCACGCCTCCTCCCATTGTGGTCAAGTTCGGTTGAAGAAGCAAAGCCCCGCCCGGTACTTGGAAGCAATGGAAAGTGAGATTCGGAAGTGGGCGGAGGCCTCGGCCGCGAAGTCTCTTGGGAGTTGTAGTTTACAACTCCGCGAGTCTCTCCAGAGCTTTTGTGTGTGTTTTTAAGATGAGGGTGGCTCTTGCCTATAATCCTAGCACTTTGGGAGGTCGAGGCGGGTGGATCGCCTGAGATCAGGAGTTCGAGACCAGCCTGGCTAACATGGTGAAACCCCATCTCTGCGCCTGTAAGCCCAGCTACTCGGGAGGGTGAGGCAGGAGAATCCTTTGAACCCGGTAGGCGGAGGTTGCAGTGAGCCGAGATCGCGCCATTGCACTCCAGCCTGGGCAACAAGAGCGAAAATCAATCTCAAAAAAAAGAAAAAGAAAAAAAATGAAAGGTCGGCTGGGCACAGTGGCTCACGCCTGTAATCCCAGCACTTTGGGAGGCAGAGGTGGGCGGATCACGAGGTCAGAAGATTGAGACCGTCCTGGCTAACACGGTGAAACCCCGTCTTTACTAAAAATACAAAAAATTAGCCAAGCGAGGTGGTGGGCGCCTGTAGTCCCAGCTACTCGGGAGGCTGAGGCAGGAGAATGGGGTGAACCCGGGAGGCAGAGTTTGTAGTGAGCCGAGATCGCGCCACTGCACTCCAGCCTGGGCAACAGAGCGAGACTGTCTGAAAAAAAAAAAGTCCGGGCACGGTGGCTCACACCTATAATCCCAGCACTTTGGCGGATCACGAGGGCAGGAGTTCGAGATCCAACCGGGCAACAAGAGCAAAACTCCGTCTCCAAAAAAGATACGGGGGGGGGGGGGGGTCTCGCTATGTTTCCCAAGCTGGTCTCGAACTTCTGGCCTAAAGCAATCCTCCAGACTTGACTTCTGAAAACTCTGGGAGCCATCGTGCCGGCATCTTCTTGTGTTTATTACGTTTTTAAAGCAGCCCTAGAAGAGGAAAACCATAACGCTCCCTATCCCCTCCTCGAGACCATCTGGCTCAAACACCTCCCATAACTCCCTAGTATTCAATCCCAACTCCTTGACCCCACTTATGAGTACCTGCAGCCTTCATTGCCCACCTGTGTCCTCACCTCTAACCAATTCCTCCTACATCTGGGCTCTCCCAGACCTTGCCATTTCCTCCAAGACTGCATTCTTCAAAAAGGCAAGTCAGGTATCTTCACTGAGGTCCTACAGCCCTCACAATCCCCCTCCCAGCCCTGACACCACTGTGTCCAAACTGCCTTCCTGACTTCTAGGGCAAAGACTGGGCACCCAGCACATAGCAACCGCACAGTGAAGTTGCTAAGTGGAAGCTACTAAGTATTATTACTCCAGTAGCAACAGAGCAGAGGAGAAACCAGCACTGCATTTTATAGGTGACAAACGCACCCCACAGAGCTAAGTCCTTGCTCAAAATCAAACATCCCCAAGGGGCAGGTGGAAGATTCAAACTCCTTACGGGCTGGAGTTGGAGATCAGCCTGGGCAACATGGTGAAACACCCCTCTACTAAAAATACGTAAGTTAGCTGGGCATGGATTAGTAGCGCCTGTAATCCCAGCTACTGGGGAGGCTGAGGCACCAGAACTGCTTCAACCCGAGGCAGAGGTTGCAGTGAGCAGGGATCTGACAACTGCACTCCAGCCTGGGCGACAGAGTGAGACCCTGTCAAAAACAAACACCCCCCCGCCACACACACACAGTTTTCCACCAGCCTGCCTAAACCTATAAAATTTATGACACAGGCTGGGCATGATGGCTCACACCTGTAATCCCAGCACTTTGGGAGGCCAAGGCAGGCAGATCACCTGAGGTCAGGAGTTCGAGACCAGCCTGGCCAACATGGTTGAAACCCCATCTCTACTAAAAATACAAAAATTAGCCGAGTGTGGTGGTGGGCGCCTATAATCCCAGCTACTCAAGAGGCTGAGGCAGGAGAATTGCTTGAACCCAGGAGACAGAGTTTGCAGTGAGCCAAGATCGTGCCACTGCACTCCAGCCTGGCGGACAGAGCGAGACTCTGTATCAAAAAAAAAAAAAAAAGGGAACCCGGTGGCTCACGCCTGTAATCCCAGCACTTTGGGAGGTTGAGGCGGGTGGATCGCCTGAGGTCAGGAGTTTGAGACCAGCCTGGTCCACACGCTGAAACCCCGTCTCTACTAAAAACACAAAAATTAGGCCGGGCATAGTGGCTCAGGCCTGTAATCCCAGCACTTTTTGAGAGGCCGAGGCAGGCCTATCACCTGAGGTCGGGAGTTCTAGACCAGCCTGACCAACATGGAGAAACCCCTCTCTACTAAAAATACAAAATTTGCCGGGCCTGGTGGCACATGCCTGTAATCCCAGCTACTCGGGAGGCTGAGGCAGGAAAATCGCTTGAACCGGGAAGGCAGAGGTTTCGGTGAGTCAAGATCGCCCCATTGCACTCCAGCCTAGGCAACAAGAGGGAAATTCTGTCTCAAAAACAAACAAAAAAAAGAGTTATGACATGTAAGGCAACTGGAACTTTGAACATTTATTACACGTTTAACAATATTTCAAAATTATTAATAATTCCTTTGGATGTGATACGCTTTGTAATTATGTTTTAATGAGCTCTCATGTTGGAGAGATACATTCTCTCCGAGACACAATAAATATTTATAGAAGAAATAATCCGTTGCCTGAGATCAGCTTCAAAAGAACCAAGGATGGGGCAGGGACGGGTTGTAGGTGGTCGGTAGTCAAGGCTGTGTACTGGGTACAAGGAGGTTCGCTGTACTGTTCTTCGGTCTGTTGCGCAGGTTCGAAACGCTTCCTAATTAAAAAGCGTAAAAAGGGACTTGGCAAGCTCCCATCCAGCCTTCAACCCCAAAATACGGAGAGTACTCAGGTCCGAGGCGTTCCTGCTCCCCAGCTCCCTGCAAAAACAGCGCCAGGCAAGGTCGCGAGGTGAGGCCGATGCTTCTCTGGGGGTCCCGCCGACAGCATCGCGATCCTCAATGGCTCAGCGACTTGCGGCCCTTGAGCATCCGGCGAAGGATGACCTGGACGCCGGCCGGCGTGCTCAGGCGCCGGACCCAGCCGTGCTTGTTCTTCCGTTTGACGTTGCTCGGCTGATACTCGTTTCCGCGAGTCTTGCCCCGGGCCTGCTGCGGGGTGGGGAGGCCCCAGGCGTCCGGGAACCCCAGCCAGGCCCGGGGCTGGAGCCACCTGCGTGGGTACAGGGACGGCGAGAAAGGTCAGACGGGGTGCTGGGTGATCTCGGCGCTCAACCTCTCTGAGCCTCTGCTCCCGGGGACAGAGCCTGGCTGCGAAATGCGCTCCATAAATGCGCAAGTCCCTGGCAGGTCATGCGGGCAGTGAACAGTAGCGCCAGCCTCCGACGCCCTTATTCCCAGATTTGGGGAAGGGTTCCCCTTTGAGGACTTACCTGCCACCCAGCAACGCTGCCGACCTACTCGTGGGGCCCAACAGGGAGCCAGCCAAGATAGCCATATCCTCAGTGGGTCCCGCAGGCCCGGCCGCCGGCGATTCCGGAGCCCAGAGGCGCCCAACCCTGGAACAAAGGATTATGGGAAGTGTAGTTTCTCCTAACGTGCAAAAACAGGCCGTTGGGGAAAACCCTGAAGTTGTAGTTCTGCGCCTGCGCAACAGAGGCGCGCCAGTCTGTCCGCGGGGCAGGGTTCTTCATACAAACCAAGAGGTAGCGGGAGAACAGCGCCTTTTCAGCACGCGCGTGCGCACAAGGCATTATCTCCCGCGGTCAGCTGGGAGCTGTGCTGTAGTTATCTCTCCTGTTGACCGGCAGAGGGTGCCCCGCGGTGGCCGGGCGCAGCTGGTGGCAGCCGCAAGAAACGGCTGGTTGGTCTTACCACCTCCAGCTGGGCAGATGGCACGCAGCTGGCTGGCAGCTTGTCCTGGCTGCAGCCAAGTCTCCGTCTCTTGGCAGGAAGCCGAGGAGGCCTGAGTTCAAGCTCGCTGGGTGTCCTTGGGATGGTCCCTGCGCCTCTCTGGGCTTTCTCGATCCGTAAAACTCATGGATTGCAAGCTTGTCTTTGACAATCTTGCCTCCATTTCGGACCCTAGAAGAATTTTCCTCTGTTGTTAGAACCAAAAAAAAAAAAAAAAAACAGAAAAAAGGAAGAAAAAATTTCTGATACTCAGATCTCAACCCCTCACCTACTCACACACTATCCTTGGCTCTCCATTTCCCCAAGTAAAACCTGCTCAGCCCTTCCATCAGGCATGCAAAACCCTGTACACACACCATCTTACATTTCAGCCACGCCCTCCTCTCTGCCTGGTGTTCCCCTATCCGCCCTTTAAAAATCCTCTCCTCTCCTCCAAGGGCTGAGTGAGGTGTGGCTCATGCCTGTCATTCCAGCATTTTGGGAGGCTGAGGAGGGAGGATCCCTTGGGGCCAGGAGTTTGAGACCAGCCTGGGGACATGGTAGCAACCACATATAGCCTCAAGTACTCGGAAGGTGAGGTGGGAGGATTCCCTGAACCCAGGAGATCCAGGCTGTAGTGAGCAATGATATAGCACGAATGCACTCCAGCCTGGGCAACGGAGTGAGATCCTTTCTCAAAAAAAAAAAAAGAGGAGTCCTCTTCTCTCAACCGCTGTCCATTCTTCTGGTCCAACTGCCTTCCCTTGACTCTCCCCCAAGTTCAGGGGCTCCTCAAGGGCCAGGGGCTTGGGGCTGTATCCCTACAAGTGCCAGCTTGGAGTTCATACAGAGAGGTGCTTGCTAAATGAATAAACTGTATAGTCTCCCAGAAGTGCCCTTAGTGGGCAAGAGTAGGTGTCTGGAGGGAATCCAGCTCTGGCAGCAAATTCCAGGGGATGGGAGTGGCCAAGCAGCAAGGAGCATTTAACCCCTCGTCCCCCAAAGCCCATCCTACCTGTAACATCATTTAGCAAAACATCACCACTACAATAACGCCCATAATACACGGAGCACTTGTTATATGCATGACACTGATGAGTGCTTTACCTGCATAGTAAAATTATGAGAGGATTAATTTCATAAAGAAATAAACAGAGGCTCAGGAACATGAAGTAACTTGCCCAAGGTCACACCTCAGCAAAGGGCAGAGGCTGGATTTGAGACCTGAGCTCTCCTGAGGGCCTACCGTGGCCCCGCCGGCACCACAGAGCTGGGATGCCTGCCTCTTGCTATCAGCCCTCCTCAGAACCATGGCAGCCATAGGTTAAATCGGCTGATTATGAAATTCAAACTCTCTAATTACCCACAGCTCTAAGACTTTCCTTGAAAGCTTTAGAGAAGCCCGTCACGATGGCTCACGCCTGTAATCTCAGCCCTTTGGTGAAGCCGTAGGCGAGAGGATTGCTTGATGCCCGGAGTTCGAGACTAGTCTGGGCAACATAGCGAGACCTCGTCCTTACCAAAAAAAAAGGGGGGGGGGGGGGGGGGGGGGGGGGGTGAGGGAGGTTAGCAAATAATGGTTCCCAGGGCTTGGAATTACACAGCCTTGGGTTCAAGTCCCATCTTTGCCCCTTGCTTGATTTATGTTCTTGTGCCCTTTATAAGCCTCAGTTTCCCCACTGGAGACTGGGAAAAGATCTTGGAGTCTCTGTTTCTAGAATGGAAAGGTCGATACAGAGAGAAGAGTATGGGAGCCTCGTTTGGAGAGGAACAGGACAATTCGGAGGCAGGGGCTGGGAGGCAGGGGCTTGGGATACCCATTTGCAGAGAGAGGGCCCTGGCCGCGCACTCCCAGGCGTCCCTCAGACCTTGGACTGCAACCCCCTTCTCCGCCTTGAGCCAGGCCCCATCCTCCCGCAACCTCGGTGCACCACCAAAGGGGCGGGGTTGTTGCTCCCAGAGCCCGCCTCCACTCCAGAACTGCCGCCTCTGATTGGGCTCGTAACTAGGCCAGGTAAATCCGCAGCTGCGATAGGCCGCAGTGCCCGCCCGTCGGCACATGGCTCCGCCTACCGGGGGGAGGAACTTAAAGGGCCGGCTCTTTCGGCGGCCGCGGGATGCCCCTGTGCTGACCGCCAGGGGCCGGTGCCCGCCAGCGTAGACGCACCCGGCCTGACCCCGCGCCACCATGTAAACGGCGCCAGCAGGCGGACGCTGGCTTCTCCACCTGGGACCCCTCCGCCCCGACCCGGGCCCCGCGGCCCTCGATGAGGTGAGCGGGGAGTGGGCCCCAAAAGGAGAGATCGAAACCCCGGGGCCTCCACTTCGGAGGAGTGGTGTCCACCAACCCCGCGTTTGGGCTCCTAGGAAGCCACGGAGCCCCAGTGGGCTCGACCCCGCTGCAGGGATGACGAACACCTGGAAGGCGGGGGCCGGGGGCGGGGAAGCGGGACTGGGGAGGCGCCTGTGCGTTGCCCTCTGCAATCCGGGATTAGGGCCCCACTCGAGGTGTGGGGCACAGTCTGCTTCCCCTCCAGTATGTCTGGGGCCACTGCGGGCTCAGTCTCGGGCGTGCGTTACCTTAGTGGCGCCCAACCTGGGGTGGGGGGCAGGCAGGCAGTTGGCCCCATCTCCAGGCCCTAGACACCTAGACAATGGGGGTGCACTGCTCGGGTATCCCCCCTTAGGTTATGTAACTGCCTGTGGTTGCCATGGACACGGGGGCGGGGGTGGCCCAAGGAGTGGGATGGAGGCTTGGAGGCCCCCAGCCAGGGCCTTGCCTTTCCCATCCTCTTCTCCACCTCTGGGGACTTGTGTAGCAGATCCCCAGAATCCAGAGTGCCAAGGAGGAAGTTCAGAGTCTAGCTTCCTCTCAGAGTATCTGGGTCTCAGCTTGGCCCTCTATGACACAGACCCCGGCTCACCTGGTCTGGGGGAGCTGAGCAAGGCTTTCTGTGGCTCAGTTCCCAACCCCCTCTCCCAGGGCCTCATCTTTCAGGAGTCAGATTCAGAGCTAGGAATCTCACTGGGGGCCCACCAAAGATTTGCACATTTTAGATGATTTAGGAGGCCCTGGGGATACGTGAGTTAGTGAGTGTATACCTGGATGAGTTAGTGAGTTAGTGCATACCTGAATGAATAAGTTAGTGTATACCTGAATGAATGAGTTAGTGTATACCTGAATGAATGAGTTAGGAGGCCATAAATGGTATAAACTCCAGCTTGTGGGGAGGGGGTGTCTTCAGGCTGGTCCATGTTTGCCACAATGTCCCCTTCTCCAGGAACATCCCCCACCAGACCCCACCACCTTCCCTGTGGACACCCTATGGGGTAAGCCGTAGTCATGTCTTTCTCTCTGAGGATAGACTAGGGTGGCCCAGGAGGGTGTCTGACTAACACAAAGGCACTGCCCAGACAAAACATCTCAAGGCAGGATGGCTCACACCTGTAATCCCAGCACTTTGGGAGGCCGAGGCAGGCGGATCATCTTAGGTCAGGAATTCAGACCAGCCTGGCCAACATGGTGAAACCCCATCTCTACAGAAAATACATGGTGGCACCTGCCTGTAATCCCAGCTACTGAGGAAGCTGAGGCAGGAGAATCGCTTGAACCCAGGAGGGGGAGGTTGCAGTAAGCCGAGATACTGCCACTGCACTCCAGCCTGGACGACAAAGTGAGACTGTCTCAAACACACACACACACACACACACACACACACACACACACACACACCTCAGTGCCATGGCTCACTTGCTCTGGCAGGCGCTCCCCAAACTGGAGTCTACAAGGGTTCTCCCAAGGCTCAGGGAGTGCGTGCTGCAGGGTAGAGGGTTCTCATTGAGACAGCACCTGAACTGGCTGCTGTCCCCACTCACAGGACACACCATGCTGACCGGGGTGACCGACGGTATCTTCTGTTGCCTGCTGGGCACGCCCCCCAACGCCGTGGGGCCACTGGAGAGCGTCGAGTCCAGCGATGGCTACACCTTTGTAGAGGTCAAGCCCGGCCGCGTGCTGCGAGTGAAGCATGCAGGACCCGCCCCGGCCGCTGCCCCACCTCCGCCATTATCCGCATCCTCGGATGCAGCCCAGGGGGACCTTTCTGGCTTGGTCCGCTGTCAGCGCCGGATCACTGTGTACCGCAATGGGCGGTTGCTGGTGGAAAACCTGGGCCGAGCCCCTCGAGCCGACCTCCTGCACGGGCAGAATGGCTCTGGGGAGCCGCCAGCCGCCGTGGAGGTGGAGCTGGCCGATCCAGCGGGCAGCGATGGCCGCTCGGCCCCCAGCAGCGGCAGCGGCAGCGGCAGCGGCAGTGGTGGGCGGCGGCGGCGAGCCCGGCGCCCCAAGAGGACCATCCATATTGACTGTGAGAAGCGCATCACTAGCTGCAAAGGCGCCCAGGCCGACGTGGTGCTGTTTTTCATCCATGGTGTCGGCGGTTCCCTGGCCATCTGGAAGGAGCAACTGGACTTCTTTGTGCGCCTAGGCTATGAGGTGGTGGCTCCTGACCTGGCCGGCCATGGGGCCAGCTCTGCGCCCCAGGTGGCCGCAGCCTACACCTTCTATGCGCTGGCTGAGGACATGCGAGCGATCTTCAAGCGCTATGCCAAGAAGCGAAACGTGCTCATCGGTCATTCCTACGGGTAAGTGAACCCTGGCACGTGGGGTGGGGGTGAGGGATGGGGGTCAGCAGGGACTGACAGTCACAAAATACTGAGTTTTTGGCTGGGCTCTGTGGCTCACGCCTGTAATCCCAGCACTTTGGGAAGCCGAGGCGGATGGATCACCTGAGGTCGGGATTTCGAGAACAGCCTGGCCAAGGTGGTGAAACCCCGTCTCTACCAAAAATACAGAAATTAGCCAGACATGGTGGCACGCACCTGTAGTCCCAGTTGCTGGGGAGGCTGAGGCAGGATAATCGCTTGAACCAGGGAGGTGGAGGTTGCAGTGAGCCAAGATTGCACCACTGTACTCCAGCCTGGGTGACAGAGTGAGACTCAGTCTCAAAAAAAAAAAAAAAAAAAAACCTGAATTTTCAGCCCAGATGCCACTGATGGCTGTAATCCCAGTGCTTTGGGGGGCCAAGGCAGGAGGATATCTTGAGGCAAGGAGTTCAAGACCAGCCTGGGCAACATAGGGAGACCCTAGCTCTACAAAAAGTACAAAAATTAGCTAGATGAGGAGGTGCACACATATAGTTCCAGCTACTTAAGGGGCTGAGGCAGGAGATCGCTTGAGCCCGGGAGGTTGAGGCTGCAGTGAACTGTGATCACACCACTGCACTCCAGCCTGGGCAAGATGGTAAGACCCTGTCTCTCTTAAAAAAAAAAAAAAAAAAAAAAAAAAGGGCCAGGCAGAGTGGTACACACTTGTCACACTTGTAGATGGATCACTGGAGATGAGCCTGGACAACATGGCAAAACCCTATCTCTTAAAACAAAACAAAACAAACAAAAATCCTAATTTTTCTCCTTGAAAAAAATCCCATTTTTTTATTATTTAAGTTTTACTTTTTCTTTTAAATAGAGATGGTGTCTCACTATATTACCCAAGATGTTCTTTAACTCCTGGGTTCAAGTGGTCCTCGCACCTGAGCCTCCCAAAGTGCTGGGATTACAGGTGTGAGTCATTGTGGTGCTCAGCCTTAATTTTTTCTTTTTTCTTAGATGGAGTCTCGCTGTGTTCCCCAGGCTGGAATGCAGTGGCAAGATCTCGGCTCACTGCAAGCTCCACCTCCCAGATTCATGACATTGTCCTGCCTCAGCCTCCTGAGTAGCTGGGACTACAGGCAACCGCCACCACATCTGGCTAATTTTTTGTATTTTTAGTAGAGACAGGGTTTCATCGTGTTAGCCAGGATGGTCTCAATCTCCCAACCTCCTGATCCTCCCTCCTCAGCCTCCCAAAGTGCTGGGATTACAGGCGTGAGCCACCACGCCCGGCCAATTTTCTTTTCTTTTTTCTTTTTTTTTTTATTTTAAAAATCTGCAGATTGTATTTTTTTTTTTTTTAATTATACTTTAAGTTCTAGGGTACATGTGCATAACGTGCAGGTTTGTTACATATGTATACATGTGCCATGTTGGTGTGCTGCACCCATCAACTCGTCAGCACCCATCAATTCATCATTTATATCAGGTATAACTCCCCAATGCAATCCCTCCCCCCTCCCCCTCAATTTTCAAGTTTAAAAAAATTATATAGAGATGGCGGGGGTCTCATTATGTTGCCCAAGCTGGTCTTGAACTCCTGGGCTCAAGCCATGCTCCCTCCTTGGCCTCCTGACATGGTGGGATAACAGGCATGAGCCACTATACCAGGCTGAAAGCTCCCATTAACATATATAATCAGACAGGGATTTCCATCATCACTGATATTATTTCACATTGTTCTAAAGCAGTGTTGCTCAGGCCAGGTGCCTGAATTGTAGCACTTTAAGAAGCCAAAGCAGACAGATCACTTGAGGTCAGGAGTTCAACACCAGCTTGGCCAACATGGTGAAACCCCATCTCTACTAAAGGTACAACAAATTAGCCAGGCATGATGGTGCGTGCCTGTAATCCCAGCAACTCAGGAGTCTGAGGCAGGAGAATCACTTGAACCTGGGAGGCAGAGGTTGCAGTGAGCAGAGATCATACCACTGCACTCCAGCCTGAGCAACAAGGTGAGACTCCAGAAAAAACAAAAACAAAAACAAAAAAAAAAACACACAGTGTTGTTTAATCCCAGCACTAACATTTTTGGCCAGGTTATTTTTTTTTTCTGTGGGGGGCTGTAGGATGTTTACTAGTATCCCTGGCTTCTGCCCAGTTGATGCAACTACACAATCTAGTGTTGATCATGACAGTCAAAAATGTCTTCAGAAGTTGCCAAATGTGCACTGGTGGGCAGAATTACCCCTGGCTGAGAACCACTGCCTTAGACTAAGTTCAAAAGTCAGCTGCCCTGGAGATCCCTGTGCATTCAGGAAGGGCTCATTGGAATCCTGTAAATTCTAGGCATTTACAAAGGCATGGGTTACTGAAATTCACTCCTGCTTAAAGGGCAGGTAATACAACCTAAAACTTACCAATAACCCTTCCATGGAAGGCTTGGTCCCCAGGGGCTTGACCACTACCAAGTGGCCTCATTCTTTCCCTTATCCAGGAAGAAAGGCAAGATTGGAACAGCCAGGTGGGTTGAGCACCACTGTTTTAGAGATTCTAGCCTATGCAATTAGACCAGAAAAAGAGGCTGGGTGCAGTGGCTCACACCTGTAATCCCAGCACTTTGGGAGGCCGAGGAAGGCAGATCACGAGGTCAGGAGATCGAGACCATCCTGGCTAACATGGTGAAACCCCGTCTCTACTAAAAATACAAAAAATTAGCCAGGCATGGTGGTTGGCGCCTGTAGTCCCAGCTACTTGGGAGGCTGAGGCAGGAGAATAGCATGAACCCGGGAGGCAGAGCTTGCAGTGAGCCAAGAACGTGCCACTGCACTCCAGCCTGGGCAACAGAGTGAGACTCTGTCTCAAAAATTAAAAACAGAAAAAAGAGAAAAAAAGAAAAATAAATAAGTGGCCAGGTGTGGTGGCTTACACCTGTAATCCCAACACTTTGGGAGGCTGAGGTGGGAGGAGTGCTGTAGCTGAGGAGTTGCCGAAGACCAACCTGGGAAACCTAAGCAAGATCTTATCTCTACAAAAAACTAAAAAGTAAAAAAAAAAAAAAAAAGTAAAAAAAGAAAACAAGGAAGTTACGTAAGTATCTAAAAGAAAGGAATCCAGGCTGAGAGGTAACAGCTCTTGTTTGTTTATATTTGTTTATATGATAACATACTCAAAAGTTGATGCTTATGATAAAGTATTCCTCTAATGAAATGAGCATCCACCTGCCAGGCACAGTGGCTGACACCTGTAATCCTAGCACTTTCAGAGGCTGAGGCAGGCGGATCACGAGGTCAGGAGTTCAAGACCAGCCTGGCCAAAATGGTGAAACCCTGTCTCTACTAAAAATACAAAAATTAGCTGGGTGTGCTCACAGGCACCTGTAATCCCAGCTACTCAGGAGGCTGAGGCAGGATAATCATTCGAACCCATGAGGTGGAGGTTGCAGTGAGCCAAGATCACACCATTGCACTCCAGCCTGGGTGACAGGGCAAGACTCTGTCTCCAGAAAAATAAAACAAAAAACACCCACCTACAATAGTTCCCATGACCCCATAACAATGCTATGAGGTCAGCACATTTACAACTTCAGGAATGTGGAGGCTGAAGCTCAGAGAGGTGAAGCAACCTGCCCAAAGACACACAGGAAGTCCCTGACACAATCAGGTCTGCCTGACTCCTGTCTGTATCCTTTCCTCATTACAGCAGGGACTGGCCAACATTTCCTTAAAGGGTCAGATAGCGAATATTTTAGGTTTGCAGGTCATACAGTCACTGTTGGAACTTCTGATAAAACCTTATTTAGGAAACATTTTTTGGCCAGGCACGGTGGCTCACGCCTCTAATCCCAGCACTTTGGGGGGTCAAGGTGGGCAGATCGCCTGAGGTCATGAGTTCGAGACCAGCCTAACTAACATGGTGAAATCCCGTCTCTACTAAAAATACAAAAATTAGCCGGGCATAGTGGCGGGCGCCTGTAATCCCAGCTACTCGGGAGGCTGAGGCAGGAGAATCGCTTGAACTCGGGAGGTGGAGATTGCAGAGAGCCGAGATCGTGCCACTGTGCTCCAGCCGGGGTGACAGAGCGAGACTGTCTCAGAAGAAAAACAAAACAAAACAAAACTTTATTTAGAAACCATTTTTCAAATCTCCAAAAGTGTTAACTATATTTACAAAAGCAAATGACTAGCCCAGAGGCCGTACATAGTTTGCTGACCCCTGCTTTAATAGGAATGAGGAACTGAACTTTGGGGGCTCCTCAGGCCATGCCCTTCCATCTTGTATAAGGAAGACAGATATGTCTTGCCCAGAGGCAGATGGCGGAACATCCTAAAAGGGAAGGGATAGTAGGAAACTGTGACCTCCTTGGGGCAGCCAGAAGCATTTGTTTAATCAGATTGCTTTCCTAACACTTGCTGATAAGTAATTCTTACTGCTTTCGGGTCATGGTGACTTTCAGAATCTGATGAGGGCCAGGCACAGTGGCTCTATAATCTCAACACTTTGGAAGGCCAAGATGGAAGGATCACTTGAGCCCAGGAGTTCAAGACCAGCCTGGGCAACATAGTGAGGTGCTCATCTCTACAAAAATTTTTTAAAATTAAAATAAAAAGTCTGGTGAAGCTTCTGGATCCAGATTCTCTCTTCAAAATAAGTTCCATCCTCAACACTCAATCTCACACTTTCATGGTATTTGAGAGGCCGCCCCCATCCCTCACCCCTTCAGGTGTCCATGGACCCCAGTGGAAGAATCTTGGCTTTCAAGGTTCTTCTTGAACCTTCTGGGTAAGGGGAGGACATGAACCCCCTCACCAGGCCAGGTGTTACGGCTCACACCTGTAATCCCAGCACTTTGGGAGGCTAACGCCAGAGGATAGATCACTTGAGCCCAGGAGTTCGAGACCAGCTTAACCAACATAAGGAGATCCTGTCTTTATAAAAAAAAATTTTTTTTTTTTTTTTTTTTTTTTTTTGAGCTGGAGTCTTGCTCGTTGCCCAGGCTGGAGTGCAGTGGCACGATCTCAGCTCACGGCAAGCTCCGCCTCCCATGTTCATGCCATTCTCCTGTCTCAGCCTCCGGAGTAGCTGGGACTACAGGAGCCTGCCACCACGCTCGACTAATGTTTTGTATTTTTAGTAGGGACGGGGGTTTCACCATGTTAGCCAGGATGGTCTCGATCTCCTGACCTCGTGATCTGCCCGCCTCGGCCTCCCAAAGTGCTGGGATTACAGACGTGAGCCACCGCACCCGGCCATAAACATTTTTAAAAATTAGCTGAGCATGGTGGCACATGCCTGTAGTCCCAGCTACTCAGAAGGCTGAGGTGAGAGGATCACTTGAGCCCAGGAAGTCAAGGCTGCAGGGAGCTACGATTATGCCACTGCACCACTCCAGCCTAGGCGACAGCAAAACCTTGTCTCAAAAACGGAACAGGCCAGTCCCAGTGGCTCATGCCTGTAATCCCAGCACTTTGGGAAGCCAAGGTGGGCAGATCACTTGAGGTCAGGAGTTCTCGACCAGCCTGAGCAACATGCTGAAACACTGTGTCTACTAAAAATTACAAAACTTAACCAGGTGTGGTGGTGAACGCCTGTACTCCCAGCTACTCAGGAGGCTGAGGAAGGAGAATCAGTTGAACCTGGGAGGCAGAGGTTGTAGTGAGCTGAGACTGCATCACTGTACTCCAACCTGGGCGACAAAGTGAGACTCTGTCTCAAAAACAAAAACAAAAACAAACCAGGCCGGGCACAGTGGCTCACGTCTGTAATCCCAGCACTTTGGTAGGCTGAGGCGCATGGATCACCTGAGGTCAGGAATTCAAGACCAGCCAGACCAACATTGTGAAACCCCATTTCTACTAAAAATACAAAAATTATCTGGGTGTGGTGGTGTGCGGCTGCAATCCCAGCTACTCGGGAGACAAAGGCAGGAGAATCGCTTGAACCCAGGAGGGAGAGGTTGCAGTGAGCCAAGATTGAGCCACTGCACTCCAGCGTGGGCGACAGAGTAAAACTCTGTCTCAAACAAAAACAAAAACAAAACAAAACAAAACAAAATGGTCACTGCTTGTATCCTGCTGACCGCCTCCCTTCAATCCTCCTATCACCCCACCCATTCCGGGCAGTGTCTCTTTCTGCACATTCCTGGCACATGAGTACCCAGACCTAGTGCACAAGGTCATCATGATCAATGGCGGGGGCCCTACGGCACTGGAGCCCAGCTTCTGCTCAATCTTCAACATGCCCACCTGCGTCCTGCACTGCTTGTCGCCCTGCCTGGCGTGGAGCTTTCTCAAGTGAGTGCCCCCATCCCAAAGGCCGTGATCCTGGCCCTGGGGAACCCAGGAGTCTGCTCGAGTTGGATGGGAGGGTGGGCTGTACTGCTGGGACTAGGGCTGGCATCGGGGGCACCCCGCGGCAGGCGGGCTGGCATGAGGGGCTCTAGCGGTGCCTCCACCACCACCAGGGCCGGCTTCGCCCGCCAAGGAGCCAAGGAGAAGCAGCTGTTAAAGGAGGGCAACGCTTTCAATGTGTCATCCTTCGTGCTCCGGGCCATGATGAGCGGCCAGTACTGGCCAGAGGGCGACGAGGTCTACCACGCCGAGCTCACCGTGCCGGTCCTGCTTGTCCACGGCATGCACGATAAGTTTGTGCCCGTAGAGGAAGACCAGCGGATGGCCGAGGTAGAGGAGGGCACCCGGGGCGCCACAGCTACAAATCCCCAGGGTGCAGCCCAGGAGGGGCGTGGCCTCTGCGGGGGGCATGGTAGTGTTTGGTGGGCGTGCTTTCTTTCCTAGGGGGCGTGGTCGCCGGGTGGGCGTGGTGTCTAGATGCTGCATCTTGTTCTGACCCCAGGCAAACAGGAGCATTAGGTCTAGCATCAAAGGTATAATCTAGAAAGCAGGGCTGCCCTGGACAGGTGTTAGCAATTATGCACCGTCCCCCACCGCATGTAAGAAGGCTCTCCTCACAGCGGAGGATTTGTATAAGAGACCGGTGACTATATAATTCTAGGAGACTGGCACCAGGGGATCTTTAGATTAGAAACTCTAATTAGCAAGTTCAGATTAGAAAGGGTCTGGGGATCCTTAGCACTTAGAATAGCCTTGGATACTAACCCGGTGAGGTAGTTCACGCCGATAATCGCTGCAACTTGGGAGGCTGAGTGGGGCGGATCGGTTGAACCCAGGAGTTCAAGGCTGCAGTGACCCATACTCGCACCACTGCACTCCAGCCTGGGCGACAGAGCAAGACCCCATTTCTCAAAAAAAAAAAAAAAAAATTGAAGTATAGCTCTGTACTGGTGGTTCTTAACTAAGGAGGATTCTGCCCCCAAGGAACACGTGGAAATGCATGGAGACATTTTTGGGTGTCACGACTGAGGGGGAGGGGTACTACTGGCATCTGGTGGATGGAGGCCAGGGATGCTGCTCAACAACCTACAAATGCGCAGGATAGCAGCCCCACACCAGCTACCCTCCACCCCCACCAGCAAAGAATGATCCAGCTCCTAATGTTGGATCCTCCTCCGGGTCGGGCGCGGTGGCTCACACCTGTAGTCCCAGCACTTTGGGAGACCGAGGCGGGCAGATCACCTGATGTCAGGAGTTGGAGACCAGCCTGGCCAACATGGTGAAACCCCGTCTCGGCCGGGCGCGGTGGCTCAAGCCTGTAATCCCAGCACTTTGGGAGGCCGAGACGGGCGGATCACGAGGTCAGGAGATCGAGACCATCCTGGCTAACACGGTGAAACCCCGTCTCTACTAAAAATACAAAAACTAGCCGGGCGAGGTGGCGGGCGCCTGTCGTCCCAGCTACTCGGGAGGCTGAGGCAGGAGAATGGCGTAAACCCGGAGGCGGAGCTTGCAGTGAGCTGAGATCCGGCCACTGCACTCCAGTCCGGGCGACAGAGCGAGACTCCGCCTCAAAAAAAAAAACAAAAAAAAAAAAAGAAACCCCGTCTCTACTAAAAATACAAAAATTAGCCGGGTGTGGTGGCGCGTGCCTGTAATCCCAGCTACTCGGGAGGCTGAGGCAGGAGAATCGCTTGAACCCAGGAGGCAGATGTTGGAGTGAGCCGAGATTGCGCCACTGCACTCCAGTCTGGGTGACAGAGCAAGACTCCGTCTCCAGAAAAAAAAAAAAAAAGAAAAGAAAAGAAAAAAGAAAATCCTTCTCCGGGCGTACCGTACACACTTAATAAATGCTGGATGCCTGAATACTAGTTCGGCTCCTGCAGGGCGACAGGCCATCCTCTAGCTCCCCCTTGAGTGGAAGTGGAGAGATGCAGGGTAGATGGGAGGAGGGACTTTTGGATGCTGCGGGCCATGTGTGGAAGTCCGAGTCCCAGGGAAGCCTGGCCTCTCGCTCCACCCTCCTGCCCCCGCCTACCCTGAGCCCCGCGTCTTCTGCAGATCCTGCTCCTGGCATTCCTGAAGCTCATCGACGAGGGCAGCCACATGGTGATGCTGGAATGCCCCGAGACGGTCAACACGCTGCTCCACGAATTCCTGCTCTGGGAGCCCGAGCCTTCGCCCAAGGCTCTGCCCGAGCCACTGCCGGCGCCTCCAGAAGACAAGAAGTAAACGCCGGGCCGGCGGGGCATCGCTTGGTGAGCACAGCCGCAGCAGGAGGAGGCCGGAGCCTGCGCCAGGTCTGCAGCTCAGACCACCTGGGCGGGCCGTTCGCTCCGGTGGGCGGGGCCAGGTCAGGGAGACGCCCCCAGGTTGGCTGGGCGGGGCGTGGATTCTGAGAGAGCCCCGCGGACACTCCGCTCTCTGCTTCCGTCCCGCGGGGCCCATCGGCGTTTCGGGGCTGCAGCCGGGACCCTCGCGGAAGATGACTTTGTACAGAAGCTCTCCCTCACTTTCCCCACGACGCCACGGTCGAGGCAGGCCCCCCACCCCGCTCTCTGTCTTCCGTGTCAGACGTGCTTGATCCTGGGACCCACGATCCCCACGGGGACCCTCGGGGCCCCATCCCGTTGCCCGAGACCCTCCCTACCCCCCATTCCTCGGCGCTGGGAGCTATTTTTGCCCAAGGGGGGAGGGATGGGGGGGACTAGCGCCACCGAACCTGCACATCTCAACTTGTAACTCAATAAACAGAAGTGACAATCGGAGTCTCCGCACCTGTGCTGGGTGACCACAAGGCAGGGTGTTCACCGCCCGGAGCCTCAGTTTTCCCATCTGCAGACTGGGCTCAGGCTGATGCCTCGAGCTCAGGATCGACTTCGGCAATGTCTGGGATCCACGTTAGCTTCCTGAATTCCCACTCGCACCTCCGCAGGCTGGGCCTCCTTGGACAGTATTCCCCAGGACAGGAGGCAACTTATCAAGAGGTGAGCTCGGCCGGACGTGGTGGCGCGGTAGCTGACGCCTGTAATCCCAGCACTTTAGGAGGCCGAGGAGGGGGGATCACGAGGTCAGGAGATCGAGACCATCCTGGCTAACACAGTGAAACCCCGTCTCTACTAAAAATATAAAAGATTAGCCTGGCGTGGTGGCGGGCACCTGTAGTCCCAACTACTCGGGAGATTGAGGCAGGAGAATGGTGTGAACCCAAGAGGCGGAGCTTGCAGTGAGCCGAGATCGCGCCTACTACTAGTAGTAGTAGTAGTAGTAGTAGTAGTAGTAGTAGTAGTAGTACTAGTACTAGTAGTAGTAGAAGAAGAAGTATTTGAGATGGAGTCTCACTCTTTCGCCAGGCTGGGGTACAGTGGCGCGATCTCAGTTTATTGCAACCTTCGCCTCCCAGGTTCACGTGATTCTCCTGCCTCAGCCTCCCAAGTAACTGGAATCACAGGCGCTCACCACCACAGCCGGCTCATGTTTTGTATTTAGTAGAGACAGGGTTTCACCATGTTCATCAGGCTGGTCTTGAACTCCTGACCTCAAGTGATCCACCTGCCTCAGCCTCCCAAAGTGCTAAGATTACAGGCGTGAGCCACCACGCCCTGCAGGGTTATTAATAATCCCCCCTATTTTTTTTTGAGACAGTTTTGCTCTTGTTGCCCAGGCTGGAGTGCAATGGCCGGATCTCAGCTCACCACAACCACCGCCTCCTGGGTTCAAGCGATTCTCCTGTCTCAGCCTCCCAAGTAACTGGGATTACAGGCATGTGCCACCACGCCTGGTTAATTTTTGTATTGTTAGTAAAGATGGGGTTTCTCCATGTTGGTCAGGCTGGCTTCAAACTCCTGACCTCTGGTGATCTGCCCACCTCAGCCTCCCAAAGTGCTGGGATTACAGGCATGAGCCACCGAGCCCAGCCAATAATCCCATTTTATAGAGGCTGGGGTTGCACAGTGATCCTGAAGAGGGTCCTGGCCCTGCTCAAGCCTCATCACACTGGCAGCCTCTCAAGGGCCCCCACACCTCTCCTTCCTCCAGAAAGTTTTCGCCTGGGCTGCACTGCTAGACACTTTGGGCTCTGAGCCACACACTTTGCTCACATGACCTTATTTTTAAATTTTTATAGTTTTTTTAAGAGACAGGATCTTGATATCGCCCAGGCTGGAGTGCAGTGCTGTGATCGTAGCTCCTTGCAGCCTCCAACTCCCAGGCTCAAGCAATCTTCCCACCTCAGGCTCCCAAGCAGCTGGGACCACAGGCCCACCCACCACATCCGCCTAATGTTTTTACTTTTTGTAGAGAGAGAGTCTTGCTATGTTGCCCAGGCTGGTCTCAAACTCCTGAGCTCATGCTATCCTCCCGCCTCAGCCTCCCAAAGTGCCAGGATTACAGGCGTGACACCCAACCCTGACATGACCACATTTCATCCTTACAATGATCCCCTGGAGTAGGACCTCTTTACTGCCCCCACTGTACAACCTAGGAAACCCAGGCTCAGACAGATTAAATACTGGTCTGAGGTCTCACAGCTGGGTAGCAGTGAACTTGGCTCTTGAACTGGGTAGATACCCTGAGTGCAGCTGAAGATTTGCCAGTCCATCCCGCCATGTGGGTGTCCCATGTCTGGGAGGTAAGAGCAGGCTCTATGCATTTTGACAGGAACAAGCTGCCAAAGTGTTACCAGAAAGGGGTCCTGATCCAGACCCCAAGAGAGGGTTCTCCAATCTCACACTAGAAAGAATCCAGGGTGAGTTCATAGAGTATAGTGAAAGCAAATTTATTAAGAAACAAAAGGAATAAAAGAATGGCTACTCCATAGACAGGGCAGGGCTGCTGGTTGCCCAATTTTATGGTTATTTCTTGATGATATGCTACACAAGGGGTGGATTATTCATGCCTCCCCTTTTTAGACCGTATAGAGTCTAAAGGGTAACGTCCTGACGTTGACACGGCATTTGTTTTTTTGTTTGCTTCTTTGAGGTGGACTCTCGCTCTGTTGCCCAGGTTGGAGTGAAGTGGCACAATCTCAGCTCGCTGCAACCTACGCCTCCCAGGTTCAAGTGATCCCCCTGCCTCAGCCCACCTACTAGCTGGGATTACAGGCACGTGCCACCATGCCCAGCTAATTTTTGTATTTTTAGTAGAGACAGGGTTTCACCATGTTGGCCAGGCTGGTCTTGAACTCCTGACCTCAGGTGATCTGCCCGCCTTGGCCGCCCAAAGTGCTAGGATTATAGGCATAAGCCACCGCGCCTGGCCAGCCATGGCATTTGTAAACTGTCATGGCGCTGGTGGGGGTGTAGCAATGAGGATGACCAGAGGTCACTCTTGTCGCCATCTTGGTATTGGTGGGTTTTGGCCGGCTTCTTAACTGCAACCTGTTTTATCAGCAAAGTCTTTATGACCCATTATCTTGTGCTGACCTCCTACCTCATCCTGTGACTTAGAATGCTTTAACCGTCTGGGAATGCAGCCCAGTAGGTTTCAGCCTCATTTTACCCAGCTTCTATTCAAGGTGGAGTTGCCCAGGTTCAAACGCCTCTGACAGAAGCACCAGACTTTTCCAAAGCACCTTCTGCTTCCCTACTTGTCCTCCTCCCATGACGGGGAGCTCACTACTTACTACCCCTCCAGGAGTACCATCTGTAACAAAGTCCTCTCTCAGACTGGGGGAGATCTGCCCTGGTGCTCCCTATACACACACACACACAAACACACACATACACATACACATACACACACACACACACACACACACACACACACACACACCCCTTCTGAAACCAGACGTGGGGGCTGCTGTCAGCACGGGGCAGCTGGAACATTCAAACATTTCTTCCCAGGCTGGATGGCCAACTCCCCAGCACTCAGCCCCGGGCCTGGATGTCCTGGGGACGAAGCTGTCGCTCGCCTTCAGCCAGGAAGACGAGGAGGGCGCGGTGCAGCAGGTGCACCCCCAAGCGCCGGCGACGAGCAGGTGGCCAGCCTGCCACCACTCCATAGCAGTGCCCTTGTTTCTGGTTGGTGAGCATCTGGATCCCTGGAGAAATTGGATGTGAGGTCACAGGGGCAGCCATGGGGACACCTCCCCATCCAGCAGAAGTGTGCGATAGCAGGCGGCTGGGTATGGTGGCTCACGCCTGTAATCCCAACACTTTGGGTAGATCACATGAGGCCAGGAGTTCAAGAACAGCCTGGCCAACATGGTGAAATTCCATCTCTACTAAAAATACAGAACTTAGCTTGGCATGATATGGTGATACATGCCTGTAATCCCAGCTACTTGGGAGGCTGAGGCACAAGAATCGCTTGAACCTAGGAGGCAGAGGCTGCAGTGAGTTGGGATCATGCCACCACACTCCAGCCTGGGCGACAGAGTCTCACACACACACAAAAAAGTATGTGACAGCAAACCCAATGTGTATTACCCTTGAGTGGGGATAAACCAGTGGAGCAAAATACATGCATGTTCAGGTTCAAAGTTGGTGCTCAATAATTGCTCAGTCAACAAATGAACACCCCTCAGAAGCAAAAAAAATGAGGGAACTAGAAAGCCAAATGCCTTTCCTATGACCCCATTCTATGTACCAGGCACCCACCTAGGGCTTCCACAATACACGCCTCCCGTGTATAAGCCTCCACAGCGACCACATGCTGGAAGCAATGTAGGGACACAACGCCGCAACCACTGGCCCAGATGTCCAAGATCTGACGCACCTTGGGGCAGGCCTGGGGGGGCTAGGGCAGAGTCTGGAGTCAGCACCCCCAATCCCCTCCCCTGCCCATGGCCTGACTGCCCTCGCTGAACCCTGATCCCTGTCCTCACACCTGTTTTCTTGACCGCCCATGGTGACCAAGGGCTTCCCAAAGGTGGACATATGGCCGGGCCCTCGTCCCTTTGCCCACGTAGAAGATGGCACGGACGAAAGTCTGAAGGCGCTCAGCTGGGGTCAGTGAGAAGGCTCGGGCTGGCAGGTCCTGAGTCTCCCTAGATGAAGGGGGCAGCTCATACAAGGAAAAGTGGATAGAGTGGTCCCCAGAGGCAGTCCTTAAAGTCATATGTCTAGTGACTCCTGATTACAGGATCAGAGAAAGGCAGTGGCTCCCCAAAGACATTCAGCAACTTGCTTTTTTTTTTTTAGACAGACTTTCACTCTTGTTCTCCCGGCTGGAGTCCAATGGCACGATCTCAGTTCACTGCAACCTCCACCTCCCAGGTTCAAGTGATTCTCCTGCCTCAGCCTCCCGAATAGCTGGGATTACAGCCATGCGCCAACATGCCTGGCTAATCTTGTATTTTTAGTAGAAATGGGGTTTCTCCATGTTGATCACACTGGTCTCTAACTCCTGACCTCAGGTGATTCGCCCACCTCAGCCTCCCAAAGTGCTGGTATTACAGGCGTGAGCCACCATGGCTGGCTGGGGCTCACGCTTGTAATCCCAACACTTTGGGAGGCCGAGGCAGGAGGATCACTTGAGGCCGGGAGTTTGAAACCAGTCTGGCCAACATGGTGAAACCCCATATCTAGGCCGGGCGCGGTGGCTCAAGCCTGTAATCCCAGCACTTTGGGAGGCCGAGACGGGCGGATCACGAGGTCAGCAGATCGAGACCATCCTGGCTAACACGGTGAAACCCTGTTTCTATTAAAAAATATAAAAACCTAGCCGGGCGAGGTGGCGGGCGCCTGTAGTCCCAGCTACTTGGGAGGCTGAGGCAGGAGAATGGCTTAAACCCGGGAGGCGGAACTTGCAGTGAGCTGAGATCCGGCCACTGCACTCCAGCCTGGGCGACAGAGCGAGACTCCGTCTCAAAAAAAAAAAAAAAAAAGAAACCTCATATCTACTAAAATTACAAAAAAAATTAGCCAGGCATGGTGGCATATGCCTGTAATCCCAACTACTTGGGAGGCTGAGGCACAAAAATCGCTTGAACCCAGGAGGCAGAGGTTGCAGTGAGCCAAGACTGCACTACTACATTCCAGCCTGGGTGAAAGTGTGAGACTCCACCTCAAAAAAAAAAAAAAAAAAAAAAAAAGAGGCTGGTGTGGTGGCTCACGCCTATAATCCCAGCATTTTAGGAGGCCAGGGTGGGCGGATTACCTGAGGTCAGGAGTTCAAGACCAGCCTGGCCAACATGTTTAAACCTCGTCTCTACCAAAAATACAAAAATTAGCCGGGTGTGGTGGCGGGTGCCTGTAATCCCAGCTACTTGAGAGGCTGAGACAAGAGGATTGTTTGAACCCAGGAGGTGGAGGTTGCAGTGAGCCGAGACGGCACCATTGTACTCCAGCCTTGGCAACAAGAGTGAAACTCTGTCTTAAAAAAAAAAGAAGAAGCAGCTGATGATTAGAGAGGGCTCTTAAGGGTACACAGCAAATAAAAACCAATCCCCAAATTTTCTAGCTTCCATTTCTGGGGCTTTCCTGCCCTAAGTACCTGGGGTCCAGCAGCAGATACGTGAAGCTAGACTTCACGACCCCCTCCCGCCACCTCCTGGCAGGATCTGGCTGCTCAAACTGCTGGGCCAGCGTGTCTTCATCTGCCTGGACATCTGGAATACAGCCTGTCCGCAGGGCTGCAGCCAGTTCTAGGCTGTGCCCTGAAAACTCTGGGCCTGGAAGTCAAGGGAGATGGAGGAAGGGATGATTCTAAGATGAAGAGGGAAATGGGGCTGAGAGCTGGGGTTCTCTAGGAGATTCCTGGAGGCTCCCTGGATTCCACATGCCCTGGGGAGACTAACCAGGCGCAATCTGGGCTTCCTTCAGCCGCTGGAGGTAGAATCGCCGGGTGAAGGGTGTGACAGGGCCAGGATTCTCACCAAGCGCTTGGAGCCCCTGCAGCAACTCCAAGTCAGACACAATGGAGACTGGCTGGTCCTGGCAAGAGTCGACAGGGTCCCTGCCACCTGTAGAGCTTGCTTCATCCTCTGTCAGCCAGAGCGTGGCCATGTCACTATCAATGGATGTCTGGTGCTCCCACAGGCCGTGGCAGTCAGAAGCTCCAGGGGGTGGTGTCTGTGGGGGGCTATGAGCTGGACTCCTGTCTAGGAGAGGCATGCAGGAAGGGGAGGACTGGAAGCCAGCAGCATTTCGTGGGGTCAGAGTCAGGGCCTGCAGACGGGCATTCAGCTCTGCCTCCGTGCCCTGAGACCTAGGTACCCTCTGGGTGGCATGGACAACATGCAGAAGTCCTTGCCTGATCGGTGGTAATGACCCAGCCCGAGTGGACTCGGGAGTGTCCGAGGCTGGGTCCTTGGCTCCAGAGACCTCAACCGCTGTGATGAAAGAGGCATCTGAGCTGTAATCCCAGTGCCCTGGAGGGGACGCTGAGCTCCCATCTTTGTCCACAATTTCAAGGGGAACAGGGAGGCTGGGGGGTCCTGGGTCAGCCTCCAAGCCCATGTCCCTGTTGTCACCTCTGCATGGCTGCGTTTGGAGTGCTATGGAGTCCAGCATCTCATCAGGAGATCCAGAGAGGCCTGGAGCTGCAGGTGAGAGTGGGGGTCAGAGAGGAGAGGAGGAGGGATGAGACAGCAATGGGAATAGGATCAGACGTAAGAAGGAGATAGGAACGTCTGAGGCCAAAAAAGCTGGCCACAGATAGTGGACGTAAGACAGAACCAATAGGCGGGGTGGGGGAGACAGTGGATGCCAGGGACTGGTCCAGAAGTCAAGCCCCAGCAGCCCTGCAGGCCCTACTCACTGCCAGGTGCAGCCTCGGACTCCTGGGTCTCTGTCCCGATCCCGGTCCGGGTCCGGGTCCTGGTCCGCATGTCGAGGTCTTGCAGGACTCGCGCACACTCCAGGTGTCCCTGCTGCAGGGCCAGGTCCAGCGGCCGGAGTCCATCCTACAGGGGCGCGGTCAGCAGGGGGCTCTCGAGGCCCTCTTACCTTCCTTCCCTCCCTCCCTCCCTCTTGGCTCGCCCAGCCTTTCTTTGCCCGCGCAGTGCCTCCCAACCTGGTCGCGCAGCGCCGGGTTCCCTCCTTGGCTCAGCAGCAGCTCCAGGCCGCGGCGGCAGCCCCAGGCAGCGGCCACATGCAGCGGCGTCAGTGCCTCGACAGATCTGGGGCGGCAGCGCAAGAGGGGTCATTGTAGACTCAGCCTCCTGGCAGGAATCCCAATCTCCACTCTGGGGACCCGGAGCCTTCGTTCTCGGGCCCCCGATCTCCACTGTCCACCCTGGGACACTGCCCTTGGAACCTAGATGCTATGACCTCAGGCCAGGACCCAAACCTCTGTCGTCTGACCCTGGAGCCTCCACCACAAGATCTGAACCCTTGGTCCTAGCGCAGCCCCATTCCCCGCCCTCGGTCTGGGGCCCCAGCGCCTCCCTCCAGCCCTAGCCCCTGCCTTTGGACCCCCAAGTTCCCTCCCCAAGATTCCCCCAAACCCCACCCTCGGGCTCCGAGGCCCTGGCCCGGGATGGTGGGGCGCCCCTTCCCGGATTCCCAGACTTCGGCTTGGGGAGACCCCGCCCCGGACCCAGGCTCTACCTTACCGAGCGTTGGCGTCCCCGCCTTGGCGCAGTAGGGCCCCGAGGCAACGCAGGCCACGCGGGTGCCGGGCTCCGGCCGCCAAGTGCACAGCCGCTGCGCCATCCTCCAGCACCAAATTAGGGTCCGCGCCGCAGCGCAGCAGCTCCTCTACCGCCCTGCAAACACCAGGGTCAGAGTGGACTCGGGTCAAAGACCCCCACTCCTGGCCCGCTCCCGGCCCCGCCCTCACCACGGCTCCTCCTCCCGCAGCGCCGCCCGCAACCTGCGAGCCAGGAGGGCCTCGGAGCACATGCCCTGGCGGGGTCCGAAGCGCATCTCCTGGCGGGTGGATTTCCTACTTCCCGCGGCGGGTTTGTGGGCATGCGCCGCTCCGCCCCTCGGCTCGGGGGTACCCTCTCCCGGGCTGAGCAGGGTTCCTAGCCAGGCTGCCCCGCGCCGCACCGGGGTCCACATCGGGGTTCGAGAGCTTTGGTGTTCGCAGAGGCCCGTGACACCCGGAGGCGCTCAAGCAGGGGCTGGGACCGCCGATAAGAGCCTGGGCGGGAGGATGCCACCGGGTGTGCCACTATCTCATTTAAAAACGGGAAACACGAAGGCACCCGACTCGAGTGGGTGGAGCTACGACTAGGAAAGTCCGGGGTGCCGCAGGTCTTTAAGTCTCAGGGAATCTTCTGCAAGGGTGGCCTCTGGGAGGGCGCATGGCCTTATGAGAGGCTTAGGCCGGGCACGGTGGCTCACACCTGTAATCCCAGCACTTCGGGAGGCCCAGGCAGGAGGGTTGCTTGAGCTCTGGAGTTCGAGATCAGCCTGGGCAACTTGGATAAACCCTGTCCCTACAAAAAGTACAAAAAACTAGCCGGGCGTGGTGGCTTGCGCCTGTGGTCCCAGCTACTTGGGAGGCTGAGTTGGTAGACTCTCCTGGGCCCGGAAGTTCGAGGATGCAGTGAGCCATGATCACACCACTGCACTCCAGCCTGGGCAACAGAGCAAAACGCTGTCTCAGAACACAAACAAGTAAATAAATAAATAAATACATACATACATAAAATAGAGGCTTTAATTTCCAACCCCCAGGCCGAGGGCCCGGCTCACGCCTTTAATCATAGTGCTTTGGGAGGTTGAAGCAGGAGGATCGCTTGAGGCTACTAGTTTGTTGTTATTTTTCCTTTCTTTTTGTGAGTGCAGGAGTTTGAGACCAGCCTGGGCAACAGAGTGAGGCCATGTCTGTTTGGTTTTTGTTGTTGTTGTTTTTGAAACAGATCTTACTCAGTCGCCCAAACTGGAGTGCAGTGGCGCAATCTGAGCTCACTGCAACATTTGCCTCCCGGGTTCAAGTTATTCTCCTGCCTTGGCCTCCTGAGTAGCTGGGATTACAGGCATGTGCCACCACACTCAGCTAATTTTTGTATTTTTAGTAGAGATGGGGTTTCACCATGTTGTCCAGGCTGGTCTCGAGCTCCTGACCTTAGGTGATCTGCCTGCCTCAGCCTCCCAAACTACTGGGATTACAGGCGGAGACCTTGTCTTTATTATTTATTATTATTTTTTTTTTTTTGAGACGGCGTTTTGCTCTTGTTGCCCAGGCTGGAGTGCAGTGGTGTGATCTCAGCTCACTGCAACCTCCTCCTCCCAGGTTCAAGCGATTCTCCTGCCTCAGCCTCCCCAGTAGCTGTGATTACAGGCATGCACCATCACGCCTGGCTAATTTTTGTATTTTTAGTAAAGACAGGGTTTCACCATGTTGGTCAGGCTGGTCTTGAACTCCTGACTTTGTGATCCGCCTGCCTTGGCCTCCCAAAGTACTGGGATTACAGCCATGAGCCACCACGCCTGGCCAAGACCCTGTCTTTAAAATCAATCTTTTTAAAAATTTCCAGCCCCCGTTCTGTGTTGCCCATGTTCAATCCAGCGCAACTAGGACTTCAGTATTTTGGAGGGCTGGACCTCTGAGTCTTAGTGTCCCATCTGCAAAATGTGAGAATCCTAACGAAGCTGATGCAGGGACTGAACAGGAGCTTGGGCACAAGGGTCTGACACACGCAATAGGTTCCCGAAAAATGTTCATAGGGAGGAAAAGCAGTCACTTGATAAAGCTATTTGTGTTTACTTTTGAGATAGAATCTTGCTCTGTTGCCCAGGCTGGAGTGCAGTGTTGCGATGACAGTTCACTGCAGCCTTGACCTCCTAGGCTCAAGTGATCCTCCCACTTCAGCCTCCCAAGCAGCTGGGAATCACAGGCGTCAGCCACCAACCCTGGCTAATTTTTGCATTTCCTGTAGAGACAGGAAATGTTGCTATGTTGTCCAGGGTGGTCTTGAACTCCTGGCCTCAAGCAACCCTCCTATCATGGCCTCACTACTGCTGATGGAGCTGTTAAACCTCCCCCTTAGGGATGTATGATCCAGGCCTGGCTGATCAGAACACCATACAACCCTGGCACATGACTAGCTCTTAATTGAAGGTCATGTAAGCCCCCAAGGAAGTCCAGTCATATCCAGGTGCTGAGAGAACTCTGCCTTGACCTGGGTTGGGGTCTGGGGAGTGGCTGGAGCCATCATACACCTTTCCATTTGTTGGGGGGTAAGCAGGGCACATTGACTGGCAACCATGTAGTACCCTCCCCAATGGCAATGTTGTCCTAGAACCTGGATACAGCCAAGCCTGAAGCTGTTGTCTTGGCTTTTTCATCTTTTTTATTTTTGAACTTTTCATTTTTATTTGAGAAAAGCTCTCGCTCTGTCACCAGGGTGGAGTACAGTGGTGCGATCTCAACTCGCTGCAACCTCTGCATCCCAGGGGCTTTTTCATCCACAAGAAAGCAGCCACTCACCTTTGCTCAGTGGCTAAGTTTTCTGTCACTTGCAATGAAGATGATCCCAATTAACACAAAGTGATTGGTGTGGACTTTGGTTAACGAGTCTCAAATTTTTATTTTGATGGCAAAAATCACACAGGGAAGAACCAAAATTATCCATGACAAACTAGGAGTGGAAATGGGCTGGGAAACACGGAAGATGGGTGCCCACAGTTCCTGGGATCCCTCTTGGAATCCTGGGTTTCCCTCCTAGGACCCCCCAAGGTACCCTAGGTGCCTCCTGGAACCCCCTGACCCCTGAGGTCCCAAGGAACCCAGTTTGAGAACCAAGGCTTAAGGCCAAGGACTTCCTTGCACAAGAAGATGCAGATGTACAGGGATGATTCAGACAGTGGCCTCAACCTCAGTGGCTTCATCCTCCTCCTCCAGCAGGCTGTAGGAAGCATGGCTCTGGCAGGGCCGCTGCAGGGGGTGGGCCAACAGTTTCGCCATGCAGTTGTGCAACTCCAGGGCTGGCCCAGCCAGCGCCACCTCATACTTGTAGCTGGTACCCTTGGTATCCAGGCTGCCCATGAAGGCAAACATGTCCTGGGGAGGGGCAGGGGTCAGTGAAGGTCTGTTCAGGCAGAGGTTACCCCAATAGGCCCTTCATATCCCTGGAGGGCTTCTGAGAAGAGGGGACATCTGGGGTAGGTTCTACAGGGTGAAGAGGAGTTTGCCAAGCAGAAACCATTCATGCATTGAGCAAACATTCCCTGCCACGGACCCAGTGTTAGGGATCCGAAGAGGTCCCAGTCATGGCCCCCAAAGAGTCCCCAGTGTGGAGAGACACAGTCACATACGGACACATTCTCCTGGCCCCCACTTTGATCCTTCTTGAAAAACAGGGAGGGCTTCTCAGAGGAGGGATTTTTTATTTTACTTTTTTTTTATTGTTGAGACAGGGTTTCACTGTTGTTCCCAGGCTGGAGTGCAATGGCACGATCTCAGTTCATTGCAACCTCCAACTCCCAGGTTCAAACGATTCTCCTGCCTCAGCCTCCTGAGTAGATGGGATTACAGGCATGCGCCACCATGCCCGGTTAATTTTGTATTTTTTTTTTTTTTTTTTTTGAGACGGAGTCTTGCTCTGTCGACCAGGCTGGAGTGCAGTGGCTGGATCTCAGCTCACTGCAAGCTCCGCCTTCCCAGGTTCACGCCATTCTCCTGCCTCAGCCTCCCAAGTAGCTGGGACTACAGGCGCCCGCCACCTCGCCCGGCTAGTTTTTTTGTATTTTTTAGTAGAGACGGGGTTTCACCGTGTTAGCCAGGATGGTCTCGATCTCCTGACCTCGTGATCCGCCCGTCTCGGCCTCCCAAAGTGCTGGGATTACAGGCTTGAGCCACCACGCCCGGCCAATTTTGTATTTTTAGTAGAGACACGGTTTCCCCATATTGGTCAGGCTGGTCCGAACTCCCGACTCAGGTGATCCACCTGCCTCGGCCTCCCAAAGTGCTGGGATTACAGGTGTGAGCCACCGCTGCCTGGCCCGATTTTTATTTTTTGACACAGGGTCTCCGCCCTGTCACCCAGGCTGGAGTGCAGTGGCTTGATCATAGCTCACTGCAATCTCCACCTTTTGGGCTCAAGTGAGCCTCCTAACTCAGCCTCCCGAGTAGCTGGGACCACAGGCATACGCCACCACGCCTGGCAAGAGGGGGTACTTTTGATTTGGGTATTGAGGTATGAGGAGGAGCTGGTCTCAACTCCCTGTTCATAGTTGGGTAAACTGAGGTTCAGAGAAGTAAGTAGTACACTCGAGGTCCCACAGCTAGTTCAGGTCTGGGATGTGAAGGCCCAGCAGGGCCTGGGGAGTCCAAGACGGATGGATGCTCCAGGCTGAGGGCACCGCAAGGTCAAAGGCAGGAAGAAAGGGAAGAGGGAGCCAGTTGTGGTGGCTCACACCTGTAATCCCAGCACTTTGGGAGGCTGAGGCAGGCAGATCACCTGAGGTCAGGAGTTCAAGACCAGCCTGGCCAACATGGTGAAACCCCGTCTCTACTAAATATACAAAAATTAACCTGGTGTGATGGCAGGTACCTGTATTCCCAGCTACTCGGGAGGCTGATGCATGAGAATTGCTTGAACCCAGGAAGCAGAGGTTGCAGTGGGCCGAGATCGTGCCACTGCACTCCAGCCTGGGAGACAGACAGACGGAGACTCTGTCTCAAACAAAAAAAAAAAAAACAGAAAGAAAGAAAGGAAAGCAAGGAACACTGGGGATGGGGGAGGCAGGACTCAAGATGTTTGCCTGGACCATTGTCCCAGTGGCTGCCACAGGAGACAACTGGGAAACAGCTGTTCAATGACCAAATGCCATGACCCACCCCGGCCAGGGCTCCAGGGCTACCAAATGGAGGTAGAGACCCCCAGAGCCAGCGCAGGTGTGTTCCGAGACATCCTGTCCACACCCGCCTGCCACTCACACCTCCTGCGGCCTCTCACCTTCCAGCTCATCTCCTCCTCCTTCTCCTCGGTGCCATTGTGGATGTAAACAACGTCAAAGAAGAAATATGGGCACTGGAACATTTTCTGTGGGGGAAGTAAAGAACACCAGCCTCTGGGGCTTGGGTCACCCCATGCCCCATGTCTATAACTCCCCTATTTCTGCCTCAGACTCTGGGAACTTGCCCCTAGGCACTCCAGCCTCTGTGGTTGGGAAGTCCCTCCTGGTGTCTAACCACCATCCTCATGGCTGCAGGCACCCCTCCCTATCCCAGGCCTCACCTACCTTCATGGGCTCCGTCAAGGAGAACTGGGGCTGGCAGGGTGGACGGCTGTAGACAAGGATGGTGCGGACCACATATGGTGGGGGAATCGTCTGCACGTTCTCTGTTACCGGAAGCTCAGTTTTCTGCTGGCTGCATACCCGGAAGGAGGGAGCAGTCAGAGCAGCCTGTGGGGGCCTGCCCCTCTTATCACCCTCAGAGAGACCCCAGATGCTCACCGGGCAGGTGAGGCCCCACTGATGTCTCCCAAGTTCACTGCTGCCTGTGAGGCGTCCCGTAAGCGGTTCCCTCTGCCCTGAGCATGTTCCCAGCCTCACCCCTCTGAGTGCAATGGTGAGATCTCAGCTCACTGCAACCTCTGCCTCCCAGGTTCAAGCAATTCTCCTGCCCCGGCCTCTCAAGTAGCTGGGATTACCGACGCCCATCACCATGTCCAGCTAATTTTTGTTTTTTGTTTTTTTTTTTTTTGAGACGGAGTCTAGCTCTGTCGCCCAGGCTGGAGTGCAGTGGCCGGATCTCAGCTCACTGCAAGCTCCACCTCCTGGGTTTACGCCATTCTCCCGCCTCAGCCTCCCGAGTAGCTGGGACTACAGGCGCCCGCCGCCACGCCCGACTAGGTTTTTGTATTTTTTTAGTAGAGATGAGGTTTCACAGTGTTAGCCAGGATGGTCTCGATCTCCTAAGACTCCCTAGATTATTTCTGGGCTATTCGGGGCTTCTTCCCGCAAGTGACCCTTCTCTTTGAAGGTGAGTAAGAATTTCTCCGCAGGGGACTTACATGAGGCTGAAAAGTCCTTCCAGATCTGGTGGGGATGCTAAGGAGAAGGCTGGTAGAGCACGAGTGAACAGGAACAGGTGGCTTCCCCGGTCCTGATGCCAGAGGAGACTGGGCACTCCTGCAGACGCACCATGTGACCCTGCCAAGTCACTTGCCCTCTCTGACACTCGAATTCCCCTCAGCATAGATCACAAAATATGGTGCTGGCACCAGATGACTTTAAGACTCTTGGTATGCCAGGCACAGTGGCTCACGCCTGCAATCTCAGCACTTTGGGAGGCCAAGGTGGGTGGACCACCTGAGGTCAGGAGTTCGAGACCAGCCTGGCCAACATGGTGAAACCCCATCTCTACTAAAAATACATTAGCTGGGCCTGGTGGCGCATGTCTGTAATCCCAGCTACTTGGGAGGTTAAGGCAGGAAAATTGCTCGAACTTGGGAGGTGGAGATTGCGGTGAGCCGAGATCGTGCTGCTGCACTCCAGCCTGGGCAACAAGAGCGAGACTCTATCTCAAAAACAATAATAAATAAGAACCACAGGGAGCCATGGGAGGTTTTGGAGCAGAGATGGGACGGAATCCAATTTGTTTTAAAACAGAATGGGGCTGGGCATCGTGGCTCATGCCTGTAATCTCAGCACTTTGGGAGGCTGGGGTGGGAGGATCACTTGAGCCCAGGAATTCAAGACCAGCCTGGGCAACATAGCAAGACCCCATCTCTAAAAAACATACAAAATTGGCCGGGCGCGGTGGCTCAAGCCTGTAATCCCAGCACTTTGGGAGGCCGAGACGGGCAGATCACGAGGTCAGGAGATCGAAACCATCCTGGCTAACACAGTGAAACCCCATCTCTACTAAAAAATACAAAAAACCTAGCCGGGTGAGGTGGCGGGCACCTGTAGTCCCAGCTACTCAGGAGACTGAGGCAGGAGAATGGCGTGAACCCGGGAGGCGGAGCTTGCAGTGAGCTGAGATCCGGCCACTGCACTCCAGCCCGGGCGACAGAGTGAGACTCCGTCTCATAAAAAAAAAAAAAAAACATACTAAATTAGCCTGGTGTGGTGGTGCACACCTATAATCCCAGCTACTTGGGAGGCTGAGGCAGGAGAATCACTTGAACCTGGGAGGTGGAACTTATAATGAGCCAAGATCGCACCATTGCACTCAGCCAGGGCAACGAGAGCAAAACTCTGTCTCAAAAAAAAAAAAAAAAAAAAAAAAAACCAAAAAAAACCCAAAAGCTCCCCTTTCCTGCATGGCTGGGGCCACTGTCCTCAAAACAAAAGAGCCAGGGGTGTTCTTGTCCTCCTGAAAAAAACTCTAACCATTTTTTACCTTTTCAACTTACAAGAGTCCTATTCTGTTTCAGTTTTGGGCCACATATGAGCCTTTTATGTCCAAATTACCATAAACTGTCCTGCGCCCGGGTTCAAGGGGCTGTAGGAGGAATGATGACATTTCTGTCACACACTGCCATTTACTGAGCACCAACTGTATGCCCAGCCCTGTGTGAGGTGATCCCCTTGTGGGTAAATTCTGGACCTCCTGAGTACAAATAAGGTACTTCTTTTTTTTTTTTTTTTTAAGACGGAGTCTCACTCTGTCATCCAGGCTGGAGTGCAGTGGCGAGATCTCAGCTCACTGCAACCTCCTCCTCCTGGGTTCAAGTGATTCTTGAGCCTCAGCCTCACAAGTCGCTGGGATTACAGGCGGGGACCACCGTGCGGAGACCACCGTGCCTGCACCAAATGAAGTACTTTCGCTTCTGTATTATTACAGCATCTCCATGGGGTAGGCAGCTTTGTGCCTTCCACAGTACAGATGGGGAAACTGAGGCTCAGAGGGGTGACTTTCCCAGCCTTGGCAGGACTGAGATCTGAACTTCAGCCAGCCAGAGTCAGGACTCACACTTTCCTGAGCCCCAAGGACGACAGAAGGAGACAGCCCCCTTCACAGGGACACCCCTGCCAGGAAGGATACTGAAGGTGGAACAGGAGGCCGTCTCCAGATCATAGAGGCAGCTGCAGAGCTCACGGGGGTCGGAGGTCAGGCCGGACAGCTGCAGGGAAGCAAAGGCCTCAGCGCGGTGCTCCTCGGGCCCCAGGGGACCCCAGGGCACCCAGCGCCTGCCCAGGCCTCACCCATGCCGTGTCATCATTCACCACCACCAGTGCAAACTCGTGGCTTTTGTCGATCTTGTGTTTTGTCCGCACGAACATCTCGATCATCTTCTGGGAGACGTTGAGGGCGTTGGTTTTGGAGCTGGAGAGGCAGAGTACAGGGGAATTAAGGGAATCTCAGGGCCGGGCGCGGTGGCTCACGCCTGTAATCCCAGCACTTTGGGAGGCCGAGGCGGGTGGATCATGAGGTCAGGAGTTCAAGACCAGCCTGGCCAAGATGGTGCAACCCCGTCTCTACTAAAAATACAAAAAAATTAGCCAGGCGTGGTGGCGGGCACCTGTAATACCAGGTACTCAGGAGGCTGAGTCAGAGAACTGCTTGAACCCAGAAGGCGGAGGTTGCAGTGAGCCGAGATTGTGCCACTGCATTCCAGTCTGGGCAACAGAGTGAGACTCAGTCTCAAAAACAAAAAAAGATTCCTTCAGCCACCCTCCTCTGAGAACCCTGTACCAGCCCCATGATAAGGCCCTAGAGGTACAGGTCACACTGCAGGCGGATGGCGGAGCTCAGCCACAAACCCAGTAGACTGGCTGACATCTGAGCTCCTGCCCTCTCCAAATGGTCCCTCTGTGCATATGGGGATCAAGGTTCCTCTAGACTTACTGCAGGAACTTTGCTCAGCCATGGGCTGATTGCCGCTGAGGGGAAGGAGGTGCCATCTTCAACATCTCCAAGGAGGCCCTCAAGCCCCATCCAGGCCCTGCCACTCAAACTGCCCCCTACCCCAGATACATGGCTCCAGGCAAGTATCACGTGTAGGCAGCACATGACTCCAGACAAGGGCTTCAGGGCCAGCTGGGCCTGGGTCCCAATCCTGGCTCTGCCCCATTGCTCTGAGCCCTCAATTGAGCAGGTCACTTTGCTTCTTGGCATCTCCAAGTCATTGCTATGAAGGGAGACTCAATGGGTCATAGCCTTAACATTACCAGTTGTCCTTGCTACTCTTTTTTTATTTTACTTTTTGTGAGATGGAGTTCTGTTCTTGTTGCCCAGGCTGGAGTGCAATAGCGTGATCTCAGCTCACCGCAACCTCCGTCTCCCGGATTAAAGTGATTCTCCTGCCTCAGCCTCCTCAATATCTGGGACTACAGACATGCGCTACCGTGCCCAACTAATTTTTGTATTTTTTTTTTGTCTTTTTTTTTTTTTTTTTTTCCTTTTTTTTGTGGGACAGGGTCTCGCTGTATTACCCAGGCAGGTCTCGAACTCCTGGGCTCAAGCTATCCTCCCGCCTCTGCCTCCCTGAGAGCTGGGATTACAGGCGTGAGCCACTGCGCCCGGCCAATTTTTGTATTTTCAGTAGAGGTGGGGGTTTCACTATGTCAGCCAGGCTGGTCTCAAACTCCAGACCTCGTGATCTGCCCATCTCGGTCTCCCAAAGTAATCCCAGCACTTTGGGAGGCCGAGGTGGGCGGATCACAAGGTCAGGAGATCGAGACCACCCTCACTAACACGGCGAAACCCCGTGTCTACTAAAAACACAAAAAAATTAGCCGGGCGTGGTGGAGGTGGGCACCTGTAGTCCCAGCTACTCGGGAGGCTGAAGCAGGAGAATGGCGTGAAACCAGGAGGCGGAGCTTGCAGTGAGCGGAGATAGTGCCACTGCACTCCAGCCTGGGCGACAGCGAGATTCCGTCTCAAATAAAAAAAAGACAAGGTTGGCCGGGCGCGGTGGCTCAAGCCTGTAATCCCAGCACTTTGGGAGGCCGAGACGGGCGGATCACGAGGTCAGGAGATCGAGACCATCCTGGCTAACACAGTGAAACCCTGTCTCTACTAAAAATACAAAAACTAGCTGGGCGAGGTGGTGGGCGCCTGTAGTCTCAGATACTCGGGAGGCTGAGGCAGAAGAATGGCGTAAACCCGGGAGGCGGAGCTTGCAGTAAGCTGAGATCCGGCCACTGCACTCCAGCCCGGGCGACAGAGCAAGACTCCTCCTCAAAAAAAAAAAAAAAAAAAAAAAAAAGACAAGGTCTCACTCTATCACTCAGGCTGGAGTGTGGTGACAAAATCATAGCTCACTGCAGCCTCAAACTCTTGGGATCAATCAATCCTGCCAGCTTGCCCTCCCAAGTAGCTGGGACTCTAGGAGCATGCCACCATGCCCAGCCAAGGCAGGCAGACTTCAGATCAGGAGTTTTGAGACCAGCCTGGCCAACATGGCAAAACTCTTGTCTCTACTAAAAATATAAAAATTAACCAAGCATGGTGGCACATGCCTGTAATCTCAGCTACTCGGGAGGCTGAGGCACAAGAATCACTTGAACCTGGGAGGTGGGGGTTGCCGTGAGCTGAGCTCACTCCATTGCACTCCAGCCTGGGCAAGGGAGCGACACCCTCTCTCAAAAACAAATAAATGAATAAATACATACATATTTATATATATATATATATATTTTTTAGAGAGATGGGGTCCATGTTGCCCAGACTAGTCTTGAACCCCTAGCCTCAAGTGATCTTCCTATCTCGGCCTTCCGAGTCACTGGGATTACAGGCATGAGCCACTGCACCTGGCTCTTGCTACTCTCTGATACTGCCAGGCCCTGAAGCCAGACCAAGCTGGTGTGAGTTTCAGAGTGAGAGCCCCGTATCTTTGGGGCTTGACCCTCCCGGCCATGGCCGCATGTTCAAGCCCTAAAATGTCCCTCTTACCCGTTGAACGACTCCAGCTTTGGCAGTGACATTTCCTCTGACAGGTCCAGGCAGATAATCTGCAAGGTAGTTGGAGGGTGGTGAGCATCCTCTGACTTTAACGTTGGCTCCCACACCACTTACTGGCCCTCTTCAAGCTACCCTGTCTGAAAAGGCAGTACGGTGACCCCTAATCGTGAGCCAAGCCATCCACTTTGAAAAGCAATGGCTTAGAAGCATGGGCGCTGAACTGGGAGTCCATGTAGAAAAGCAAATCAATGAGCCAGAGAATGTGTGACACAGAAACACAGAAATGAGGATATAGTGGGTCTAACTGTGGCTCCCAAAAGATATGTCCACCCAGAACCTGAGAATGTGACCTTATTTGGCCAGGCACAGTGGCTCACACCTGTAATCCCAGCACTTAGGGAGGCCAAGGTAGGCGGATCACTTGAGGTCAGGAGTTTGAGACCAGCCTGGCCAACATGGCGAAACCCCATCTCTACTAAAAATACAAAAAATTGGCTAGGTGTGGTGGCACGCACCTGTAATCCCAGCTACACAGGGAGGCTAAACCAAGAGAACTGCTTGAACCCGGGAGGTGGAGGTTGCAGTGAGCCCTGATTGCACCACTGCACTCCAGCCTGGGTGACAGAGTGAAACTCTGTCTCAAAAAAAAAAACAGAGGCCAGACATGGTGGCTCCCACCTGTAATCCCAGCACCTTGGGAGGCTAAGGCAGGCAGATCATGAGGTCAGGAGATCAAGACCATCCTGGCCAACATGGTAAAACCTGGTCTCTACTAAAAAATACAAAAAGTAGTTGGGTGTGGTGGCGAGTGCCTGTAATCCCAGTTACTCGGGAGGCTGAGGCAGGAGAATCGTTTTAACCAGGGAGCTGGAGGTTGCAGTGAGCTGAGATCACACCACTGCACTCCAGCCTGATGACAGAGCGGGACTCCATCTCAAAGAAAAAGAAAAAAAAAAAAGAATGTGACCTTATTTGGAATCAGGGTCTCTGCAAATGTAATTAAAGTAAGTGTCTTGAGATAAGATCCTGTTTTGATGACAAGTGTCCTTATAGGAGATAGAAGAGAAGACAGTGAGAAAGGCTTTATGAGGACTGGACAGAATTGGGCAAAGACAGTTGAGTGTGGTGGCTCACGCCTCTAGTCCCAGCACTTTGGGAGGCCAAGGCGGGTGGATCACCTGAGCTCAGGAGTTCGAGACCAGCCAGGCCAACATGGTGAAACCCCGTCTCTCCTAAAAATTAGCCAGGCGTGGTGGCATGTGCCTGTAGTCCCAGCTACTAGGGGGACTGAGGCAGGAGGATCACTTTAACCCAGGAGGTGGAGGTTGCAGTGAGCCGAGATCATGCCACTGCACTCCAGCCTGGGCGACAGAGTGAGATTCCGTCTCAAAAAAAAAAAAAAAAAAAATTGGGCAAAGACTAGAGTGATGCAGCCATAAGCCAAGGAATGCCAGGAGCCACCAGAGGCTAGAAGAGGCAAGAAGGGACCAGGTGGGGTGGCTCATGCCTATAATCCCATCACTTTGGGAGGCCAAGGCAGGCGGATCACCTAAGGTCAGGAGTTCGAAACCAGCCTCGCCAATGTGGTGAAACCGTGTCTCTACTAAAATACAAAAATTAGCCGGGCATGGTGGCGCACACTTGTAATCCCAGCTACTCGGGAGGCTGAGGCAGGAGAATTGCTTGAACCCAAGAGGCGGAGGTTGCAGTGAGCCAAGATTGTGCCATTGCACTCCAGCCTGGGCAACAAGAGCGAAACTCCATCTCAAAAAAAAAAAAAAAAAAGACAGACAGATAGACAAAAAGAAGAGGCAAGAAAGAATCCTCCCTTAGAGCCTGCAGAGGGGGCATGGCCCTGCCGACACCTGACTTCTAGCCCCAAGAACTATGAGAGAATAAATTTCTCTGGTTGAAAGCTATCAAATCCATGGAGACATGTGGCAGCCACAGGTAACTAATACAAAGGGAATGTCTGCAGAGTGAATCCCAAAAGACGAGATGCTAGGTTTCCTAGCATCTTAGAGCCCCAGGCCACCCCTTCTACTTACCACCTTCTCTGGACAGTTGACCCTTGGTGTCCGAATTTGGACCTCAGGGGCTGGCGGGGGCACCTGCCAGGACTTAGGGCCGGCTCCTGAAGTGTTGGGGCTCCCATCATCAGCACTGGCGGCCTCACCCTCACCCTCGCTGCGGCTGCCCACGCTGGCCTGTGCCCCCACTGCCCGGTCCTCAGCCCCTTCAGGATTGGAGCGAGTGCGGGGCCGAGGCTCTGCTGCGTGCTCCTCTTCCTCCTCCTCCTCTTCAGTGGGGCTGCTGGGCTCCACCACTTCCATGGCTCCTGTGTGGCTAGATGGAACACGGACAGGGGAAGCTAGAATCCTCCCCTTGGGAATTTTGAAAACATTTGGTTATGATCGGGCGCGGTGGCTCACGCCTGTAATCCCAGCACTTTGGGAGGCCGAGGCAGGCGGATCACCTGAGGTTGGAAGTTCGAGACCAGCCTCACCAACATGGAGAAATCCCATCTCTACTAAAAATACAAAATTAGCCAGGCGTGGTGGTGCATGCGTGTAATCCCAGCTACTCGGGAGGCTAAGGCAGGAGAATCAATTGAACCTGGGAGGGGTGGCTGCAGTGAGCCAAAATCCCACCATGCACTCCACCCTGGGCAACAAGAGTGAAACTCCGTCTCAAAAAAAAAAAAAATTTGCTTACTAAGAAGGAAGAGGGGCCATGAGCCGCTTACTGATGATGAGTCACTCCTCTTAGGGAGTCTGTTTCCTCAGCTGTAGAACGAGTGCCTTTTACACCTATCAGCCGAGTAGTCACTCTGATATAAGATAACAGTCCCCCCTCTTTTTTCCTCTTTTTTTTTTTTTTAACGTAGTGCTAGCCCCATGCCCCTATTCGGCCAGTGAGCACATCCCAGCTCTCTGGTCACTGAAAATGGCTCAGGGATGGGCACATGACCCAAATCAGGCCATTGAGTGGCAGCTCTGCAACTTCTAACACTGCCATCAAGGAAAAGAGACTCCCATTAGAGTTGCAGAGCTGGGATAATAAAGTTGAGAGCTGCGAGGGGCCCCTTTTGCTACCCAGAAAACTGCTGATCGAATTCTGACCACCTGGACCCAGCTCCTATTTGACCCAATCTATAAGCCACTAACTTCCTTTTCTTCCTTAAGCCACATTGAGTAGGGTTTTCTGTTACCTAAAACTGAAAACGTCTTGGTGAATAAAGGAATAATAACCTCTAGGACACCCTCGTGCCTAGCGGGTGTCTGCATGAGGGAGAAGCAAAATATTAGGGCTGTGGTTCCTCTTGGAGAGAAACAGGACACGAATGGAACAGTTTGTCTATCTGGGCAATAGGCACGGGCTTCCCAAGATGGTCTTTGAGCTCCTTGCAGTCCCCACGCCTCTAAGGAAAACAAAGCTTTAGTGACAGCAAGAAGGATGGAGGCTAGAGTGCAGAAGTAACCAGAAATAAAAGCGGAAGCCCCAGGAAAGGCTAGGAGCTGGATCTCTCGGGGCAAAGGGAGCTAGGTCCCTAGGAACGGGCCGCGCACGCTTTCACCACCCAACTTCGGCTCACCGTAGCCTGAGCCTCCTAAATCAGCCGCCGACTCTCTAGGAAGCCGCCATCTTTACAGCCGGAAGTTGTGCGGCGCAGCCCGACGCCTCCTGGGAAATGTAGTTCAGCGGGTCGCAGAACAAGCGGAGACAGAAACTGCTTGCGGCTAGGAAGGACTTGGAAGCTGATAGGCTAATACTGGGCTAGAGGGTGGGGTTTGGAGTGCGACAGTGTCAGTGCTTCTACCGTGATAGGCTAAAACGTGGAATACAGGTGGAGCTTGCAATGTGATAGGCTAAGAGGGACGAAGACGGCCGATTTAGGGAAAGAGGAGCTGATTGGTGATTGGTGGAGCTGGCCTGAGCCTCCGTGTGAGGCAGCTATTCCCATGTGGGCGTGGCCTAAGCATCCAGGGCCCCTCCCAACTACTTAATTCCTGCTCCTTATTTTACATATATTTGCATGAATCAAAAATACTCTGGTCTTATTGGGTCACTGTAGGTGGAGGGAAGCTAAGTCGGGCCTATTTCAAGCCTGCCTCCTTTTTCATGGCTTTTTTCTTTCTTATTTTTAGAGACAGGGTATCGCTCTGTGGCCCAAACTAGACTGCAGTCACGCGATCCTGGCTAGTCACTACAGCTAAGCGATCTCTCAAGTAGCTGGGACTACAGGCGAGGACCACCGCTCAGGCTAAACCAGCCTTCCTTCTATTTTTTTTTTTTTTTTATTTTCAGACGGAGTCTCACTCTGTCGCCCAGGCCGCCGTTGTCTTCTTACTGCACACTTCCCCCTTAGCCCCAGAAGTATTTATTTATTTATTTATTTATTTATTTATTTATTTATTCATTCATTCATTCATTCATTCATTCTCCTGCCTCAGTCTCCCGAGTAGCTGGGACTACAGGCGCCCGCTACCACCCCCGGCTAATTTTTTTGTATTTTTAGCAGAGACGGGGTTTCACCGTGTTCGCCAGGATGGTCTGGATCTCCTGACCTCGTGATCTGCCCGCCTCGGCCTCCCAAAGTGCTGGGATTACAGGCTTGAGCCACCGCGCCCCGCCGTTGTTGTTTTTTTTTTGGTTTTGGTTTTGGTTTTTTGAGATGGAACCTCTCTGTGTCGCCCAGAGGTCTGTCGCCTAGAGCGGCTCTTTGAAGGCTCTAAGCCTTTGTCCAGGCAGTTCCTTCTGCCTGGAATGCTGTTCCTCCTGTTGCTTTTCTGGAAAGTTCTTCATCCTTCAAAGATCACCTTTACACAGCCCCTCCGGCTATTCTCGAATTAGAGCCTGGCCAATGTGGCAGGCTTCTTTGACCCTTAAAAAAAAAACCTGAGGGGTTGGGGGCAGTGGCTCACACTTGTAATCACAGCATTTTGGGAGGCTGAGGTGGGCGGATCATGAGGTCAAGAGTTGGAGATCAGCCTGGCCAATATGGTGAAATCCCGTCTCTACTAAAATTACAAAAAATTACCCGGGTGTGGTGGTGCACACCTGTAACCACAGCTACTCGGAAGGCTGAGGCAGAAGAATCGCTTGAACCCGGGAGGTGGAGGTTGCAGTGTGCCGAGATCACGCCACTGCACTCCAGCCTCGGTGACAGAGCAAGCTTCCATCTAAAAAAATAAAATAAATAAATAAACTGAGGCTTCAAGTGGCTCTTAAATACTTCTGGGGCTGGTGGGGTCGATGACTCATGCCTGTGATCCCAACACTTTGGGAGGGTGAGGCGGGTGGATCACCTGAGTTCAGGAGCTTAAGAGCAGCCTGGCCAACATGGCAAAAACACATCTCTAGCCGGGTGCAGTGGCTCACACCTGTAATCCCAGCACTTTGGGAGGCCAAGGCCAGTGGATTACTTGAGGTCAGGAGTTCAAGACCAGCCTGGCCAGCATGGTAAAACCCTGTCTCTACTAAAAATACAAAAATTAGCCGGGCGTTGTGGTGGGCACTTGTAATCCCAGCTACTCGGGAGGCTGAGGCAGGAGAATTGCTTGAACCCAGGAGGTGGAGGATGCAATGAGATTGCACCACTGCACTCCAACCTGGGCGACAGAACGAGACTCCATCTCAAAAAAAACAGAAAAAAAAAAGGTTGGGCGCCGTGGCTCACGCCTGTAATCCCACCAGCACTTTGGGAGGTCGAGGTGGGTGGATCACGAGGTCAGAAGATCGAGACCATCCTGGCTAACACGGCGAAACCCCCGTCTCTACTAAAAATACAAAAAAATTAGGTGGGCGTGGTGGTGGGTGCCTGTAGTCCCAGCTACTCGGGAAGCTGAGGCAGGAGAATGGTGTGAACCCGGGAGGCAAAGGTTGCAGTGAGCCGATATCGCACCACTGCACTCCAGCCTGGGCGACAGAGCAAGAAGAGAACTGTCAGCCCGCAGTGAAGAGACAAGCAGAGAAGAAGAGTTCACAGGGGAGCCAAATAAAAGCCATCAGCTCAGAGGAACATTCTAGCTCTTTTTTTTTCTTTCTTTTTGAGACAGAGTCTTGCCTTGTTACTCAGACTGGAGTGCAATGGCGTGACCATGGCTCACTGCAGCCTCAACTTCCAGGTATTAAGCAATCCTCCCACCTCAGCCTCCCGAGTAGCTGGGACTACAGGCGTATGCCACCACTCCTGGCTAAGTTTTATATTTTATGTAGAGACGGGGGTCTTGCCATGTTGCCCAGACTTGTCTTAAACTCTTGGGCTCAAGCGATCTGCCTTCCTCAGCTTCCCAGAGTGCTGGGATTACAGGCGTGAGCCATGGTGCTCGGCCCATTCTAGCTCTTGAGAAATAAAATCCAAGAGTCAGAGCTAGAAGAGCCATGGGCTTGGAGGCTGAGACGAGGAGGGGCTGAAACCTTGGGAGTCAGGTATGTGTGCCCCGCTAGGGCTGCAGGAAGCCGCTGTCCTCAAAAAGGAAACAACACAATAACAAGTCACATGACCAGGGGAGGGGGTTTCCTGTTTCCTGGTCCCTCCCAGGCCAGGCTTGGCCAGCCCAGGCTTGACCAGGCAGTGGCCAGAGTGACCCCAAGACAGTGTCCAGCGACTCAGGCCTCTGATCAAGTTACCCCCAGAGGATCAGAGAGGTAGAGAGAGCTGAACCTGTCATTTAGGAGGGCCGCGGAGGAGAGGGAATTATTGAGATCGCATTCCCAGGCTCAAATAGAGGAGAGAAGGGGACAAAGATGTAGTGAAGGTAAAGAAGGCAGAGAAGAAGGGGGAGATCCAGACAACCTTGTTAGGTAGTGAGCTGCCTGTCCAGGGAGGCATTCAAATGTGCCCAATCAACATTGATAACAAAATCCCTTCCTGAGGGTAGTCAATGCCCCATTTCACAGCACAGGAAATTGACGTTGTCCCTTGTCCAGGACAACAAAGGCAAGAGGTCATGGCAGGCTGTGGTTTTAGGGGTTGACGAAGGAGAAGCATTCAGAGGGCACTGGCTTCTGGACAGCAATGAGTGCCCGGGCCACGCGGCCCCGAAGCCGGCGAGGGAGGCATGCTCCACCCGTAAGTGTCGCCCTCTCCCCTTCACACCCAACTCCTGGGGACCCCAAGGTCCCGTCCTGCCTGGCTCAGAGCGGGGCCATGGGGGTCATTTGCAGGGTGAACTGGACCCCGTGGCTGAGAGTTCAGAGGAGGTTGAGGCAGCCAGTGGGAGCTCCAAGCTCAGCTTTGCCCAACCTCCAGTGAGCTCCGGGCTGGAACAGCTGGGCCCCATGGAGGAGGTCAGTGGCCAAGGCCTAGGAAGCAGGTGAGACCCCCTTGGTCTGTGCCCTTCACTCCAGTCCAGACGCATCTTTGCCATCTGCAGATCTGCTGATGTGCCCTCTCTGCTCACACACCTACCATAGCTCCCTGTTGCCTTCAGCCTGACTTTCTTTTCTTTTTTTTGAGACGGAGTCTCGCTGTGTCACCCAGGCTGGAGTGCAGTAGTGCGATCTCGGCTCACTGCAAGTTCCGCCTCCTGGGTTCATGCCATTCTCCCGCCTCAGCCTCAGAGTAGCTGGGACTACAGGCGCCCGCCACTACGCCCGGCTAATTTTTTTTTTTTTTTTTTGTATTTTTAGTACAGACGGGGTTTCACCGTGTTAGCCAGGATGGTCTCGATCTCCTGACCTCACGATCCGCCCGCCTCGGCCTCCCAGAGTGCTGGGATTACAGGCTTGAGCCACCGCGCCCGGCCTCTTTTCTTTTTTTTGAGCCTTGCTCTGTCACCCAGGCTGCAGTGCAGTGGCACAATCTCCACTCACAGCAACCTCTGCCTCCTGGGTTCAAGCAAGAGCCTCAGCTTCCCGAGTAGCTGGGATTACAGGTGTGCGCCACCACACCCAGCTAATTTTTGTATTTTTAGTGAGACAGGGTCTTGCCACGTTAGCCAGGCTGGTCTTGAACTCCTGACCTCAGGTGATCCCCCCACTTCAGCCTCCGAAAGTGCTGGGATTACAAGTGTGAGTCGCTGCCCCAGAAGACCCCATTTCTAGAATCTTCTGTCTCTCACTTTCAGGACTTTCCCAGTGCCTGTCACAGTCCAACTTACTATTCACTCTGCTTCGCAGCCCCAGGTCTCCCCTCCAACTTCTCCACCATCTCCGTCCAGCCTCTTCCCTGAATTCCCAGCCTCCCAGTCTCTCCCTGGGATGCAAGTCCCAGAACACGCAGCTCTTGCCAATTCTCTGCCACGCTCACACCTCCCGAAGACCATGAAGTTTAAGCCCTAAGAATTCCCTGCCCCGGGCCGGGCGTTGTGGCCCATGCCTGTTATCACAGAACTTTGGGAGGCCAAGTCGGGCAAATCACCTGAGGTCAGGAGTTTGACATCAGCCTGGCCAACATGGTGAAACCCTGTCTCTACTAAAAATACAAAAATTAGCCGGGCGTGGTGGTGGGCACCTGTAATCCCAGCTACTTGGGGGACTGAGGCAGGAGAATCACTCGAACCCAGGAGGTGGAGGTTGCAGTGAGCTGAGATCGCACCACTGCACTCCAGCCTGGACAACAGAGTGAGATTCCGTCTCAAAAAATAAAAAAGAATTCCCTGCCCAGCATGAAGCGACTCAAGTGCCTGAGTTGGTGTCCACAGGACCGACGAGAAGACGGATGGGGGCTCTGGCAGGGGACTGGCCTCAGCCCCCGAGGTGCCTCAGAAACCTGCAGTGGAAGCCTACCAGGCCCCAGAAGCAGCCCTACAGTACAAAGAGACTGTGCCTCCTGGGATTGGGGCCCCCGATGTGTTTCAGACCCTCCAGCACGCTCTGAGCTCCCTGGAGGCAGCAGCTGCAGCCTGGCGCCACCGGCCCCCCAGCCATCCTGGGCCGATGGGGTTGGAAGACACAAGCAAAGGGGGACCAGGTCCCCTTGGGAAGCAGGAAGGGGCAGGGAGCAGCCAGCGAGAGGCAGCTCGCCTGGCTGAGAGGAATGCCTGGCTCCGGCTGGCCCTGAGTAGTCGAGAGGATGAGCTGGTCCGCACGCAGGCCTCCCTGGAGGCCATCCGAGCTGAGAAGGAGACGCTGCAGAAAGAGGTAAGAGGGGCCATCCTGAGTCCCATGTGGCTCTCTGTCTGAGGGAGGAGGCAGGCACGATGTAGGCAATATTCATTCATCTGTTCATTCCAAAAACCTTTTGAGACTGGGTGTGGTGGCTCACGCCTATAATCCCAGCACTTTGGGAGATAGAGGCAGGAGGATCCTTTGAGGCCAGGAGTTCAAGACCAGCCTGGGCAACACAGCGAGACCCCCACCTCTGCAAAAAATAAAAAATAAAAATCAGCCAGGTTGGCCAGGCACGGTGGCTCACACCTGTAATCCCAGCACTTTGGGAGGCTGAGGTGGGAGTATCACAAAGTCAGGAGTTCAAGACCAGCTTGGCCAACATGGTGAAACCCCATCTCTACTAAAAATACAAATAAATAAATAAATAAATAAATAAATAAAAGCCAGGTGTGATGGCATACGCCTGTAATTCCAGCTACTCAGGAGGCTGAGGCAGGAGAATCACTTGAACCCGGGTGATGGAGGTGGCAGTGAGCTGAGATCACGTCAATGCACTGCAGCCTGGGGGACTGAGTGAGACTCTGTCTCAAAAAAAAAAAAAAAAAAAAAAAAAAATCAGCCAGGTCCAGGTTGGCTGGGTGTGGTGGCTCATGCCTGTAATCTACACCAGCACTTTGGGAGGCCAAGGTGGGTGGATACCTTGAGGCCAGGAGTTAGACACCAGCCTGGCCAACATGGTGAAACCCTGTCTTTACTAAAAATACAAAAATTAGCCAGGTGTGGTGGCACATGCCTGTAATCTCAGCTACTCAGGAGGCTGAGGCAGGAGAGTTGCTTGACGCAATTCTGCAGCTACCAGGGAGACTAAGGCACAAGAATCGCCTGATCCTAGGAGGCAGAGCTTGCAGTGAACCGAGATCGCACCACTGCACTCCAGCCTGGGTGACGGAGTGAGACTGTCTCAAAAAAAAAAAAAAAAAAAAAAAGCCAGGCATGGTGGCTCATGCCTGTAATCCCAACACTTTGAGAGGCCGAGGTGGGCAGATCACAAGGTCAGCAGATCGAGACCATGCTGGCTAACACAGTGAAACCCCATCTCTACTAAAAATACAAAAAAATTTAGTCAGGCGTGCTGGCACACGCCGGTAGTCCCAGTCCCAGCTACTCGGGAGGCTGAGGCAGGAGAATCGCTTGAATTCAGGAGGCAGTGAGCCGAGATCCCGCCATTGCACTCTAGCCTAAGCGACAGAGGAAAACTCTCAAAAAAAAAAAAAAAAAAAAAAAAAAAAGGAAAAGAAAGAAAACTGAGGACGGTGAGACCAGGCCCTGGAGTGGCAGCATGACTGGCTTGTTCAAGGAACCCGAAGGACTCCAGTGTGGCTGGAACACAGGGCGCAACAGGGAGAGTGTGGGGAGCCAGAACAGAGGGAGGACAAATGCAGATTGCGCAGGGCCTCCTCGGCTGCAAGGAGGCACTTGGGCTTTGCTCTGATTAAGGTGAGAGCCCGGGAGGGTTCTGAGCAGAGGAGGGCGTGCTCGACGCAGGTGTTCAGAGGCGCCCTCTGGTGGCAGAGGTAGGAACAGTCTGAGAGGGTGAGGGTGGACTCTTGGAGAGCCAGGAGGTGACTTCACTGGTCCAGACACGCAGGATGGTGGAGGTTGTGGAGGTGGAGAGATGCGGACGGATTCTGGGTGATGTGAAGATGGAACTGACAGGTGTGAGCATGAAGGCTAGAGAGAACTTCAGGCTTTGGGACCTGAAGGACTAGAAGGGAGAGATGGAGGAGCTACAGGGTGGGCAGGTTTGGCTGGTGGTGACCAGATCTCTTTAGCCCTTGATAAGCTCAAGTGCCCATGAGACATCCACGTGGGGTCCTCAAGGGAGCAGCTGTATGTCTGAGTCCAGGGCTCAGGGGAGACAGCAGGGCAGGAGGGAGACACTTGAGCATCCTCAGCATGTAGGTGGCATTTAAAGCCATGTGGCTGCCGGGTGCAGTGGCTCATGCCTATAATCCCAGCACTTTGGGAGGCTAAGTCAAGAAGATCACTTGAGGTCAGGAGTTCAAGACCAGCCTGGTCAACATGGTGAAACCCCATCTCTACTGAAAATACAAAAATTTGTCAGGCAGGGTGGCAGATGCCCGTAATCCCAGCTACTCAGGAGGCTGAGGCAGGAGAATCACTTGAACCCGGGAGGCAGAGGTTGCAGTGAGCTGAGACTGTGCCACTGCATTCCAGCCTGGGTGACAGAGCAAGACTCTATCTCAAAAATAAAAATAAAAATAAAAATAAAAAGTCATGTGGCTGAATGAGGTATTGAGAGGGAAGCCCTCATCTCAGGCTGGTAGGAAAACTCGGGGCTATGGGAGCCCAGTCCAGGGATTCATTTTCCTCCAGAGTGGGGCCCATTTTTCTGCTGGGAAAAATGAAATCCTCAGCAGCTGACAAACATTCCCAAGGTCAGACAGTGAGATTTTTGGCAGGCTAAGTATCCAAGCCTCCTGCCTTCCAGCTAGGGTTCTTGCCACTTCCCCAAGAACAGGCCTTGGGGAGGGAAGGCTGGTGGTTGGTTTCAGCCCCTAGGCCTGACACCCCCCCTCATCCTTCCCAGGTTCAGGAGTTGCAGAATTCCCTCTTGAGGCTGGAGCCCTTCCCACGTCTTTCCCACAGCCAAGCAGGTGGCTCAGGCAGTGGTTCTAGCAGCTCTGAGGCAGACAGGGAACCCTGGGAGACTCAGGTGAGTGTGAGAAGTTCAATCCCACAGTTTTGATGTCCTTAGTCTTCTGGGGGATGAGACTCAAATCTTTGTCATGGGATCCAACAGCTTCTGGGGTTGCAAAATGCCTACAATCCCAGGCTCTTGGTGACAATTGGGGTCAATTACATCACCTTTTCTTGGCAGGACTCCTTCTCCCTGGCTCACCCCCTGCTTCGGCGCCTCCGCAGCCATTCCAGCACCCAGATCCTTGGGTCTCTTCCCACCCAGCCCCTCAGTCCTGAGATGCACATCATGGAAGCCCAGATGGAGCAACTCCAGGGGTAAGAGACTCAAATGCTGAGCTCATAAGGGCACAGGCACCTCCTCCAGCTGAGTTATAAAGCCTGGAGTCTGAAGCTGCAACAGGAGGGAGGGTAAGGGTGGAAATTGAGGCCTGACTGCCTTAGAAGGCCTCTGACTTTCCCTCTTCCCCACCTTCGGGGACAGGAGCATTGAGAAGCTCAAATGCTTTAACCGTCTGCTATCGGCTGTGCTCCAGGGATACAAGGGCCACTGTGAGGGCCTCAGCATGCAGCTAGGCCAGCGGGAGGCTGAGGCCACAGCATTGCATCTGGCCTTGCAGTACAGGTCAGTGTACCCTGCCAGTGATGTCACCAGCTGGGGAGGGAATGGGCTTTCTGAGGATGGCCCCAATCCACAGAACTCTCACTGGAGAGCACCTTCCCCACTTCAGAAATTAATTTTTTTGGGGGGGGGGCAGAGTCTTGCTGTGTCACCCAGGCTGGAATGCAGTGGCGAGATCTCAGCTCACTGCAACCTCTGCCTCCTGGGTTCAAATGACACTCATGTCTCAACCTCCTGAGTAGCTGGGATTGCAGGTGTATGCCACCATACCCAGCTAATTTTTGTGTTTTTAGTAGAGACGGGTTTCACCATATGGGCCAGGCTAGTCTCGAACTCCTGACATCGTGATCCACCCGACTTGGCCTCCTAAAGTGCTGGGATTACAGGTGTGAGCCACCTCGCCCGGCCCAGAAATTAACTTAAGGCAATTTTAGTTCAGGGTTGGTAAGGGAGTCTACATGCTTCCAGAGTTGAGGACAGTGGGGAGAAGAGGAGTTCAGGAGCAAGTGGGGACTGGCACCTATAGAGCGAGATGTAGCTAAGCGGTTTTTTTCTTTCTTTCTTTCTTTTTTTTTTGAGACAGAGTCTAGCTCTGTCACCCAGGCTGGAGTGCAGTGGTGCCCTCTTGGCTCACTGCAACCTCCACCTCCCTGGTTCAAGCGATTCTCCTGCCTCAGCCTCCTGAGTAGCTGGAACTACAGGTGCATACCACCACACCTTGCTAATCTTTGTATTTTTAGTAGAGATGGGGTTTCACCATGTTGGTCAGGCTGGTCTCGAACTCCTGACCTCAGGTAATCCTCCCGCCTCAGCCTCCCAAAGTGCTAGGACTACAGGCGAGGGCCATTGCACCCAGCCAAGCTGAGTGTCCCGAAGCACTCAGAACCAGTGTCCCACAGTGAGCACTGTGAAGAGGCATACAGGGTTCTTCTTGCTCTGTGGGAGGCCAACTCAGAAGCAGGAGACGAAGCCCCCACGGGTGACCTGCAAGCAGCTGAAGAGGAAGCATGGAGGCTGCTGGCACAAGAGGAAGCCACCATGGATGCGGGGGCACAGCAGAATCCACAGCCAAGGTACCTCCCCAGAACCCTGGGAACTGGCCTGGTTGAGGAGTGGGGTCTTGACTGGGGAATGGGGTTCCCAGAGCTCACCATGTTTGGGGGCTTGGCGTGGCTGTGTCCAGCAAGGTTGGTATGGAGCACACTGTAGTTGGTTGACATGAGGCTCAACTGCAGTTGGCCTGTTGCTACTTGACAAAGTTGGCATGGTGGTTGACAGATATTGCAGTTGGCGTGAAGATGGATAATGATGCCTACTGGTTAAAACTGGCACCCGCAGCCGGGCACAGTGGCTCACACCTGTAATCCCAGCACTTTGGGAGGCCGAGGCAGGCAGATCGCTTGAGCTCAGTAGTTCAAGACCAGCCCTTGTAACGTGGCGAAAGTCCTTTTCTACCAAAACTACAAATAAATTAGCCAGGTGTGCCCATGTAGTCCCAGCTACTTGGGGGGCTGAGGTGGGAGGAAGCCTTCAGTCTGGGAGGTGGAGGCTGCAGTGAGCTGAGATTGCACCACTGCACTCCAGCCTGGGTGACAGAGTGTGACCCTGGTTTTTGTTTTGTTTTGAGACGGATTTTCACTCTTGTCACCCAGGCTGGAGTCCAATAGTCTGATCTCGGCTCACTGCAACCTCCGCCTCCCAGGTTCAAGTGATTCTCCTGCCTCAGCCTCCCGAGTAGGTGGGATTACAGGCTCCCACTACCATGCCCGACTAATTTTGAATTTTCAGTAGAGATGGGGTTTCTCCATATCGGTCAGGCTGGTCTCCAACTCCCGACCTCAGGTGATCTACTTGCCTCTGCCTCCCAAAGTGCTGGGATTACAGGCATGAGGCACCGTGCCCAGCCCCAGCTAATTTTTTTATAAAGACGGATTCTCACTCTGTTGCCTATGCTGCTCTCAAACTTCTGGCTTCAAGCAGTCCTCCCGCCTCAGCCTCCCAAAGTGCTGGGGTTACAGGCGTGCATCACCGCACCTGACCAAAATGTGGTCTTGATGGAAGATGGTGCCTAGTGGGGTATGTTGGTGTGACAGGGGCCACCACAGATGGCAAAGACTCCATCATGGCCAGTGAGATGGAAGATGATGGACCCTACCAAGACTGGCATAAAGTTAACCCACCTATGCCTGCTGGTGTTGACATAGGCACCTCTTCTGTTTTTTGTAGCCCTGAGGGCAGCAGTGTGGATAAGCCTACACCACAGGAAGTGGCTTTCCAGCTCCGAAGCTATGTCCAGCGTCTCCAGGAGCGCCGTTCTCTAGTGAATATTCTCTCAGAGCCTGGCCCCACCTTGGCACCCATGCCCACTGTGCCCCGTGCAGAAGCCATGGTGCAGGCCATTCTGGGGACCCAGGCTGGCCCAGCTCTTCCCCGACTGGAGAAGACACAAATTCAGCAGGACCTGGTGGCCACAAGGGTACAAATGGGCTGTGGTCACTGTCAGTTTTTCTTGGTGGGACAAAATCCTTTACTGAGGTTGGGGGATCAAGGAGCAAAGGAGAATTCTCCTGGGCTGGGTGCAGGCATTGTGAAGGAGAATTGGAACTGGGGTTTTGAGGGATTAATAGGAGTTTGTCTTCTGGGGTTCAGTTTCTCAATAGACTACAAATGTGGCTCTCCAAAATGCCCTTCCTAGGGAAGAGATGGGAGCAAAGAACACAGTGTTGGGTTTGTAGCTTGGCAAGAAAACCTTGAAGTTCTGGAGCTGGAGAAACTCCAGAAGTTTTGACAGAACTGCTATATGACCTATGTAAGCTACTTGCCCTCTAGGAAATGCCATTTCTACAGCTGTGGTTTTTATGGGAGGAAGATATTTCCACCTCACAAGAACATGGTGAAGGTCCTAGTTTTTTTTTTTTTTTTTTTTTTTTTTTGGAGACAAAGTCTTGCTCTCACCCAGGCTGGAGTGCTGTGGCGCTATCTCGGCTCACTGCAGCCTCTGCCCCCACCGGGTTCAAGTGATTCTCCTGCCTCAGCCTCCTGAGTAGCTGAGATTACAGTTGTGCACCACCACACCTGGCTATTTTTTGTATTTTCTGTGGAGAGGGTGTTTTGCCATGTTGGCCAGGCTGGTCTCGAACTCCTGACCTCAGGTAATCCACCCACTTCGGCCTCCCAAAGTGCTGGGACTACAGGCATGAGCCACCGTGCCCAGCCAAAGGTCACCATTTTTGTCTGAATAGGCCTCAGTGGGTGCCTCTTGGGGCCTCAGTTTCCCTGCAGTTGATCGTAGAAGCAGAAATTCTCTCCCCTCTCCTTGGTCCCGCAGGAGGCCCTGACGGACCTGATGCTTCGGCTGCAGCTGGTGCGGCGTGAGAAGCGGGGCCTAGAGCTGCGGGAGGCTGCCCTCCGAGCCCTGGGTCCAGCTCACGTGCTCCTGCTGGAGCAGCTGCGGTGGGAACGGGCGGAGCTCCAGACTGGTGGGGCAAACAGCAGTGGCGGACATAGCAGCGGAGGTGGCAGCAGCGGGGACGAGGAAGAGTGGTATCAGGTGAGCCGCCCTGCCTGAACCTGGTAGGGGTAGTAGCTTACTAATGAGAACATAGCCCTTGTCAATCACAGCCCTCTCCCCCCCTTTTTTTTTTTTTTGAGACGGAGGTTTGCTCTTGTTGCCCAGGCTGGAATGCAATGTTGCCATCTCTGCTCACTGCAACCTCTGCCTCCCAGGTTCAAGCGATTCTCCTGTCTCAGCCTCCTGAGTAGCTGGGATTACAGACACACACCACCACATCTAGCTAATTTTTGTATGTGTTGTAGAGATGCAGTTTCACCATGTTGGCCAGGCTGGTCTCGAACTCTTGGCCTCAAATGTTTCGCCTGCCTCCGCCTCCCAAAGTGCTGAGATTACAGGCATGAGTCGCTGTGCCTGTCCTTAATGCAGCTCTTTGAATCATCTCTCCCACCTCCAAACCTTTGTACATTCTGTGTCCCTGCCAGGAACTTCCCTCTTTGTGTCATAAAGTCCTCGACCTCCTGTAGATCTCAGCTTAGACATCACCTCCTCAAGGAAGCCCTCCCGGAGTGACTTCAGATGAGGTTTCCTGTTATTTATTTCCCTTATCAGGTTACCCAGGCACGGTGGTCCCAGCTACTGGGGAGGCTGAGGTGGGAGGATCACTTGAACCCAGGAGTTGGAGGCTTCAGCAAGCCACAATTATGTCATTTCACTCCAGCCTGGGCCACAGAGCAAGACCTCATCTCTCTTTTTTATTTATTTATTTTTTGAGACAGAGTTTTGCTCATGTCGCCCAGGCTGGAGTGCAATGGTGCAGTCTTGGCTCACTGCAGCCTCCGCCTCCCAGGTTCAAGCAATTCTCCTGCCTCAGCCTCCCAAGTAGCCGGGATTATAGGCGTCTGCCACCGTGCCCAAATATATATATATATATTTATTTATTTATTTAGAGACTGAGTGTCGCTCTGTTGCCCAGGCTGGAGTGCAGTGGCGCAATCTCGGCTCACTGCAACCTCCGCCTCCGGAGTTCACGCCATTCTCCCGCCTCAGCCTCCCGAGTAGCTGGGACTACAGGCGTCTGCCACCTCGCCTGGCAAATATTTTTGTTTTTGTTTTTGTTTTTTTTTGAGACGGAGTCTTGCTCTGTCGCCCAGGCTAGAGTGCAGTGGCCGGATCTCAGCTCACCGCAACTTCTGCCTCCTGGGTTCACGCCATTCTCCTGCCTCAGCCTCCCGAGTGGCTGGGACCACAGGCGCCCACCACCTCGCCCGGCTAATTTTTTGTATTTTTAGTAGAGATGGGGTTTCACTGTGTTAGCCATGATGGCCTCGATCTCCTGACCTCGTGATCCACCCTCCTCGGCCTCCCAAAGTGCTGAGATTATAGGCGTGAGCCACTGCACCCGGCCAATTTTTGTATTTTTTAGTACAGATGGGGTTTCACCATGTTGGCCAGGCTGGTGTCGAACTCCTGACCTCAGGTGATTTGCCTGTGTCAGCCTCCCAAAGTACTAGCATTATAGCCATCAGTCACAGCGCCCGGCCTTTAATTTTTTTTTTTTTTAGAAACAGATCTTGCTCTGTCACCCAGGCCCGCGTGCAGTGGCGTGATCTTGGCTCACTGCAATCTCTGCCTCCCAGGTTCAAGCGATTCTCCTGCTTTGGCCTCCCAAGTAGCTGGGATTACAGGCTTGTACCACCACGCCCGGCTAATTTTCGTATTTTTAGTAGCGACAGGGTTTCACCATGTTGGCCAGGCTGTTCTCAAACTCCTGACCTCAGGTGATCGCCCACCTTGGCCTCCCAAAGTTCTGGGATTACAGGCATGAGCCACTGCACCCAGACTAATTAAAAAAAAAAAATTATTATTATTTCAAACAAGGATTAGATGGGGCAAGGACTTCCCGTGGATCTCTATTTTTTTTTTTTTTTTTTTTTTTTTGAGACAGAGTCTCACTGTGTCGCTCAGGCTGGAGTGCAGTGCTGCAATCCCAGCTCACTCCAACCTCTGCCTCCCAGCTTCAAGTGATTCTCCTGCCTCAGCTGCCCAAGTAGTTGGGACTACAGGTACCTACCACCATGCCTGGCTAATTTTTTTTTTTTTTTTTTGAGACCAAGTCTTACTCTGTTGCCCAGGCTGGAATGCAGTGGCATGATCTCGGCTCACTGCAACCTCCACCTCCCAAGTTCAAGCGATTCTCCTGCCTTAGCCTCCTGAGTAGCTGGGATTACAGGGGTCTGCCACCATGCCAGGCTAATTTTTGTACATTTAGTAGAGACAGGGTTTCACCATGTTGGCCAGGCTGGTCTTGAACTCCTGACTTCAAGTGATCCACCCGTCTCGGCCTCCCAAAGTTCTGGGATTACAGGCGTGAGCTACCATACCTGGCCCCTAAATTTTATTTTTAGAGATGAGGTTCGAGACCAGCCTGGCCAACATGGTGAAACCCCGTCTCTACTAAAAATACAAACAGTAGCCAGGTCTGGTGGCATGTGTCTGTAATGCCAACTACTTGGAAGGCTGAGGCAGGAGAATCGCTTGAACCTGGGAGGCAGAAGTTGCTGTCAGCTAAGATCGTGCCACTGTACCCCAGCCTGGGTGGCAGAGTGAGACTCTGTCTAAAAAAAAAAAAAAAAAAAAATTTTTTTTTTAATTAAATAAGGTATTTCCCTTATCAGAGTGTAATTTCGCTCTTATTGGGGTATGGAACCAGGCAGGGGTCTCTGAGAGCACAGCAGCTGCCGCTGTCTGGGTAGCTTCAATGTCCAGTGAGGGCCAAGCACGGACTTGGCCCAGGTTAATGTCACTTTCTTGTCTTCTCTCTCTCTTAGGGCCTTCCTGCTGTCCCTGGTGGCACCAGTGGCATTGATGGTGGCCAGGTGGGCAGGGTCTGGGACCCAGAGAAGTTAGCCCAGGAACTGGCAGCATCGCTCACCAGGTGTGTGCCTGGGTCCTGGGCTGGGTGGGGGTGGGCAGACTATGTGACAGCCCCCGGGGGGGTTGTCTGCAGCAGAAGCTAAGGTGTACCCCTGTGTACAGGTGTGTTTACATGACAATACTGTAGGCAGGTGGGTAGGAGGAGACGTGGGAAATAGGATGGGCTAGGGCTGTGAGCCCCCTCTCTTCCCCTTCGCAACAGGACGCTGGACCTGCGGGAGCAGCTGCAGTCTCTGCGCAGGGAGCTGGAACGGGTGGCTCAGAAGGGGCGAGCCAGACGGTCTCAGAGTGCCGAGCTGAACAGGGATTTATGCAAAGCCCACAGGTGGGACCCCTGTTCTGCATCCCTCCAATCCCCCTGGCACCATCCCCCACCAGGATCTCAGAAGTATCCCTGGCTCTCTCTGGGCCTTAGCCTTCCCCGCTGCCCCAAAATAGGCAATAAAGGCCAGGCACGGTGGCTCATACCTGTAATCCCATGTTGGGAGGCTGAGGCCGGCAGATCACCTGAGGTCAGGAGTTTAAGACCAGCCTGGCCAACGTGGTGAAACCCCATCTCTACTAAAAGTACAAAAATTAACTGGGCATCTTGGCACGTGCCTGTAATTCCAGCTACTTGGAAGACAGGAGAATTGCTTAAACCCAGGAGGTGGAGGATGCGGTGAGCAGAGATCACACCACTGCACTCCAGCTTGAGCGACAGAGCGAGACTCTGTCTCAAAAAAAGAAACAACAGGCTGGGCCAGGCACAGTGGCTCATGCCTGAAATCCCAGCACTTTGGGAGGCCAAGGTGGGCAGATCACCTGAGGCCGGGAGTTCGAGACCAGCCTGACCAACATGGAGAAACCCCATCTCTACTAAAAATACAAAATTAGCCAGGCATGGTGGCGCGTGCCTATAATCCCAGCTACTGGGTAGGCTGAAGCAGGAGAATCGCTTAAACCTGGGAGGCAGAGGTTGCAGTGCAGTGAGCCAAGATCGGGCCATTGCACTCCAGCCTGGGCAACAAGAGCAAAACTCCATCTCAAAAAACAACAACAAGAAAAAACAGGCTGGGCACAGTGGCTCACACTTGTAATCCCAGCACTTTGGGAGGCCGAGGCAGGCGGATCACCTGAGGTCAGGAGTTCAAGACCAGCCTAGGCAACATGGTGAAACCCGGTCTCTATTAAAAAATACAAAAAATTAGCTGGGCATGGTGGCGGGTACCTGTAATCCCAGCTACTTGGGAGGCTGAGGCAGGAGAACTGCTTGAACCCAGGAGGCAGAGGTTGTAGTGAGGGGACATCTTACCATTGCACTCCAGCCTGGACGACAAGAGCGAAATTCTGTCTCAAACAACAATAACAACAACAACAACAACAAAAAGACCAGTTAGCTGGGACCCTGGGAGACCTAAGGTGAAAAAGCCCCCATTCTGGGAGTGGGAGTACATGGTCCCTGCCTTGGGTGGAGTCGGGGACTATTTGCTGACCCAGCCACCCACCCCTTCCAGCGCCCTGGTCCTGGCCTTCCGAGGAGCCCACCGGAAGCAGGAAGAGCAATGCCGGAAGTTGGAGCAGCAGATGGCACTCATGGAGGCTCAGCAGACCGAGGAGGTGGCGGTGCTTGAAGCCACTGCAAGGGCCCTGGGGAAGCCCAGTCCGCCCCTCCCGCCTCCCCAGCTTGGGGATACCATTCTGTAGGCCCCTTGCCCAGCCATGTCTGGACATGCCAGACCGCTGTGGCATGTCATAAACTATCCTGGAGTGACACCATGTCATGTTGCATGATTTGGCGTGTTGGGGCACATTCGGCATGAGGGAAGCTGGTGCACACGGGTGTCCAGGGCCTGATGGGTGTGGCCACGCAATGCAGAAAGACTTGCGTGTCTTTGGCCTGGTACCAAGTGGAATGTGAACTTCACATCAGTGGGGTCAGGCCAGAAGCAACCTGGGCTGTGGGACCAGGTCCCTGGGACTGACGCATTTTGGAGGTCTGTGAGGTTGCATAGCCACAGCTGAAGTTCCAACTGGCCTGTCTCCCAAAGCCCAGGGAGGGATTCATCGGGACTGGACAGAGCTTTTCCTGGCAGCCCCTTCCCAAGGAGATGCTGGGTTTGGCTGGCAGATTTTCCTGAAGGGGGCCGGGCGTAGTGGTGCACACCTGTAATCCCAGCGCTTTGGGAGGCCAAGGTGGGTGGATCACTTGAGCCCAGGAGTTCAAGACTAGCCTGGACAACGTGGTAAAACCCCATTTCTACAAAAAAAAATACAAAAATTAGCCAGGCATGGTGGCATGTGCCTATAAAGCTATCTAGGAGGCTAAAGTGGGAGGATCACTTGAGCTTGAGAAGCAGAGGTTGCAGTGAGCTGAGATCACACCACTGCACTCCAGTCTGGGTGACAGAGTAAGACCCTGTCTCAAAAAAACAAAACAGGCTGGGTGTGGTGACTCATGCCTGTAATCCCAGCACTTTGGGAGGCTGAGGCGGGGAGGATCACCTGAGGTCAGGAATTTGAGACCAGCTTGGCCAACATAGCAAAACCCCGTCTCTACTAAAAATACAAAAATTAGCTGGGTGTGGTGGTGCATGCCTGTAGTCCCAGCTACTCAGGAGGCTGAGGCAGGATAATTGCTTGAACCTGGGAGGCAGACATTGCAGTGAGCTGAGATCATGCCACTGCACTCCAGTCTGGGTGACAGAATAGGACCTTGTCTCAAAAAAACAAAACAGGCCGGACGCGGTGGCTCACACCTGTAATCCCAGCACTTTGGGAGGCCGAGGCGGGCAGATCATGAGGTCAGGAGATGGAGACCATCCTGGCTAACATGGTGAAACCCCATCTCTACTAAAAATACACAAAATTAGCCGGGCGTGGTGGTGGGCACCTGTAGTCCCAGCTACTCAGGAGGCTGAGGCAGGAGAATGGCATGAACCCGGGAAGCAGAGCTTGCAGTTAGCCGAGATCGTGCCACTGCACTCCAGCCTGGGCGACAGAGTGAGACTCCGTCTCAAAAAAATACAGGGCCAGGCACAGTGGCTCATGCCTGTAATACCAGCATTTTGGGAGGCCAAGGCGGGTGAAGGTGGGTGGATCATAAGGTCAAAAGATAAAGTCCAACATAGTTAAACCCCATCTGTACTAAAAATACAAAAATTAGCTGGATATGGTGGCACATGCCTGTAATCCCAGCTACTTGGGAGGCTGGGGCAGGAGAATCACTTGAACCAGGGAGTCAGAGGTTGCAGTGAGCCAAGGTTGCGCCACTGCACTCCAGCCTGGTGACAGAGCAAGACTCCGTCTCAAACAACAACAACAAAAACAGGCCTGATGCAGTGGTTCATGCCTGTAATCCCAGCACTTTGGGAGGTCGAGGCAGGGAGGATCACCTGAGGTCAGGAGTTTGAGACCAGCTTGGCCAACATGGTGAAATCGCCGTCTCTACTAAAAATACAAAAATTAGCTGAGTGTGGTGGCGCACGCCTGTAGTCCCAGCTACTCCGGAGGCTGAGGCAGGATAATTGCTTGAACCTGAGAGGCGGGGGCTGCAGTGAACTGAGATAGCGCCAATGCTTTTCAGCCTGGGCAACAAGAGCAAAACTCTGTCTCTAAATAAATAAACAAACAAACAAACAAACAAAACACAAAACAAAACAAAAAGGAGGATGCCTATATTCCAGAGGGGAGACTGAAGCTGGAATGGTTCAGATTCAGGGTGTGGATGACGAGTTGCTACTAACTCAAAGCTAAGGTCAAGGGTTTGTGGACTCCATGTAGTTGAACTTGCCTGTAATCCCAGTGTCTCAGGAGGCCGAGGCAGGAGGACTGCTTGAGCCCAGGGGTTTAAGACCAGCTTAGGCAAAATAGGAGAGTCTGTTTCAAAAATAAATCAATAAAATAAGGTAAAGGGTTTCTGGGTGGGGGACAGGCATAGCAAAGGTAACAGTCTGGGACTCAGGCGGCATTATACTTCAAGAGAAACTCAGAACGAATGCCAATGGGGGCCAGTTCCAGCTTTCTCCTGGGGGCCCAGGAGCTGTGCGAAGTGTCAGGTTAATAGCAGGCAAAGGATTAGCACATTATTTGCATAAGCCACATCTCCCCGCCCCTCCACACCAAGACTGGCTGAGTCCGGGAAAGGGGAGCTTGGAATGACCCAGCCAGGCTTGGATTAGTGGCCAGCTGTCCCCCTTCAGGCGGCAGCTGAAACCCAAGATGGGGATTAGAAAGGTTTTCATTCCCAGCCTTGGGGGCGGGTGCTCCACGCCTCACCTGTGCAGGTGTGTTCACCGCCTCTCCCAGGGCAGCACCACGCCAGCCTGAGGTCAGCGCCAGTCAGCGGCCTGGACTCGAATCCAGTCAACCTGACCCCAGAAACAGAACAAGAAGTATGGTAGGGAGCACAGTCCTCTCCAGCGAGGTCTGGGGCTAGTGACCTTCCGACCTACACGCTGTTCCTGGACTTCGGCCAACTTTGAAAAAAGCAGGGAAGGCCGGGCGCCGTGGCTCAAGCCTGTAATCCCAGCACTTTGGGAGGCCGAGACGGGCGGATCACGAGGTCAGGAGATCGAGACCATCCTGGCTAACACGGTGAAACCCCGTCTCTACTAAAAAATACAAAAAACTAGCCGGGCGAGGTGGCAGGCGCTTGTAGTCCCAACTACTTGGGAGGCTGAGGCAGGAGAATGGCGTAAACCGGGGAGGCGGAGCTTGCAGTGAGCTGAGATCTGGCCACGGCACTCCAGCCTGGGCCACAGAGCGAGATTCCTTCTCAAAAAAAAAAAAAAGAAAAGAAAAAGAAAAAAGCAGGGAAACGGAGGCAGACCACCTTGCTCGTTTTGGGGTGGGGCAGAGAAGCTGAATTTCTTCTCTGTATCCCGCCGACCCTCAGAGTCTAAGACCTACCTGTGTTCTTGGTCCCACCAGGTGGTTGCCTGTGGAGGGGCAAAGGGAGCCAAGGTCACATGTGGCGGGGGGTGGGGGTGGGGTGGGGATAGGTTCCCAGGCTGCCCCAGCAGGATCTGGCCATTCCCACCGGTGCTCCCTCGGCAGATGGGCCTAGGCCCCTTTGTCCCCAGTTGGCGGCCGCCACAAGGTCAAATGTTACCGCGGGGCCGCGGGCAGGGGTCAGGGAGGCGGAGTAGAATCTCAATCCACTCCCAGGCGGGTCCCAGGGGGCACAGGGGTGGCCAGGCTACTGTGAGGGGGTGGGGCAGCCTTTGGGACTGGTACTAATGGAGTTTCTGGGTTCTGCACGGTGGTCTTTCTTACCCCGTCTCCCACCCAGCCCTCAGCCCCCTTGCAAGACTTGTCTCCCTCAAACCTAGTTCTCTGCTCCCTCCCCTTCACAATCCCCCGATTCCTTGAGTCTTTTCTCCCTCTTCTTCTTTTTTTTTTTTTGAGACAGGGTCTTGCTCAGGCTGGAGTGGAGTGACGTGATTATAACCCACTGCAGCCTTGAACACCTGGGCTCAAAACAGGTCTCACTTTATTGCCCCGGCTGGTCTTGAACTCCTGGCCTCAAGAGATCCTCCTGATTCGGCCTCCCAAAGTGCTGGGATTACAGGCGTGAGCCACAGAGCCTGTCTCTCATCTAAGTCTGTTTTCAATCCCTTCAGTGGGACCTCCACCCCAGTGTTCCCCAACAAAGATCCTAGCAGGTCCAGGCAAGGGGCCTAGGATCCCTGTCCTCACAAATTACCAGTCACATTCCCATGCAGCCTCAGAACCAAAGGGTCTTCCCTGCCACCCACACCTTCCTCTCTCCCAGCAGGGATTACATCAGGCTGTGGGCAGAACCCGACTCTAGACCCACGGGAAGTCCTTGCTCATGTCTAATCCTAGTTCTTCCTGCTTTCTGTATTCACTAACGCCTCCTCCTCCACCTTGCAGGCAGCCAGAACATCCCTGGAACAGGTCGAGAGGCCCAGGGCTGGGTATGCATGGCTCTCCCAGAACCTCAGTTTCTTTTTAAGTGTTGGGAGATCTCTAAGCATCTTTCCCCCTACTCTAGGGAGAGCAATTCTTCAACTCTCATCAGGGCTCTGGGAGGCAGAGGAGGAGGTGCGCAGAGGGCACAGTACTGGCGGGAGCTCTCAGAGGCCCAGCTGCATGCTCTGGTGTCCAGCTCTGGGCTCAGGGTGGGGTGGGACCACAGTCTGGGTGGCTGGGGCCGCAAGACTCCGAGGTGAAAGGTCACTCCTGGAAGAGCTTTTCCAGCCGGTTAAAGGTTAACCTGCCCAGAGCCAGAGGCTCGGGCTTTTCCAGCTCGCCAGCCCGGACTTCGCATACAAAGGGTGCTTAATAAATGCTGGTCAGGCGGGCCCCAACCCCGGTTCTGGGGGATGGGGTGAATTGGAGGTGGCGGCAGCTGCGAGGCTCCAGGGCGCCTGGAAGAGACATCTGCAGTCCAGCCGGCCGCCAGGCCAAGCCCTTTCTGCGAAGCACAGAAAGAAAAGGAAATTAATAAGGGAAAAGGGGCAGGCCCCCGGCAGGGGTGGTGGGCATGCCTGTCGCCTCCAGCCGCGCGGGGCGGGTGGGCGCCCTGCCCCCGGAGGCCAGAAATTCTGCAGAGGGGCCCCCTGACCTCGCGGCCCCGGCCAGCCGGTCTCAGACCACAGCATCCCTTCCCCCTGGAGATTCCGGGCACCAGGTGTTAACCCGAGCAGAGAAAGGGTGGGGTGGGGGTCAGACGCGGCGACTTTCTGGAAGAGGAAGCAAACACAATCTAGGATGTGTGTGTTTGTGTGTGTGCGCGCGTGTGTGTCTCCTGCGCGCGTGTGTCTTGCGCAGGGGCGTGCCCCCCCCGGGTGCCACTGGCCCCCCATCATTGCTTTGCCGGGAACGGTGGGGTGGGGGGAGGTTCCGAGGGGCGCCTCGAGGGTGATCGAGCGACCCAACGTCCAAGGCCAGAGGTGGAGGGGAGGGCCTTGGAGAGACATCTTGGTGAGGCTCGAGGAAGGGCAGAGGGCAGGCGCGGTTCAGGCTCCCGCCGCGGCCCGGCAGGGGTTAAGGCTGGAGCCGGGCGAGGGCGAGGGCGGGGGTGCGGGGGGGAGGGGCAGAGGGAGGCGGGGGAGGGTCAGGCCCCGCGGCCCCGCGCTCGGCCCCCGTCCCTCCCGCCGGCCCGTTCGCCCGGCGCCGCGCGCGGCCACCCATGCCCTTATAAGGGCGGCCGTCGCCGGGGCAACGAGCGCCCGCCCCCAGCCCGCGGCGCGCGCCCCTGCCCCCGCCCCCGCCCCCCGCCCGCCCCGCGAATGGAACGCTGTGTGTCAAACCGGCCGCAGCGCGAGGCCGGCGCGCGGGGTCGGCGGCGGTGGCGGCGGCGAGAGCGAGGCTCGGGCTCAGGCGCAGGCCCAGGCCAGGCGGGAGCGGCCGCAGCGGGGACGGCAGCTCCAGAGGCGCCGGCCCAGCGGCCCTGCAGGCCCGGAGCGGCAGCCGCGGCCGCCGGGGGACCCAGGGGGCGCGGCGACCGGCCCCGGCGCGCACCCGCCGCCCCTCCCCCCCCGTCACGGGCGGCCGCGCAACTTGCGGCCAAACTTTCCCCCCGGCCTCCCGCGCTCGAATGGCGGCCCGCTGAGTTGGCCGCAGCCCCGGGGCGAGCGGCGGCCAGGCCAGAGGACGCCCCCTGCGCGGCTCGGGCCGGGCCATGGCCCGCGCGCCCCCGCCGGGGCCCCAGGGCGGCGGGACGCGAGTCCTTTGGGCCCCCGGCCCGCGCCTCTAGCGCGCCCCTCCCGGCCCAGGGCCCGGCCCCGCGCACGCGTGGGAAAGTTGGCCTGGAACCGGCCCGACCAGTTCCGCCCGGGCGCGCGGACCGGCCGCAGGAAGTTGCTGCAAAACTTTTTTGGGGGGTGCCGCCCGTGTCCCCCGCGCGTCGGGGCCGGATGCGCGCAGCGTAGGGTCCCCCGGGCCGAGAGGGGTGCCCGGAGGGAAGAGCGCGGAGGGGGCGCCCCGGCCCCGCTGCCCTGGGGCTATGGCCATGGTGACCGGCGGCTGGGGCGGCCCCGGCGGCGACACGAACGGCGTGGACAAGGCGGGCGGCTACCCGCGCGCGGCCGAGGACGACTCGGCCTCCCCCCCCGGTGCCGCCAGCGACGCCGAGCCGGGCGACGAGGAGCGGCCGGGGCTGCAGGTGGACTGCGTGGTGTGCGGGGACAAGTCGAGCGGCAAGCATTACGGTGTCTTCACCTGCGAGGGCTGCAAGAGCTTTTTCAAGCGGAGCATCCGCCGCAACCTCAGCTACACCTGCCGGTGAGCCCCCCCCATCCGCGCGCCGCCGCCGTGCACCCCGCCCCGGCCTGGGGCGGGCCTCTGACCTGCTCGGTCACCTTGGGCCTGGCGCTGACCTTCCCTGGGCCTCCACTACCCCCTCTGAGATAGGGGCACAGCACCCGCCTCCCGTATTCCATGGCTGGGATTGTGTATACAGTCGGCGCTGCATCATTGCAGGTTTCCCCCCATCAGGTGGTCCCTGGAGGCTTTTGCTCCAGTTACTTGCTTCTCCTTCCCCCCTCCTTTTCTCTGGGGAGGGGTCATCTCCGCGCTGGGGTGGGGGTAGGGGTGCTGTCAGGGGTGGCAGCCCAACCCCAGGGCACCCGTTCTCGGGAATCCCAGCGCGCGGGATGCCCTCGAGGGAATCGAACGTGGAACTTGGACCGTGGAGCTCGCAGCGTCCAGGGGCCATTGTCTGCGGCCGCGCGGATCGATACGGCGCGCCCTTGGGGTCAAATATCACTTCCAAAGTCGCTGTGGCTACGGAGGCGGCAGACGGAAGGAGGCTGGGGTGGCACGGGGCGGTCTTCTTCGAGTGAGGGGCCCAGCGGTGGGGGTGGGGGTGGGAGCTGGCCTTGCCCATCCCGGGGAACCCCTCTGGGCTCACTCTGAGCCTTGGGTCACCGGAAATCGCCACTGGAAGGCCGGCAGGGCCACCGGAATTGACTGAAACGTCCCCCTCCCCCAGGGGTGGGTGCAGACCTGGGGCTCCTGGAAAAATCCCTTAAACTTTGGGTGTCTCTGAGACGGGCAGGGAGTGAAACGTTTCCGAGCAGGATCGCTGGGCTGTCCCAGGTCGGAGACCTCTCTGGCAGGGCGTGGCCTTTCTAGCTGTACTGGCGGAAGGTCCCCAGGGAAAGTGATCGGGGTTGTCCAGCCCGGGAGTTCTTTTCTCACCGTTCCCGGGCGAGCATCCGATCTGTCCGTTTATAAGCCCCTACTCTGCACCCCAGGAACATGCAGGGTGTCTGTAGAGCCGGTCTAGACGGTCTCATTTCCCAGCTGCACAAAACAGAGGCCCAAAGGCCCAGAGAGAGGTCCTGGTGCCTGCTTTGCGCTGGACATGGAGGGACCCTGCCCGAGTTGGGGCTTTGCGGGGGGAACTGTGGGACCAGGTAGGGGACCGCTGAGTTCGGATCGGGGTGCCCCCAGGGAGAACGGCTAATGGAAGGCTTGTTGGCTGAGGCCACCAAATAGGGCCTCAGGTACCCGAGGGTGGAGTTTGACCCCAGGTCCCGGGTCAGGGCTGGCCTGGTGTGACCATGTGTGGCCGAGCTGCCTTGCTCCCTCCTCCAGCACAAACTGGGCCACTAGACTTTGGCCTCATTCTTGCTGCTGGAAAACCGCCTTCTCTCCCGTCATGTCTTTAGGGAGGGGAAGGGAGGGGGCTCAGGCAGTTTTGGGGTCCCAGGGGCTTCCTGAGGGTAGGGTCAGGGAGCACCAGTTTCCGCGGGGATTGGGGGGGCCTTGCTTGGAGCTGGCAGGTTTGTGCTATGTGAGTTGTGTGACCTGGTGAAGTCACCATTCCATTCTGAGCTTCAAATGGATTTAGCAGGGTCTCGCTGGGGCCCAGCCTGGGTGGTTTGATGCCAGCCCCTCCAGAGAGACCCGAGCTCCAAGTCTAGCTCCTGAGAAGCCTCCAGTCTGGAGGAGACACAATGAGACAGATGCCCCAAGCCTGTGGGATCTGGGGTCCCAGGGAGACAGCAGAGGCTCTGCCTGGAGGAGGCTAGGGGACATGAACCTTGAAGCATGGAGTTGGCAGGTGGAAGAAAGGCCACAGGGGCATGCCAGTGTGTGGCCCAGACAAAACATTTAATGGCAGACTGGGGGAGCTGTGCTGTAAGAGGGGACCGCGCAGCCATGGGAGAAGTCATAGCTAGGTGGGCCTGAAATGCTGGCTGAGGGTGATGGGGAGCCATGGAGGGTGTGTGAGCAGGGGAGGGCTCTGATCAAATTGGACTGGAGGCCAGAAGCTCAGGGAGGAAGCTGAGTTGGGCCACGGGGTTGGGCAAAAAAGCATGCACTCTTTAGGTGGGATAACAGGAAGAACTTAACTGCTTTCCTCCTTGGAGGGACGGATCTGTCCCAATTCTACAGCTGGAGAAGTTGATACAGAAGGTTCAGGGCCTCCCCTGAGGTCAGGGGCCCCTGAGCCGGGCCTCTCCCTGCCTGCAGGGCCGCCCCAGGCCAGGCCGTTTCCACCCGGCTGCCCTGGATCCTCCCACCACCCCGCGGCTGGGCTTTGTTCTGGTTCTGCCTGAGCTCCCTCTGCCCTAGTGGGGCCTCTTCCCAGGGGCTCAGCGGCTGGTGCTGCGGGACCCCAGGCAGTGGTGGGGGTATAGGGGAGGATGGGGGTGTTGGGGAGATGGGCGCAGAGCCTCAGCTTTCCTAAGTTGGGTTCCCCACCTGGGGTCTGGGTCTTGACACTGTCCTCCGTGAACCCCTCTGACCCAGTCCATCCCATATAGGGCGGTATCTGGCCTCCCATTTTCAGATGAGGAAACCAAGGCTCAGTGGGGCAGTCGCCACCTGAGGGGTGGGGCTGGGTGTCTGCAGCTGAGATTCATCTGGTTTTTGTTTTGTTTTTGAGACGGAGTTTCACTCTTGTTGCCCATGCTGGAGTGCAATGGTGCGATTTCGGCTCACTGCAACCTCTGCCTCCTGGGTTCAAGCGGTTCTCCTGCCTCAGCCTCCCAAATAGCTGGAATTACAGGCATGCGCCACCACGCCTGGCTAATTTTGTATTTTTAGTAGAGACGGGTTTTCTCTATGTTGTTCAGGCTGGTCTTAAACTCCCAACCTCAGGTGATCCGCCTGCCTCGGCCTCCCAAAGTGCCAGGATTATAGGCATGAGCCACCGCACCCAGCCTTTTTTTTTTCTTTCTTTTTTTTGAGGCAGAGTCTCACTCTGTCGCCCAGGCTGGAATGCAGTGGGTCAATCTTGGCTCACTGCAACCTCCACCTACCCAGTTCAAGCGATTCTCCTTCCTCAGCCTCCCAAGTAGCTGGGATTACAGGCATGCGCCACCACGCCCAGCTCGTTTTTGTATTTTTAGTAGAGATGGGGTTTCACCATGTTGGCCAGGCTGTTCTTGAACTGACTTCAGGTGATCCACCCTTCTCCGCCTCCCAAAGTGCTGGGATTACAGGCGTGAGCCACCACAGAGATGCATCTATTTAATTCCCTTAAGTGATGGTTCCACTCTGTGAATGTCTCTGCGTATCCCCTGGGTGTCCAGCTGGGACCCCACAGGTAGTCACGCCAGGCCCAGGCCTTGGAGAGCTCCCAGCTCCTGGTGGCAAGAGACCAGGGGAGTCCAAGGGCACGGGCCAAGGGGAGAAGGTTCTGGGGACATTTGAAGAATGAGGCCTGGACCTTCCTGCCTGGGGCTGACCCAGGATGGGGAGCTCACCTCCTCTCAGGTTGGGGCCACCTGTCTCATCCCTGCAAGAGGCGATGGTATTCACCGAGGGCTGACCAGGAGAATCTCAAGCTTGCATAGGAGTTGTTGGGTGGTCCTCCCAGAAGAACACAGGAGTGGGACCTTAAGGGCGGAGGACCCGAGTGACTTTGTTTACTTACTCATTCATTGGTGTGGGCTTCGTGCGGGTGATAATGCAGGGGCCCCACAGACCACTAGCCTCTGGCCTGACCCCTAGTTAACTCACAAAGCCTAGCTTTCTGACCATGTCCTCTCTGCCTTCACATCATTTTGGGGACAATGACCCTGCTCAGCCTGACAGTGACCAAATAAAATGAAACCCTTTAGGCCTCCATATTTGTGTATTTCAGCCCTTTTGCTCTGGCTATACTCTGTCTCTGGGATCACCCTTCCAGTCACCTGGAGAATTCCTATTCATCCTTCAAAACCCAGTGCCAATGTGCCCTCCCTGGGGTGCTCATCTGCTTTTCCACAGATTCCGCTTCATCCATCACCACCCATCCAGGTTATCCTGTCTGCTTTGCAGACCTGCAAGCTGAGCTCCTGTACCCGTTTGGGACTACCTCCCCAGTCTAGAGGGCCCCTACTAGTATTTCTGAGGGGCAGCCTCCAAAGGCAGCTCATAGGCTGGTTGGGGGAGGAGGACGTGGGGGTCTCAGGGAGCCCTGGCCTCTGTGTGCCCCCAGGTCCAACCGTGACTGCCAGATCGACCAGCACCACCGGAACCAGTGTCAGTACTGCCGTCTCAAGAAGTGCTTCCGGGTCGGCATGAGGAAGGAGGGTGAGTACGCGCTGGGGACACACTGGGGAGGATCACAGCAGCTAGGGCTGGGGTGAACAAACAGCTTCTTCCTCCCTTTCACAGGGGTCTGGGTGCCTCAGGGGGCGGGGCCCAGCGCCTGCTAACCTCATTACCACTGATCCCTTGATCCAGTGGGCTATGGTCTGGCCCTAGGCTGGAGGAATCCAATTAGGATCCCTGGCCCCCGGTTGCTGCCGTGGAGCTGAAGAGGCCAGGGACACCCCACAAGGGACTTTCCCCAGCCCCATTCTCTTGTAGGAGCTCCCCTCCCCAGTTACCCCCGACTCTGGCCTCAGAGGCCAGTTCCCTGGCCCTGACACCTTGGTGACCTCTTGTCTGCTAGCGTGGCCACTGCTTTCTGAACAAGGATGTGTGTGTGTGTGTATGTGTTTTTTTATTTGATTTGCTTCCCCTCCACCCTTCACCCATGCTTTTTGTTTGCCCAAGGCAGGAACTCTGCCTGATTAAGGCAAAGGGCAGCTTACCCTTTCTCCAGACCCAGGGCACTGGGAGCAAGAGTGAGGCCCAGCTGTCTCTGCTCAGGGAACCTGGGTGGATGGGCGTATTCTGGGCCAGTGGGCCTAGAACTCTGCCAAACCCCCTTAGAATTCAAGTAGAACCCAGAGATTTCCACATGGATTTCTGGGGTTCAGGAATAGAATCTAGGCTATTGGTGGCTCACGCCTGTAATCCCAGCACTTTGGGAGGCCGAGGAGGGCGGATCACGAGGTCAGGAGATCGAGACCATCCTGGCTAACACGGTCAAACCCCGTCTCTACTAAAAGTACAAAAAAAAAA
>NC_045454.1:36003508-36007247 GCF_002776525.5 Piliocolobus tephrosceles
AAAAAAAAAAAAGAATCTAGCCTATTGGATGAGATCTCCTGTGCTGGGTTTCAGGTTCCTCTGGGGACTGTGTCGTGAGCCAGGCTGGCAGTTCTTTCTAGTGTCTAACCTGAGCCTCTCTTGCCTTGAAGTTTTGTTTTCATGATTTTATATTTTATTTTATTGATTTTATTTTGAGATGGAGTCTCGTTCCATCTTCCAGGCTGGAGTGCAGTGGTGTGATTTCAGTTCACTGCCGCCTCCGCCTCCCGGGTTCAAGTCATTGTGCTGTCTCTGCCTCCTGAGTATCTGGGACTACAGATACGGGCCAACACGCCCAGCTAATTTTTGTATTTTGTTTTGTTTTGTTTTTGAGACAGAGCCTTGCTCTGTTGCCAGGCTGGAGTGCTGTGGCCGGATCTCAGCTCACTGCAACCTCCGACTCCCTGGTTCAAGCGATTCTCCTGCCTCAGCCTCCTCAGTAGCTGGAATTACAGGGATACGCCACCATGCCCGGCTAATTTTTGTATTTTTGTTTTTTTTTGAGACGGAGTCTCACTCTGTCGCCCAGGCTGGAGTGCAGTGGCCGGATCTCAGCTCACTGCAAGCTCCGCCTCCCGGGTTCACGCCATTCTCCTGCCTCAGCCTCCTGAGTAGCTGGGACTACAGGCGCTCACCACCTCGCCCGGCTAGTTTTTTGTATTTTTTAGTAGAGACAGGGTTTGACCGTGTTAGCCAGGATGGTCTCGATCTCCTGACCTTGTAATCTGCCTGCCTTGGCCTCCCAAAGTGCTGGGATTACAGGTGTGAGCCACTGCGCCCGGCCCAATTTTTGTATTTTTAATAGAGATGGAGTTTCACTATGTTGGCAAGGATGGTCTCGATCTCCTGATCTCGTGATCCACCCGCCTCGGCCTCCCAAAGTGTTGGGATTACAGGCATGAGCCACTGTGCCCGGCCTAATTTTTGTAGTTTTAATAGAGATGGGGTTGGCCGGGTGCGTTGGCTCAATCCTGTAATCCCAACACTTTGGGAGGCCAAGGCGGGCGGATCATGAGGTCAGGAGATCGAGACCATCCTGGCTAACACAGTGAAACCCCGTCTCTACTAAAAATACAAAAAAATTAGCGGGGCATGGTGGCAGGCGCCTGTAGTCCCAGCTACTCTGGAGGCTGAGGCAGAAGAATGGCGTGAACCCGGGAGGCGGAGCTTGCAGTGAGCTGAGATCGCGCTACTGCACTCCAGCCTAGGCGACAGAGCGAGGCTCCGTCTCAAAAATAAAATAAATAAATAAATAAATAAATAAATAGAGATGGGATTTCACCATGTTGGCCAGGCTGGAGTCTCCCAACTCCTGACCCCAGGTGATCCGCTTGCCTCAGCCTCCCAAAGTGCTCGGATTATAGGCATGAGCCACCCCACCTGGCTGCTTTTTAAATTTATTTTCTAGAGACAGGGTCCCACTATGTGGCCCAGGCTGGTCTTGAACTCCTGGCTTTAAGTGATCCTCCCACCTTCGCTTTCCCAAACTACTGGGATTACAGGAATGAACCACCATACTTGGCCTAAAGCTGTTGTTTTTTGTCTAGGCCTTGGTGGGAGAAGCTGAGAGAGACAGCTGAGGAGCTTTCTTTTAAAACTGATCCCTCCCTGTGGCCCTTTTAAGTTTGGGGGTAACTTTCTTATCCCTGTCCCCACAACATGGATTTTGCCTCTACTTATCTGTTTTACCTAAAATTCTCATATATCTGAAGTCATGTCCTCAGAGCAAACAGCCTCGCCAGAAGCCTCTAAAAGCCTCGGGTGGAAATATGTATGATGACAGCTCATGCTTTAAGCACAGTCCTGCCTCGGGGCCTTTGCACGTGCTGTTTCCTCAGCCTCCTGAGTGGCTGAGATTATAGGCGATTGCTACCATGCTCGGCTAATTTCTTAATTTTTTGTAGAGATGGGGTCTCGCTATGTTGCCCAGGCTGGTCTTGAACTCCTGGGCTCAAACCTCAGCCTCCCAAAGTGCTGGGCTTGCAAATGGGAGCCACTGTCTGCATTTTACAGATGAGGAAACTAAGGCACACAGATTGGTGAGGCCATTTGTCAGGGAGCAACAGAGTTGTGATTGGGATTTGAACCTCCACAGTCTGGGCTGAAGAGCTGGAGAGTGATTTGGGGAGGAGTGAACAGAAAGTGCAAAGGTCAGCTGGGCGCAGTGGCTCATGCCTGTAATCCCTGCACTTTGGGAGGCCGAGGCGGGTGTATCACGAGGTCAGGAGATTGAGACCATCCTGGCCAACATGGTGAAACCCTGTTTCTACTAAAAATACAAAAATTAGCTGGGCGTGGTGGCAGGTGCCTGTAATCCCAGCTACTCGGGAGGCTGAGGCAGGAGAATCACTTGAACCCGGGAGTTGGAGGCTGCAGTGAGCCGAGATCATGCCACTGCACTCTAGCCTGGTGACAAAGCAGAACTCCATCTCAAAAAGAAAGAGAGAGGAATAAAGGAAAGGAAAGAAGGAAGGGAGAGCGGGAGGGAGGGAAAAAAGAAAAAGAAAAAGTCCAGAGGCCCTGGGGTGGGAATATGGCCGTGTGAGGGAGTGGTGGTTGCTCACAAGCCAGTGAGCAAAGGGGGAAGAAGCTCCCTGGAGGAGGGGAACCACTTTTGGGCCTCATCCGCCTGTCCTCATTTGACAGTTGACTTAGACTCAGGGACCCCTTGGAGCGGGCTTCAACCCAGGTCCCGGCTTCTCTGCTCAGCGCTGTTCGCCCCCGGATTCTGCCCGCATTCCCCTCTGGTGTTCACTCTATGCAGAGTTGACCTGGAGTTCACGGAGGTGATGAGATGGGGCATGCCAACTCATTAAAGCTCATTAATTAGTCTGCTGGCAACCAGCCCAGTCTGCCCTGCCACCCTGCCCACCGCAGCACAAGCCAGGCAGGCACGTGGCCAACCCTCTGCCTCTTTGTGCCTCAGTTTCCCTTTTCTCACCCACCTGCTCACTGCAGACATGTGCCCAAGCCAGCAGCAGGGCCTCCCCACTTCATAAGCAAGGCTACTGATGGCGACTAATGTTTACTGAGGACCTACTGCAGCCCCCCCAGGACCCCTCCCTACTGTGGGTCCCCCCAACCCTTCCCTGCATTGTGGCCTCTGCAGGGACCCAGACCGGCCCTCAGGGGTCATCATCTGGTGGGGAGGAGATGGAAAGTAGAGAAATGATCCCCGCTCCATAGGAAAGAGCTAGTGCTAGTGGGTATTGATTTCTTGCTTTGGGGACCAGGCTGGCCAGGTTCCCCAAGTCCTCCTTGGCCCATCCTCAGCTCTGGGAACCCCATGACTAACAGATGGAGGCTCCAAAAGGTTTATTAGATGCTCCTCGTCCCCAGGAGCTGGGGGTGGGGAGTGGTGGCTGGACCTGGACAGGGGCTCCCGGACCCTGACTTTAACCAGCCTGGTGCCCATGGGGTGGGGTTGGGCGTTCTGGGAAAGGCTGGGCCTGGGGGCTTTGGAGGGGAGGGCCTGAGTGACCCCTTGATGACTTTTGTCTCCCTTCCCCGTTATTCTCCTTACTTTTCCTACCTTGTCCTTCCCTACCTGCCCCGCCCCCCATGTCTCTCTGGGCACCTACTTGGCCCCTCATTCCTTCCCCTCTCTTCCGTCCCTCTCCTCTCTCTATACCCCTTGCGCCCCTTCCTGTCTCCCCCATCTCCTATCTCCACTCCTCCCGGCCTTCTGTGCCCCCCCCCCCCCCCCCCCCCCCCCCCC
>NC_045454.1:36007347-36019721 GCF_002776525.5 Piliocolobus tephrosceles
CCCCCCCCCCCCCCCCCCCCCCCCCCCCCCCCCCCGCCTCCCCTCCCGCCCGCATGTCCCTCCTGTCCCTGCCTCCCGCAGCGGTGCAGCGCGGCCGCATCCCGCACTCGCTGCCTGGCGCCGTGGCCACCTCCTCGGGCAGCCCCCCGGGCTCGGCGCTGGCGGCGGTGGCGGGCGGCGGAGACCTCTTCCCGGGGCAGCCGGTGTCCGAACTGATCGCGCAACTGCTGCGCGCTGAGCCCTACCCTGCGGCTGCCGGACGCTTCGGCGCAGGGGGTGGCGCCGCGGGCGCGGTGCTGGGCATCGACAACGTGTGCGAGCTGGCGGCGCGGCTGCTCTTCAGCACCGTGGAGTGGGCTCGCCACGCGCCCTTCTTCCCCGAGCTGCCGGTGGCCGACCAGGTGGCGCTGCTGCGCCTGAGCTGGAGCGAGCTCTTCGTGCTGAACGCGGCGCAGGCGGCGCTGCCCCTGCACACGGCGCCGCTACTGGCCGCCGCTGGCCTCCACGCCGCACCCATGGCCGCCGAGCGCGCCGTGGCCTTCATGGACCAGGTGCGGGCCTTCCAGGAGCAGGTGGACAAGCTGGGCCGCCTGCAGGTCGACTCGGCCGAGTACGGCTGCCTCAAGGCCATCGCGCTCTTCACGCCCGGTGAGTCACGCTCCGAAGGGGGCCGCGGGATGGGGGGACCCAAGGGAGGTTAGGAGGAGGGCAGCCTGGACCCAGACTCCGGCCCCCATAGCGCCCCGCTCGCTCCCTAGGCCTGGCGGCCTGCAAGCGCCGTGAGCGAACGCTCATGGGTGGCCGTAGAGGGGTGATGTAAGCAGTGTGACACAGTGACACCCCCATTGCGTGATTCTAACACTCTTGGAGAACTCTGAACCCCGGACCCCAGACCCCTCTTCCTGTTCCCAGGCTCCCTAAGACCCCTACTCCCTCACCAAAGGTCTCTTCACGCTCAGTGAGCACTGATACCACAAAGTTGGGGGGACGTGGGAGGGACGGTCCTAACCCCCTGTTTCTCGCCCCCTCAGGCACCCCCACTGCCTGATTCCTGGGCTCCCAGGGTAACCTGCAGGTCGCCAGGGTTGTAGGGATCTGGGTAGGGGCGTGGCTCGGAGGCCCCTCCCATTGAGGGGCGGGGCAGCCCCCAGAACTTTCGTAACCATCAACTATCGAGCAGTGGTAGCCCTATGGTATTCCAGCGACTGGTGGTGCAGCCAGCTTTTTTTTTTTCCACTTTATTGTTTTATTTGTATTTCTATTTTTTGAGACTAGGTCTCACCCTGTCACCCAGGCTATGGTCCGAACACGGTTCACTGCAGCCTCGAACTCCAGGGCTCGAGCAATCGTCCCTCCCACCTCAGCCTCTTGAGTAGCTGGGACCACAGGCGTGCACCACCATTCCTGGCTAATTTTGTTTTAAAAGTTTTCTGTAGAGACATGGTCTCACCATGTTGCCCAGGCTGGTCTTGAACTCCTGGGCACAAGCAGTCCTGCCTCAGCCACCCAAAGTGCTAGGATTACAGGCGTGTGCCACCATGCCTTTAGACAAAGGTCTTTCCAGTGTGTCTCCTGGGAGTTCTTTCACCTACTGGAAGCCTCTAGATCCCATCAGAGGTATCTTTGGGGCTAGGAACCAGATCCAGGCTACTCTGGGAGGTGGCTTTCATTTGATAAATATGGTTTTGGTCCTGCAAGGTGGCTCAGGCCTGTAGCCACAGCACTTTGGGAAGCAGAGTTGGGAGAATCGCTTGAGCCCAGGAGTTCCAGGCTCCAGTGAGCTCTGATTACCACACTGCACTCGAGCCTGCGCAACAGAGTGAGACTGCGTCTCGAAAATCAATAAATATGGCTTTATTTATTGTTTTCCCAGAAGATTCTTCTTGGCTTCCCATCGTCTTGGGTCTCTCTAGAGGCTGCCACATTCTTTCACACCGCAGGCCCTTCTGGGCTCTGTCTTCCTCATCAAATTTCCTTCCCAGCCCCACCTTCCCTGTGAGCTTCCTTAGAACCTGTCTCCTTGGCCAGGCCACTGGCTCTGTAATCCTAGCACTTTGAGAGACCGAGGTGGGGAGATTGCTTGAGATCAGGAGTTCAAGACCAGCCTGGCCAACACAGCGAAACCTGTCTCTACTAAAAATACAAAAATTAGCTGGGTGTGGTGGAGCGTGCCTGTAATGCCAGCTACTCGTGAGGCTAAGGCAGGAGAATCACTTGAACCCAGAGGCGGAGGTTGCAGTGCGATCGTGCCACTGCACTTCTACCTGGGGGACAGTGTGAGACTCCGTCTTTTTATTTTTTTGAGACGGAGTCTCGCTCTGGCGCCCAGGCTGGAGTGCAGTGGCGTGATCTCGGCTCACTGCAAGCTCCGCCTCCTGGGTTCACGCCATTCTCCTGCCTCAGCCTCCCGAGTAGCTGGGACTACAGGTGCCCGCCACCACGCCCGGCTAATTTTTTTTGCATTTTTAAGTAGAGACGGGGTTTCACTGTGTTAGCCAGGATGGTCTCGATCTCCTGACCTCGTGACCTATCCGCCTCGGCCGAGACGCCATCTTAAAGGAAAAAAATTAGGCCGGGTGTGGTGGCTCACGCCTGTAATCCCAGCACTTTGGGAGCAAGACTTCATCTCAAAAAAAAATACAAAAAAAAGAAAAGAAAAAAAAATTAGAACCTGTCTCCCTACCAAAGGCATCAGTTGGGCACCAGCCACCCTTGAAACATCATTGTCTGCACCCCTGTGTCACTGTGTCACTGGTTAGATGAGAACACCTCCCTATCTCTGGAGGATCGACACTGCCTTAGATATTCGCATTTGCATCCCAGGGTCCCATCACCCTCTTCCTGTCTCCTTTTTTTTTTTTTTTTTGGAGACAGGGTCTTATTACTCTGTCGCCCAGGTTGTGCTATGATCATGGATCGCTGTAGCCTCAAACTCCCGGGCTCAAGAGATCCTTCCACCTCAGCCTCCTCCTGAGGAGCTGGGACTACAGGCACGTGCCATCACACTGGGCTGATTTTATTTATTTATTTATTTAGAAACAGGGTCTCCCTCTGTTGCCCAGGCTGGAGTGCAGTGGCACGATCTCGGCTCACTGCAACTTCTGCCTCCCTGGCATGATCTCGGCTCACTGCAACTTCCACCTCCCAGGCTCAAGTGATCCTCCCATTAGCCTTCTGAGTAGCTGGGACTACAGGCACATGCTACCACGTCTGGCTAATTATTCTTAATTATTAGTAGAGACGGAGTTTCACCATGTTGGCCAGGCTGGTCTTGAATGATGCTCCTGCCTCGGCCTCCCAAAGTGGTGGGACTGTGGCTGTGAGCCATCACGCCCAGCCCCCTGTTCTTACCCACAGTTGCAAGTGGTATCCCCTAGTCGCCCCTGTGGGCCTGTGTTCTCTGGCTGTCTCCCACCCTATCTGACTTGCCTTTGTCCCCCTAGATGCCTGTGGCCTCTCGGACCCGGCCCACGTGGAAAGCCTGCAGGAGAAGGCGCAGGTGGCCCTCACCGAGTACGTGCGGGCGCAGTACCCGTCCCAGCCCCAGCGCTTCGGGCGCCTGCTGCTGCGGCTGCCCGCCCTGCGCGCGGTCCCTGCCTCCCTCATCTCCCAGCTGTTCTTCATGCGCCTGGTGGGGAAGACGCCCATTGAGACACTGATCAGAGACATGCTGCTGTCGGGGAGTACCTTCAACTGGCCCTATGGCTCAGGCCAGTGACCGTGACGGGGCCACGTGCGCTGTGGCCAGGCCTGCAGACAGACCTCAAGGGACAGGGAATGCTGAGGCCTCGAAGGGCCTCCCGGGGCCCAGGACCCTGGCTTCTCTCCTCAGACTTCTATTTTTTAAAGACTGTGAAATGTTTGTCTTTTCTGTTTTTTAAATGATCATGAAACCAAAAAGAGACTGATCATCCAGGCCTCAGCCTCGTCCTCCCCAGAACCCCTGGCCAGGATGGAGGTAAGGGATGGAAGGTCCAATCCTGGGACAGCCTTGTCCCTCAGCACCCCAAGCATGAACTTGTGGGATGGTAGGGTTGGCTTCCCTGGCATGATGGACAAAGGCCTGGCGTCTGGGCCGGAGGGGCCGCTCCAGTGGGCAGGGGTAGCTAGCGTGTGCCAGGCAGATCCTCTGGACACGTAATCTATGTCAGACACTACATGATGACTCAATCAAGGCCAATAATAAAGACATTTCCTACCTGCACAGGCTCCCTGGTCTTTTTTTTTTTTTTTTTTTGAGACAGAGTCATACTTCATTACCCAGGCTGGAGTGCAGTGGCGCGATCTCGGCTCACTGCAACCTCTGCCTCACAGGTTCAGGTGATTCTCCTGCCTCAGCCTCCCCAGTAGCTGGAACTACAGGCACCCACCATGATGCCCAGCTAATGTTTTTTTGTATTTTTGGTAGAGATGGGGTTTCACCATGTTGACCAGGTTGGTCTCGAACTCCTGACCTCAGGTGATCCACCACCCCCGCCCTTGGCCTCCAAAAGTGCAGGGATTACAAGCGTGAGCCACCGCGCCTATCCTCACTTAAATTATTTTATTCGGTCGGCTCTTACTCTCTGCCTCCCGGGTTCAAGCAATTCTGCCTCAGCCTCCTGAGTAGTTGGGATTACAGGTGTGCACCACCACGTTCAGCTGTTTTTTGTACTTTAATTAGAGATGGGGTTTTGCCATGTTAGCCAGGCTGGTCTCGAACTCCTGACAGATGGTCCACCGGCCTTGACCTCCCAAAGTGGTGTGATAATAGGCATGAGCCACCAGGCCCTTAATTTTGTTTGGGCTCTGATGTCCTTGGGAGAAACCTCTGACGTCAGTCCTGTCACATGATCTCAGGCCAGCCAATCAGACCACCATTCCATGGGTCACGGCGACTGGTTTATGGAGGGCCTGAGATCCCGAACTAGCCAGTGAGATTCCACAGCGGGATTTGGAACTGGGAGAATCTAATAAAAGCAGAGCCAAGGATGGAAGATCAATTTCCCAAGATGCCTTTGGAGCCCTTGGATCAAGCCATACCTGAAACCCTTGGGTGTTTTAAGTTCTATGAACTCAGTCGTCCCCCTTTTGTGGCTGAGTCAATCTGACTTCAATTTTTTTTTTTTTTCGCACATGGAACTAAAAATCTGTTTCAGAGATTGACGTTTGGGAGGCAGGGACCTAGAAGGCCAAGACTTTGAAATGTGGGCTTCACTGGGTGATACAGAATCATGTGGGGTACCAGGGACTCTCCCGTCCCAGCCTCGGGAGTCTGTGGCACCACTCTGTGGTGGGAACGCACCTGTGGAATTGAGCACCAGAGCTGTAAGGAGGCAGAGAGAAAGGGCCCGAATGGTGGTGGGGGTGGCACCTCTCACTGATCTCCTGTCACGCAGAGGCAAGTCCTCCATCAAAGATGCCCTTCTGTAGCCAGGCGTGGTGGCAGGAGCCTGTAATCCCAGCTACTTGGGAGGCTGAGGCACGAGAGTCACTGGAACCTGGAAGACGGAGGTTGCAGTCAGCTGAGGTTGCACCACTACACTCCAGTCTGGGCGACAGAGGGAGACTCTGTCTCAAAAAAAAAAGATGCCCTTCTGAAAACACCAAGGGAAGAAGTCAAGTCTGCCATGCTGCTTGCCGGCACCCGAGACGGTACCACTGCACTCCAGCCAGGGCGATAGAATAAGACTCCGACTCAAAAAAAAAAAAAAAAAAAAAAAAGAATAGAGGAATCCATTTGTCTGGCCTGCAGGGCTTCCAGGCTGAACCCACTCCCTTTAGGTGGACCCGAGCATGGCATCCCTTGGATCTTCCAGAAGGCGGTCCTACCAAGACTGGCGTCCTCTAGCGATCTTGTCTCCATTATTAGACCCACAGAAACTCTTGGTCCCAGCCAGGCAGGGTGGCTCACGCCTGTAATCCCAGCACTTTTGGAGGCTGAGGTGGGTGGATCATTTGAGGTCAAGAGTTCCAGACCAGCCTGACCAACATGGTAAAACCCCGTCGCTACTAAAAATGCGAAAATTAGTTGGGTGTGGTGGCAGGTGTCTGTAATCCCAGCTACTCGGAAGGCTAAGGCAGGAGAATCACTTGAACCAGGGAGGCGGAGGTTGCAGTGAGCCGAGGTCATGCCACTGCGCTCCAGCCTGGGCAAGAGTGAGACTCTGTCTCAGGAAAAAACAAAAACAAAACTCTTGGTCCCTGGTGTTCCCCGGCAAGCCTGGCCGACGACGTGACGCTGGATGTTGGCCTCTAACTGGAAGGCGACTTGAGGCTCTTGGGGGAGAGAGAGAACCCCCATTAAGGGTTCAAACCCTACCCAGAGATCCTAGACAAATCCCTTTTGTGGAACCTTTTTTTTTTTGAGACAGAGTTTCACTCTTGTTGCCCAGGCTGGAATGCAATGGCACGATCTTGGCTCACCGCAAGGTCCGCCTCCAGGGTTCAAGTGATTTTCCTGCCTCAGCCACCATAGTAGCTGGGATTACAGGCATGCACCACCACACCCAGCTAATTTTTTTTTTTTTTTTAAGTAGAAACGGGGTTTTACCATGTTTGCCAGGCTGGTCTCAAACTCTTGACCTCCGGTGATTTGCCAGCCTCGGCTTCCCAAAGTGCTGGGATTACAGGAGTGAGCTACGGTACCCAGCAGGAACCTCATATTTTTTCTCCTCTGGAAATGAAGGAACAATTTTGTGGTGATGGCTGGGTGCGGTGACTCATGCCTGTGATCCCAGTACTTTGGGAGGCCGAGGCAGGAGGATTGCTTGAGCCCACGAGTTTGAGTCCAGCCTAGGCAACAGGAGACCCCATCTCTACAAAAAATAAACAAAATTAACCAGGGCGTCATGGTACATGGTTGTGGTCCCAGCTACTCAGGAGGCTGAAGTGGGAGGATTGCTTGAGCCTGAGAGGTTGAGGCTGCAGTGAGCCATGATCATGCCACTGCTCTCCAGCTTGGGCAACAGAGTGAGACACAATCTCAAACAAAAACAAAAAACTGTGTGTGTGTGTGTGACAACTGAGTGAAATCAGAAATGTTAAGTAATTATACTCAGTAGGTGTCTAATACATGTTTATTTCACTGGGATGGAGAGCAGGCTCTACTTCCAGGGAACAGGTGGAGATCTGGAGTCCCTATAGGGTCAGAGCTAGAGGACCCAGAGGAGGAAGACCTGGAAGGCCTTCCTGGAGGAGGAGCTGTCAGCGCTGAGTCCAAATGAAGAGGCATTTGCAATCCTGGAGAAAGCTACCCCTGGTAGGGGGAGCTGCAAGAGGAAAGGCTGAGGAGATACCAAGAAAAGCAAGGGACCTGCATCCCCATGCATCCCTCTGCCCATCTGCAGGGGCACTCAGAAGTACACAGAGCCCTCGCTGTCTCCTCGGTCATTGAATTTCTGGATCTGAGTCTTGAGATGCCTCAGTTTACCCTTCAGGTAGTGGCAGCGAGCCTGCTTGTCCAGGAAGCCAGGATCCTAGGCAGGGCGAGACCCGAAAGTCCTTGCAGCAGTCTGCCCTGTGGCCCTCAAGCTGCTCAACCCTCTGCCTTTCATTCTCCAAGCCTCAATTTTCTCTCCTTGAAACTGGGCACAGGCAACTGGGTGAGCTGGGCGAGGTGGCTCATGCCTGTAATCCCAGCAGTCAGGGAGGCCGAGGTGGGCGGATCACTTGAGGTAAGGAGTTCTAGACCAGCCTGGCCAACATGGTGAAACCCTGTCTCTACTAAAAAATACAAAAATTTGCCAGGCGTGGTGGTGAGCGCCTGTGATCCCAGCTGAGGCAGGAGAACCGCCTGAACCCGGGAGGCTGAGGTTGCAGTGAGTTGAGATCTTACCATTGCACTCCAGCCTGGGCGACAGAGCGAGATTTTGTCTCAAAAACAAAAAACAAAAAACAAACAAACAAAAAAAAACGGCACAGGCACCCCAGCCTCACAGAAGTCTCAGGGGTGCAAGACCAAGCTGTGGGATGCAAGACTCACCGTTCGCTTCTTCTCAAACTCCCTCCAAACCCGGGCTGCAACTTGGGCCTCCTTCTGCAAGGGGAGGAGTAGAAAGGGGGTTTACCCAGAGTTGAACTCAAGAAGGGATGGGGAAACTAAAGCTCAGACAGACTAAATGCCCATCTAGTGGGGACTTCAAGGGCTGACCTAAGCCATGTGTCATGTGGCGCCCAGCCAACCTAGAGTAGAAAGTCCCAGAAATCTGAATCCAGTGGGTGTCCCACAGGCTTGTGTCAGGCCACTCAGAAGGGCTGCGGCGCAGGGCTTTGTCCCCAGTGCTGACCTGGCTTTGGGGTGGGGGCAGGGAGCTCAGCAGGGCCTCCAGCTGCCTGAGCTTTGCCTGTGCACACCCCACCTCCCGCTGGAGCTCCAAGAACTCTCCGTACTGGTCCTGGAACACTGCAGCATAGCGGCTCCGTTCCCTCTCACTGCTCACCGGTGGGTACTTACTACCAGGTTGAAGGGGGTCAGAGTGTGAGCGTAAAGAACCCCACCCTCCCCCCCAGTCAGTGTAATTTGTTTTTCTTTGTCCATGCTGGGCCCCCTACTAAAAATGTTCCTTTTCTCTCTGTCTTTTTATGATTTATTTATTTTTTTGAGACGGAGTCTCGCTCTGTCGCCCAGGCTGGAGTGCAGTGGCCGGATCTCAGCTCACTGCAAGCTCTGCCTCCCAGGTTTACGCCATTCTCCTGCCTCAGCCTCCCAAGTAGCTGGGACTACAGGCGCCCGCCACCTCAGCCGGCTAGTTTTTTTGTATTTTTAGTAGAGATGGGGTTTCACCGTGTTAGCCAGCATTGTCTCAATCTCCTGACCTCATGATCCACCCTCCTCGGCCACCATATCCAGTTAATTTTTGTATTTTTAGTAGAGACGGGGGTTTCACAATGTTGGCCGGGCTGGTCTCGAACTCCTGACCTCAGGTGATCCGCCTGCCCCAGCGTCCCAACGTGCTGGGATTACAGGCGTGAGTTACCGCGCCTGGCCTATTTGTTTATTTATTTTCAGAGATGGAATCTCACTGTGTTCAGGCTGGAGTGCAGTGGCTTACTCACAGGGGCAATCCCACTACTGATCAGCAAGGGATCCTTTTCTTTTTATTCCTTGGTAAACTCTTATTCAACTGTCAAAGCCCCAGCCTCAGTGCCCCTCTCTGATCTCAGGCATGAAGAATCACATGGGGGACACTCACAGCTCATAGTCGGGCACTGGGTGGGGCCTAGGCTTATGCCCCTTAGGGATGGCTCCAATAGGGTTCTTGGCACCCAGGAGGGGCTGGGCGAGCAGCTCATCCTCAAACACAATCTTCCTCGGCTTTGCCTTGTGGGGTCCTGGCTGGGGCTGGCACGGAGGGCGGGGGGCGCTGGTTTTGAGGCCTCCAGGCGCCAGTCCTTGCAGCTGTCACAGGAATCGTGGTTTGGAGTTAAATCGGGGTGTCGGGAAACCGGAGTCCCTCAAACTGGGGGGACTAAATCTTTTGCCTAGAGGCCCGGCCTGGGGACCCCCTCCCGGTCAGGCTCACCGGGGGCCCAGGCCCAGGCGGGTGAGTCTGCAGGTGCCCCCGGGAGCCGCGAGTCTTTGGGAGCTCCCGGGTGGGCATCGGCCTCCGGGAGAAGCAGCTCGCGGGTTTCCGGGATGATGGGCGGGTCCTGCGGGGGGCGTCGTGTCCCGCGCGCGGCGGGGGTGGTCTGCGGGCGGCCTGTGGGTGGACACGCGGAGAGGACACGCCTGGCGACGCGCACGGAGAAAGGACGCCCGGGCAGCACGGCCCGAAAGCAGCCAACTCTCACCCAGCGGGAGCAGAGTTCCCCAGCGCGGCCGCTATTTGCATAGACGCACGCGATTGGTCCGCAGTGACCTCCAGACCCCGCCCACGACTGCGTAACCCAAGAGAGCGCTATGTAAACGAGCTCTGACGTCGCCGCACAGCCTGGGACCTGCTCTAGTTAACCTCCGCGCTGCGGGAGCCTCGCCCTCTGGGGCGCGCGGAGCCCACGGACAACCGCGCCCGAGGAGCTCCCCCGGACCTCCGCCCCACCTGCAAGGGCGTCCGGCTGGCTACCGCCCCGGGTCACCTGTCCCAGCGTCTGAAGCTCCGAGCCTGGGTCCGCCGTCAGAGAGGCACTTCCGTCCCGGTTGTGCATTTACTGCAGGATGGACCCGACTGGCGGGGTCGCTCGGCAGGGCAGTGGGGCGGGGTCTGACGGAAGGGGGCTGGGCCTGACGGCCTGGGGGCGGGGCTGACCTGGCTGGGCGTGGCCACACACCTTCGAAAAGTGATCAGACTCTGACCTCGACTCTCAAGTTTGTCTGAAAAAACGGGATGGTTTTGCAAATTTAAACTTATGTATTTTTTCAGCAATTATATGAAAAAGAAATTTAACAAGAGCCTCGCTTGCCCAGGCTGGAATGCAGTGGCGTGATCTCTGTTCACTGCAGCCTCTGCATCCCGGGTTCAAGGGTTCCCCTGCCTCAGCCTCCCGAGTAGCTGGGACTACAGGCGCCCGCCAACACGCTCGGCTAATTTCTTCTATTTCTTAAATAGAGACGGGGTTTCAGCGTGTTAGCCAGGATGTTCTCGATCTCCTGACCTCGTGATCCGCCCGCCTCGGCCTCCCAAAGTGCTGGGATTACAGGCATGAGCCACCGCGCCCGGCCCCTCACGTGTACTTTCAAAGTTGAAAATATTGACTACTCAGGCCAGGCGCGGTGGCTCACGCTTGTAATCCCAGCATTTTGGGAGGCCGAGGTGGGCAGATCACGAGGTCAGGAGTTCAGACCAGCCTGGCCAACATAGTGAAACCCCGTCTCTACTAAAAATACAAAAAATTAGCCAGGTGTGGTGGCCGGCCCCTGTAATCCCAGCCACTTGGGAGGCTGAGGCAGGAGAACCGCTTGAACCCGGGAGGCAGAGGTTGCAGTGAGCTGAGATCGCTCCATTGCACTCCAGCCTGTACAACAAGAGCGAAACTACGTCTCAAAACAAACAAACAGGAAATATTGCCTATTGCATGAATGAAAGAATTTAGAAACTATTTCATAATTCTTTTCCTATTATATCCCGCAAATGTTTTTTTTTCTTGTTGATTTTTAGAAGTTCTTCAAATGTCAGCCGGGCAAGGTGGCTTATGCCTGTAATCCCAGCACTTTGGGAGGCCGAGGTGGGTGGATCACTTGTGGTCAGGAGTTCGAGACCAGCCTGGCCAACACGGTGAAACCCCGTCTCCACTAAAAATACAAAAATTAGCCAGTCATGGTAGCGTGCACCTGTAATCCCAGCTACTCAGGAGGCTGAGGCAGGAGAATCACTTTAAACTGGGAGGCGGAGGTTGCAGTGAGCCATGATTGTGCCGCTGTACCACTCCAGCCTGGGCGACAGTGACTCCAAAAAAAGTTCTTCAAATGTCAAGAAAATTCATGTAACCAGGCAGTGTATCTTTTTTTATTGCTGCTATAAATGGGATGCTTTAATACATTTTAAAGCTATATACATATATAGTATACAAGAAAGGAATTTTTAAATATCTGTAAGTCTCTTGCTAGCTTATGGAATTCTTTTATTGAAATATCTTTAGTCACATTGCTTGGGCCTATCATATATGCAGTCATCTGCAAATAATTTTGCCCTCTCATTTCTTATTTTTCTTCCTTTCTTTTTTTTTTTTTTTTGAAACGGAGTCTTGCTCTGTCACCCAGGCTGGAATGCAGTGGCCGGATCTCAGCTCACTGCAAGCTCCGCCTCCCGGGTTCATGCCATTCTCCTGCCTCAGCCTCCTGAGTAGCTGGGACTACAGGCGCCCGCCACCTCGCCCGGCTAGTTTTTTGTATTTTTTAGTAGAGACGGGGTTTCACCGGGTTAGCCAGGATGGTCTCGATCTCCTGACCTCATGATTCGCCCGTCTCGGCCTCCCAAAGTGCTGGGATTACAGGCTTGAGCCACCGCGCCCGGCCTTTATTTTTCTTCTTTTCTTATTTTTCAATCTCATTTCTTTCTTCTTGTTTTAGAGATGGGGTCTCGCTCTGCCGCACAGGCTGGAGTGCAGTGGTGCCAACATAGCTAACTGCAGCCTTGAACTCCTGGGCTCAAGTGATCATTTGCCTCAGCCTCCTGAATAATTGGAACTATAGGCGCGCACCACCACACCTGGATAATTTTTTTTTTTTTTTTAAGATGGAGTCTTGCTCTGTCTCCCAAGCTGGAGTGCAGTGGTGTGATCTCGGCTCAGTGCTACCTCCGCCTCCTGGGTCAAGCAATTCTCCTACCTCAGCATCTTGAGTAGCTGGGATTACAGGTGCTCGCCACCACATCTGGCTAATTTTTTTTTTTTTTTTTTTGAGACGGAGTCTCGCTCTCGCCCGGGCTGGAGTGCAGTGGCCGGATCTCAGCTCACTG
>NC_045454.1:36019821-36044578 GCF_002776525.5 Piliocolobus tephrosceles
CCCAAAGTGCTGGGATTACAGGCTTGAGCCACCGCGCCCGGCCGTCTGGCTAATTTTTGTATTTTTTTTTTTTTTAGACGAAGTCTCACATTGTCGCCCAGGCTGGTATGCAGTGGGGCGATCTCGGCTCACTGCAGCCTCCACCTCTCGGGTTCAAGCGATTCTCCTGCCTCAGCCTCCCAAGTGGCTGGGACTACAGGCGTGCACCACCACACCCGGCTAATTTTTGTATTTTCAGTAGAGACAGGGTTTCACTATGTTGGCCAGGCTGATCTTGAACTCCTGACCTTGTGATCTGCCCATCTCGACCTCCCAAAGTGCTGGGATTACAGGCATGAGCCACCGCACCTGGCCTAATTTTTGTATTTTTAGTAGAGATAGGGTTTCACCATTTTGGCCAAGCTGATCTCAAACTTGTGACCTCGTGATCCACCCACCTTAACATCTCAAAGTGCTGGGATTACCTCCATGAGCTACTGCACCCAGCTGATAATTATTATTTTTTTGAGATGGAGTCTTGCTCTGTTGCCCAGGCTGGAGTGCAATGGCACGATCATGGCTCACTGCAACCTCTGCCTCCCTGGTTTCAAGCAATTCTCCTGCCTCACCCTTCTGAGTAGCGGGGTTACAGGCACCTGCCACCACACCCAGCTAATTTTTGTATTTTTTAGTAAAGACAGAGTTTCACCATGTTGGCCAGGCTGATCTCGAACTCCTGACCTCAAGTGATCCATCTGCCTTGGCCTTCCGAAGTGCTGGGATGACAGGCGTGAGCCACACCAGGTGGCCTACATCTGGATAATTTTTACATTTTTAAATTTTTATTGGTAGAGATGGGGTCTCGCTATGTTGTCCAGTCGAGTCTTAAACTCCTAGGATCAAGCGGTCCTCCTGCTTCAGCCTCCCAAGTGGTTGGGATTAAAGACATGAGCCCCATGGCTGGCATTTTATTTATTCTATTTATAGGGTCTTGCTATGTTGCCCAGGCTAGTCTCTATCTTCTGGCCTCAAGCAATCCTCCTGCCTCAGCCTTTGGAGTATCTGGGACCACAGGCGTGCATCACCATATTTGGCACCATTTCTTTTTTTCTTCTAGTTGTGCTGACTACCACCTCAAGACTATGTTAAATTATGGAGACAGGGTGACTGTGAGCATCCTTCCCCGTTCCATTCTCCTAGGTTTGTTTTTTTGTAAACCAAGTTTTTATGAGACGTAGTTTCACTCTTGTTACCCAGGCTGGAGTGCAATGGCACGATCTTGGCTCACTACAACCTCTGCCTCCCCACAACCTCTGCCTCCCAGGTTCAAGCCATTCTCCTGCCTCAGCCTCCCTAGTAGCTTGGTTTACAGGCACGTGCCACCACGCCTGGCTAATTTTGTATTTTTAGTAGAGACGGGGTTTCTCCATGTTGATCAGGCTGGTCTCGAACTCCAGAACTCAGGTGATCCGCCTGCCTCGGCCTCCCAAAGTGCTGAGATTACAGGCATGACCCACCGCACCCAGCCTTGTTTTTGTTTTTTAAGCTGGAGTCTCACTCTTTTACCCAGGGTGGAGTGCAATGGTATGATCTCGGCTCACTGCAACCTCTGCCTCCCAGGTTCAAGTGATTCTTCTGCCTCAGCCTCCCGAGTAGCTGGGATTACAGCCACGTGCCACCATGCCTGTCTAATTTTTGTATTTTTTTTTTTTTTTTTTTTTTTTTGAGACGGAGTCTCGCTCTGTTCCCCAGGCTGGAGTGCAGTGGCGCGATCTCGGCTCACTGCAAGCTCCGCCTCCCAGGATCATGCCATTCTCCTGCCTCAGCCTCCCGAGTAGCTGGGACTACAGGCGCCCGCCACCGCACCCGGCTTATTTTTTTTTGTATTTTTAGTAGAGATGAGGTTTCACCGTGGTCTCGATCTCCTGATCTTGTGATCCGCCTGCCTCGGCCTCCCAAAGTGCTGGGATTACAGGCATGAGCCACCGCGCCTGGCCAATTTTTGTATTTTTGGTAGAGACAAGGTTTCACCATGTTGGCCAGGCTGGTGTCGAACTCCTGACCTCAAGTGATCTACCTCTTTCAGCCTCCCAAAGTGCTGGGGTTACAGGTGGCATTAGCCACCGTGCCTGGTCTATTCCTCATTTTGATGGCAGAAATTTTGAGTATTTGCCCATTAAAGTCGATGCTTCCTTTGGCTTGAGATTGTTCAGTGAAGTGAGGAAAATCTCCATCTATTTCCTTTCTTTTCAAATTAGGAGCCTTTCTTTTCAAATTAGGAGCCTTTGGGTAATGGAGGCTAAACAGTACAATTTGTCATTTCGGCATCTGTGATTTTGTTTTCTGAGGCATTAATGTACTGCCTTTTGTTGTTGTTGTTGTTTGAGACAGGGTCTTGCTCTGTTGCTCAGGCTGGAGTGTAGTGGCGTGATCACAGCTCACTGCATCCTGCAACTCCTGGACTCAAGCCATTCTCCTGTCTCAGCCTCCCAAGTAGCTGGGAGTATTTTTTGTAGAGATGGGGTTTTACCATGTTGTCCAGACTGGCTTCAAACTCCTGAGCTCGAGCGATCCTCCCACCTTGGCCTCCCACAGTGCTGGCATTACAAGGCGTGAGCCACAGTGCCCTGGCCAATGTGGTTTTCTTTCTTTTTTTTTTTTTTTTTTGTTTGAGTAGGGGTCTCACTCTGTCACCCAGGCTGGAGTGCAGTGCTGCGTGATCGCTGCTCACTGTAGCCTCCAATCCCTGGGCTCAAGGGTTCCTTCTGCCTCACACTCACCAGTAGCTAGGATTAGAGGTGTGAGTCACCATGCCTGGCTCAGTCTCATTCTTATGATCTACATTTTCTTTTTTTTTTTTTTTGAGATGGAGTCTCGCTCTTGTTGCCCAGGCTGTAGTGCAGTGGTGCGGTCTCAGCTCGCCGCAACCTCTGCCTCCTGGGTTCAAGCAGTTCTCCTGCCTCAGCCTCCCAAGTAGCTGGGATTACAGGTGCCCACCACCATGCCCAGCTGTTTTATACTTTTAGTAGAGATGGGTTTTCACCATGTTGGCTAGGCTGGTCTCGAACTCCTGACCTCAGGTGATCCGCCTGCCTCAGCCTCCCAAAGTGCTGGGATTACAGGCTTGAGCCACCGTGCCCGGCCTTGATCTACTTTTTAAAAGCTGCCAGTAGCACTTTTAAAAATCTCTACTTGGGCCGAGCACAGTGGCTTATGCTGTAATCCCAGCACTTTGTGAGGCCAAGGCAGGAGGATTGCTTGAGGCCAGGAGGTTGAGGCTGCAGTGAGCTATGATTGCACCACTGCACTCTAGCCTGGACCACAGAGCGAGACAGTCTCAAAAAAAAAAAAAAAAAAAAAATCCCTACCTAATGGTTTTACTCACTGTGTGATGGGATCCATTGGATGGGGGTCCATTGGGTACCTCCCAGGGTCTCCACAATGCCGTCATGCTGCCATGGGGCAGACACCCCAAGACCTTGTCACCAAGCCCCTCAGCTGCTCCCTTACAGGCTGTGCCCTGTCTGGAGCTGGTGTGAGAGCAGGGCTCAAGATCCCAGAATTCCTACTCCACGACCCTTTTCAGGACCCCTACCCTAGTACCCACCCAGTTCTCCTTTGAAATGATCAGACTGTGACCTGGGGAGGGCAGGGTCTCCAGGGAGCGCTGGGCACGACCCATGTGTGTTTGTCGAGTGACTGTGTGAGGGATCTGTAGTGTCCCAAGAGCTGGGGCTGCAGTGTGGCTGAGCTGTTTCCTCAAACTATTGCCTTCAATTCCAGGGAAGACCTAGTGTTGAGACCCCCTCCTCCAGGCTGAGCTCCTGTAATTACCCCACTCCTCCTCGACCCTCCAAGCCCCTGTCCTACCCTTTGGCCTCACTCTGGGCCTCACATTGCTGAAGGCATTGAGTTTGGCTGTGAGTCTGCCAATCGGAGGCTCCTAAGGCCTCCTGGGGCTGGGCCTCGTCCATTATCGGGTAGGCTCCAGAGGAACGTGGGTGGAGGGAGAGTTTGATGAGTCACCACCCGCCAGCCTGACTTTTTCTGTTTTTTTTTTTTTTTTTTTTTTTTTTTTGCAATGGAGCCTCGCTCTGTTGCTCAGGTTGGAGTGCAGTACCGCCATCTCGGCTCACTGCAACCTCCACCTCCTGGGTTCAAGCGATTCTCGTGCCTAAGCCTCCCAAGTAGCTGGAACTACAGGCATGTGCCACCATGCCCGCCTGAGTTTTGTAGTTTTTGGTAGAGATGGGGTTTCACCACGTTGGCCAGGCTGGTCTCGAACTCCTGGCCTCAAGTGATTCACCTGCCTTGGCCTCCCAAAGTGCTGGGATTCCAGGCGTGAGCCCCCGCATCTGGCGCTGAAGTTCTTCTTTCCCTGCTCACACACTCTCTGTGGCTCTTCAGGGACCTCCAAAGACCCTCCCATCTCATTGCCCTCCCTGAAAGGCATTGCTGGATGGGGACAGGGGACAGAAGGAAGACAGACAAGGTGGGCGGGGGTCTTTATTTGAGTTTGGGCATGATTCGAATGAAGAGGATCATGCTAATGAAGATGAAGCAGACGATAATGAGCATGGCCCAGAGCAGCCAGTTGACTGACTTCTGCGTGTGCTGCTCCAGCCGCTCTGACTCTGTCTTCAGCTTCTCCAGGTTCTGGTCTGCCATTTTCAGTGAGTGTGACAGGGTCTGCGGGGAAGGTGGAAAGGGTGTCAACAGGACTGGGGCCTGAATAGCTTCTCTCTACTTCCCTGGGGCTGGCCTGCACCTCTTGTCGCTTGCTGGTGCTGTGCCCTCTGTAGGAAATGCCATTTTTGCCTTCTACAAAACTCCTATTCATCCCACAAAGCCCCAGCCACCATGCTCCTGTGCTGGGAAGCCTTCTCTGATGCCTCAGGGCAGAGGCTGGCGAGCTCCCCCAGTCTCCACACCTGGTTGTCCTTCTTGATGACACTCTGGGCGGCCAGCGTATTGGTCTTGAGGCTCCGGGCCAGTCCTAGCATCTCTTCTGCCAGCTTTTCCTGGAGATTCTGATGTCGCTGCAGGACGAGGTCTAGCTCAGCTGCCGACTGCTTCTCACTCACTGGCTGGGACCCTGCCACTCCGCTGATCTCACACATGGAGGGAGGAGGGCATGAGAGATGGAGTGGGAAAGAGGAGAAGACCAATACATTTTCTTGTTTTTTTTTTTGAGACAGCATCTCGCTCTGTCGCCCAGGCTGGAGTGCAATGGCATGATCTCAGCTCACTGCAACCTCCACCTCCTGGGTTCAGGCGATTCTACCTCCTGGGTTCAGGTGATTCTCCTGCCTCAGCCTCCTTAGTAGCTGGGACTACAGGGGCCCGCCACCACACCCAGCTAATTTTTTTGTATTTTTAATAGAGACGAGGTTTCACCATGTTGGCCAGGATGGTTTCAATCTCTTGACTTCACGATCCCCCCGCCTGAGCCTCCCAAAGTGCTGGAATTACAGGCATGAGCCACTGCACCTAACCAACACATTTTCAAGGGAGCCAAAGGTCATGGCTTCAGCCACAGCCCTGTGTGGGACTCAGTTTCCCTTCCTCTGCTTTGACTTTTTTTTTTTGAGACAGAGTTTCGCTCTTGTCACCCAGGCTGGAGTACAATGGCACCATCTCAGCTAACTGCAACCTCTGCCATCTGGGTTTAAGCGATTCTCTTGCCTCAGCCTCCCAAGTAGCTGGGATGACAGGTGCCTGCCACCACACCTGGCTAATTTTGTTTTTAGTAGAGATGGGGTTTCACCATGTTGGTCAGACTAGTCTTGAACTCCTGACTTCAGGTGATCCACCCGCCTCGGCCTCCCAAAGTGCTGGGATTACAGGCGTGAGCCACTGCGTCCAGCCCTTTTTTTTTTTTTTGGAGACTGAGTTTCACTCTGTTGCCCAGGCTGGAGTGCAATGGCACCATCTCGGCTCAATGCAACCTCCGCCTCTCGGATTCAAGAGATTCCCCTGCCTCAGCCTCCCGAGTAGCTGGGACTACAGGCGCATGCCACCATACTCGGCTAATTTTTTGTATTTTTAGTAGAGACAGGGTTTTGCCATGTTGGCCAGGCTGGTCTTGAACTCCTCGCCTCAGGTGATCCGCCTGCCTCAGTTTCCCAGAGTGTTGGGATTATGGGCGTGTGCCACTGCGTCTGGCCTACTTTGACTTCCGCGAAGAGCATCCACAGAATCGGCTTCTGGTTGGTTTCGATCCTTGTGGTAGTGCCTCAGTGGTCCAGGGTTTGGCCAGTGCCACCCCGTCCCTGCCGTACCACCCAATTGCCACTACTGCCCCAGGGCCGCAGACACTCACGTTCTCTTCCTCACGTCCATCTCAGGCTCTGAAAGCAAAACGGGCCAAGCAAAAAGGCAAGTGTTGGTTTCCTGTTTCCGGCATCCTAACCATTGCCTGTGCTGGGTCTGCTGTTTGGAATGGTGTTTCCTCATCTTGTCTGCTGTCCCGTTGGCTTCTGACCATGCTTGAATACCCCCTCTTCTAGGAGGGCCTCCTTACTCCTGTCTCGGTTCCCTCAGACCCCAGGTCCCTCCCTCCAGCCTAGCCTTGGTCCCATAGGCTGGGAGTGCCTAGCTTTAACAAAGTTATCTATTTGCTTAGTTTTGAGACAGAGTCTCTCTCAGTCAACCCCGCTGGAGTGCACTGGCGCGATCTCAGCTCACTGCAACCTCCCCCTCCCAGGCTCAAGCAATCCTCCCGCCTCAGCCCAAGTAGCTGGGACTATAGGTGTGCGTCACCACGCCTGACTAATTTTTTTCCTTTTTGAGACGGAGTCTTGCTCTGTTGCCCCGGCTGGAGTGCAGTGGTGCGACCTCAGCTCATTGCAACCTCCACCTCCTGGGTTCAAGCAATTCTCCTGCCTCAGCCTCCCGAGGAGCTGGGACTAGGCGGCACTGCATCCGGCTAAGTTCTGTATTTTTAGTAGAGACAAGGTTTGGTCATGTTGGCCAGGTTGGTCTCAAACTCCTGACCTCGGGTGATCCACCTGCCTCAGCCTCCCAAAGTGCTGGGATTACAGGTGTGAGCCACTGTGCCCGGCAGGAGTGCCTAGCTCTGTTTCCTCTCGGGGCCATTTCCTCTGTCCTGGCTCCTCCTCCACGCGTAATTTGGTGATGCTGCTGTTGGAATGAGGCTGGGCGTGGAGGCCCCAGGGCAGCAAGGATATATGTCTTGTCCTAGGCAGCTGGCCCTCAAGTCCTGTTGTGTTCATGGTGACTCACCTGCAGAGTCCTGTGGAAAGAAGTAAGTGGTATGAGGCTGGGCGCGGTGGCTCACTCCCAGCACTTTGGGAGGCCGAGGTGGGCAGATCACCTGAGGTCAGGAGTTCGAGACTAGCCTGGCCAACATAATGAAACCCCATCTCTACTAAAAATACAAAAAATTAGCCAGGTGTGGTGGGGGTGCCTGTGATCCCAGTGGCTCAGGAGGCTGAGGCAGGAGAATCGCTTGAACCCAGGGGGCGGAGGTTGCAGTGAGCAGAGATCGCCCCACTGCACTCCAGCCTCGGCAAATCTCCATCTCAAAAAAAAAAAAAAAAAAGTAAATGCCATGAAGTCACCCCCCCTTGTCTTGTTCCCAAACCTGTCCCTTCTGATCTCAACCTTTTCACCCTCAGTCAGGACATGGGGAAATCCCATGACCTCTGAGCCTCAGTTTCCTCAACTGTAAACTGGTAACAACCACTCATATATATATATTTTTTGAGATGGAGTTTTGCTCTTATTGCCCAGGCTGGAGTGCAATGGATCCATCTTGGCTCACCACTACCTCTGCTTCCCAGGTTCAAGCGATTCTCCTGCCTCAGCCTCTTGAGTAGCTGGGATAACAGGCATGCGCCACCATGCCCAGCTAATTTTGTATTTTTAGTAAAGACGGGGTTTCTCCATGTTAGTCAGGCTGGTCTCTAACTCCCGACCTCAAATGATCCGCCGGCCTCGGCCTCCAAAGTGCTGGGATTACAGGCGTGAGCTGCCGCACCCTGCCACAACAGCTCATATTTTAAAAGATTGAGCTGATCCACATAAAGTGCTCAGAAAGGAACTTGTCATCCTCTTTTACAGCTGAAGAAACTTTCGTGTCTTGTAAGTTGCAAGCCAGGACTCAAACCCTGCTCTTGGGCCAACTCGGGGGCTTAACCAGACACAGTCCACTTTTGCCTTGTACCAAATTTGCTACTCATCTAGCAAAGCCTTAGCCACAGTGTCCCCCTGTTGGGCAGCCTTGTGTGATGACCCAGGGAAGAGATTGCTGGACCCCCTCAGAGCCCCTGTATCTGACAGTATTGTGGTTCTGGTTGCCTGCAGGCATAGAACCCCTGTCCCTGTCCAAGGGGTTCCCAGGGACCAGGGAAGGAGCCCTACCGTGCCTAGTAGCTCACTCCGCATCTCGCTGGTGTACCGCGCCCGTGACTGCAGATGCACCGTCTTTGTGGCGGGCACTCGCTCTCTGGCTGTGGTTGGCACACGGCCAGGGGCCAGGAACTGGTTGGCCAGTGCTTTCTCTGAGGAGGAGGTCTGCAGAAATGTGGGAAGAGAAGTCACTGGAGGGGCAGGTCCTGGGGACGAAAGTGAGCGGTGATGGGGGCTAAGGGGGCAGGGGCACCCCTTCTCACCAGCTTCTCGGCTTGCAGCATCCCCTTCAGAAAATCCACCTTCCAGGAATATTCATTGATCACCTCAGAGGCCGGTTTGCTGGGAGGTAGGAAGAAGAAAAAGAAAACCTGTCCATGGTCCCCAGCTCAGGGAAGGGTCCCAGCTGGGACAGCCGTACTGGGATGTCCCAGAATAGCCACGTGCTGATGTGAAAGCGGTGAGGCTGCCTGCACTCACCTCGCGTGGACCTTCAGGGCCTGCAACATGTCCTCCAGGGCTCCCACGTACTGGGGAGGAAAAGTGGATTGTCACCCGGGGGTCGTTCCCACGTCCTGCTCATGGGAGTGGGGGGCGGGGCCGACAAATGGGAGGGGTCAAGCGCAATGGAGGCGGGGCAAGTGGGGGAGGGGCGGAGTCCCAAGGACGGGGCGGAAGCTACAGGTAGACGTGGCGGGACTGACCGGAAAGGCGGCTGCCCGAGAGGCTACTGGGGCAGGGGAGTCGGGCTAGGTGGCTTCCAACCCTAGGAACCACCCCCCCGGGAGTCGGACTCTACGCGGCAGTGCGAGATTCCCCTCACCTTCTCCAGGCGCCACTCGTCCGGGTCCCGTTTCTCCGCTGCCATCGCCTCGCAGCGGGATAGCAGCCGCACCAGGTTAAGCTCCAGCCTCGACGCCGCCATTATCGCTTGGCCCTACCCCGCCCCTTCCGCCGGCGCCATGTTAAGAGAGGGCGGAAGTGCCTTCAAGTGGCCTTCCGGGCGGATGTTTCGCCTGCTCCGGTTCTCTGGCCTATCTTTGTTTGGAGCATAAGTAATATCTTGTTTTGAGGCGGGGCGCTGGGCCGGGCTCCGGGCTGTAATGCCAGCCTTTTAGGAGGCGGAATTGGGAAGGGTATTGCTTGAAGCCAGGAGTTCGAGGCCAGCCCGGGCAATATAGCGCGACCCTACCTCTATTTTAAAAAAACAGGAGAGGCGCCACCCCATTCTTTCTTACTCAGGCGAATCACTTCCTTTTCTTCGAGAGCGTGTTAACCCTTCGGGAATGATAGGACGACCGGGGTCTTCGGGTGTCAGACCCCCCTGCAGTGTGCCCTCTTGTTCTGTTTTGCCTGCTCAAAGTACCTCCCCCTCCCCACTACTACCTGGATTCTTCCCAGTCGGAGCTGTTTCACCTCCACGCGCCCTTCCCGATTTCTCTTGTAGGGTCTCTAGCCTGGGATTCAGGAATCCAAGGCTTCCCCCACCTCAGCGGGGCTCATCTGTATTGCGGTTATGAGCTTCCAGGTCACAGCTCCAGCTCTGATTCCATCCCCGGCCCTGGGCGAGTTTAACTTTTCTTGATCCGTTTCTTCCCTCGGGAAATGTAGTGTGACAGTACCTGCCTCAAGGGGGACATGGAGCAGCTCTGCTTCCAAGTGAGCAAGGTGGGGCTGGGTCCCCCCTAACGCCCAGACCCCCGTGGAGAGAACCCCTTCTCAGCCCACCTCATTACCTGGAAGCTGAGTACCCCTATGCCTGCAGTGCCCCTCTTCCGGAGTGACAGGATGAGGGTGGGGGCTTCACAGGGGCCAGGGCCTGGCATGCAGCTCTCATGTTTTCCCATACCTTAGATCATCTGTACCTTGGTCACATCAGTGGGCCTGATGTCCTTGAAAAATACCATAGACGGATGGGCACAGTGGCTCACGCCTGTAATCCCAGCAATTAGGGAGGCTGAGGTAGGTGATCAACTGAGGCCAGGAGTTTGAGACCAGCCTGGCCAACATGGTGAAACCCCATCTCTACTAAAAATACAAAAATTAGTCGGGCGTGATGGTGGGTGCCTGTGATCCCAGCTACTTGGGAAGCTGAGGCAGGCGAATCGCTTGAACCCAGGAGGCAGACGTTGCAGTGAGCCAAGACTGCACCATTGCACTCCAGCTTGGGCAACAGAGCAAGCCTCCATCTCAAAAAAAAAAAAAAAGAAAAATACAATGGAGGGCTGGGTGTGGTGGCTCATGCCTGCAATCCCAGCACTTTGGGAGGGTGAGGTGGGTGGATCACTGGAGGTCAGGAGTTTGGAACAGCCTGGCCAACATGGTGAAACCCTATTAAAAAATACAAAAACTAGCCAGGTGTGGTGGTGCGCACCTGTAATCTCAGCTACTTGGGAGGCTGAGGCAGGAGAACTGCTTGAACCTGGGAGGTGGAGGCTGCAGTGGGCTGAGATCGCACCAACTGCACTCCAGCCTGGGTGACAGAGACCATGTTTCAAACAAACAAACAAACAAACAAACAAAAAAACCCCACAACCATGGAGACCAAACCCAGGGTCTGTCAAAGGGGCCTCTAGAGGCTGGCAGGGCAGAATCTAAATCCCAGCCATGCCCCTCCCAGCTGTGTGGCCTTGGACAAGCCCCTCAACCTCTGGCATGTGCAGTCTGGACTTGGGTTCTTCAGGGCCCCCAACCAACACCAGCCAGCCAGTGCCCACAACTCCCATCTGGTGGCAGCCTGGGAGCCCATCTGTTCCTGTCCTGCTGTGCCCACCGGGAACTGGCCACCTCTGATGGATGGGTGGTGGCTGCAGCTGACATTTAGGCTCCAGAGGCTGGGCACTGAAACAGGGAGGCCAGAGAGGGCGCCCAGGACAGCAGGTGCTCCTCGCCAAGTGAGGCTCTGCTGGGAACTCCATTTGCTGGAGGGTCAAGACAGATCTTTGACGACAGTGTTCCATCATACCCTGTACTCTTCTTGGCTGAGGCCACAGGGCAGACCCCCACCACCTGGCCCTGCTCTTCCAAGCCCGATCCCACATGAGCAGGCATCCCAGGCACACACTTCTCAGGCACTTTTTATTTCACGCCGTGCGGAGGGCTCTTTGTCCCAGATTTGTGGCCATGTGTCCAGGTGTCTGGGGGAGTGGGCCAAGCCTGAGAGAGGAGGACCCTGCTCCAGAGATCCCCAGGTTGTCCCTGTTGACCTGTAGGGAGGTCTGACTTCAGGCATTGCCCTCCTGGTCCGTGAGCAGTCCTGAGTCACTGACTCCCGTTCTGTCACATGGGGTGGGTAGTGCCAAGAGCAGCCAGCCTCCTGCAGCCCTTGGCGTCCGGAAGAGTGACAGCCACATTCAAGTCTCCCTGGCATGTGAGGTCTGTGGTGTCCCTGACTCATGTCCTGGCTTCAGCCAATAGCCTAGACCCCCATGGAAGGTTCCAGCACGTCCTCACATGCACATTGGCCAGGTGGCTGTCCCCCGGAGACATGTGTCAGACGGGCATGGGTCAGGTGGCCCAAGTGTCCAAAACTCTCATGGAGGGTCCCAGCCCACTGGCCACCCCAAGCCAACCATAGCAGGGGTCTGAGCCTCAGACGCGCAGGGGCCTAGTGGCCTCCGCTCTGACAGCTCAAGTCCAGGTTATAAGGGAGACGGGCAGCGTTAATAGAAAACTTTGTACATACACATATAAAAAACCATTTGGTCTTCCATTAAGGCTGTTACAGTTTAAAGTTACATAAACCACGTACAAAGAAACAGTTACGCGTACAAAAGGGGAGTGGGGAGATGTGAGGCCGCAGGCGGAGATGTGGCGCTCCCCGCAGGTGCGTCGGTGATTTGGGGGCTGGGTGCGAGGGGGGCCTGGCTCCAGCCAGCCTCTCCCTGCCTTGACTCTGCACTTGGGGCCGGTGCCCACCTCACGTCGCTCTTGAGCTTTTGATTCTGGATCCTTCTTTGAGGGCCGAACACTAGCTCTGCAGCTCTGGCGCCCAGCTCCAGTGCGGGGGCCGTCCTCGGACATGCAGACTTTGTCAGCTGTGGCCCTCAGCCATTGGCCTGGCCCGAGGCGGGGGGCAGGCAGTACTTTGGGGGGTCCGAGTACCTCCGCTTGGCCCCAGGTGGCTGGCCATCCTCTTCTAGGGGCTCCAGGGCGCCCTGCGTTGGCAGGTGTACCCCGGGCGTGATGTACACGGAATGTACCTGGTCCGGGCGGCGGGCAGGTGGCTCCCGGCGCCGCACTGGGGCAGCCGCCTCCCGGGCACCCGGTGCCCAGCAAGGCAGGTGGGAGGGCAAGCCTGGTGGGAGCTTGATGTTGGCCGTGGGCATGATGGGGGTCCGCCGGGGGGTCTTCATTCTGACCGTTACGAAGGACGACGGCCTTCGTCGTGGAGGGGCAGCCACGGTGGGGAGGGGGCTCGGGGCGGGCGCGCCGGGGCAAGGGAGAGCAGGCGCAGGGGGCCCTTTTGAGAGACAGATGGCAGGGTTACTGCAGCTTCAGGGCCGGCAGTTGGAGGACCCTCGCCCTGGGGCCTGCTGGGATGGATGGGAAGGAGAAAAGCAGACGCTACCTTAATACTGACCTTCCGAGGCCCCCCGCCCGGCCCGCTCCTCCAGCAGGCTCTCGGTGCTGGCCGACGTCTCCGAGTCAAGGTTCTCCTCGTCTGAGCCCCTTGGGTCCAGCTCCGGCAGCCGATAGGTGATGTCCTCCCTGGAGGAGAAAGGGTCGTGGTGTCCAAGGCCACTCCACCAAAAGGGCCAGGCCAGTGTGGAACAGAGCAGGCCGTCCTGCTCCTAGATGTAACTCTATGTCCCCAACCTCCCCCCACCCCAAGCAGGAGGATTGCTTGAGCCCAGGAGTTTGAACCCAGCCTGGGCAACATAGGCAGACCCTGTTCTACAAAAAGTAAAAAAACTGCCGGGCGCGGTGGCTCAAGCCTGTAATCCCAGCACGTTGGGAGGCCGAGACGGGCAGATCACGAGGTCAGGAGATTGAGACCGTCCTGGCTAACACGGTGAAACCCCGTCTCTACTAAAAAGTACAAAAAACTAGCCGGGCGAGGTGGCGGCGCCTGTAGTCCCAGCTACTCAGGAGGCTGAGGCAGGAGAATGGCGTGAACCCGAGAGGCGGAGCTTGCAGTGAGCTGAGATCTGGCCACTGCACTCCAGCTTGGGTGACAGAGTGAGACTCCGTCTCAAAAAAAAAAAAAAAAAGTAAAAAAATTAGCCAGGCGTGGTGGTGTGCACCTGTGGTTCCAGCTATTGGGGAGGCTGAGGTGGGCGGACCCCTTGAGCCTAAGCGATTGCGGCTGCAGTGAACCGTGATCGCATCACTACAATCCAGCCTGGGTGACAGAGCAAGACCCTGTCTCAGAAATAAAGGCCGAGTACAGTGGCTCATGCCTGTAATCCCAACACTTTGGGAGGCCAAGGTGGGGGATCACTTGAGGTCAGGAGTTCAAGACCAGCCTGGCCAATGTGGTGAAACCCTGTCTCTACCAAAAACACAAAATTAGCTGGGTGTGGTGGTGGGCACCTGTAGTCCCAGCTACTTGGAGGCTAAGGCAGAGAATCGCTTGAACCTGGGAGGCGGAGGTTGCCGTGAGCCGAGATCGCACCACTGCACTCCAGCTGAGTGACAGAGCGAGAGACTGTCTCAAAAAAAAAAAAAAAAAAGTGTTGTTTGCCTAGTGTCAGGGATGACAGGACCAAACCTGGCGAGGCCAAGCGGACCACCAGAGATGGAACCTGTACTCCAGCTTGCCCTACACATGAAGGACTGAGGGAGGGGACCGGGCCACTTGCTTCTCCTCCTTGATGGACTGGATCCGTTCAATGAGAATCTCCTTTTCCCGGTCCTCATCACCACCGGCTGCCTCCTCCTCCAGCAGCACCTCCAGCTCCTCCCCCTGGCTGTCCCGGGCCTTGGGGCTCTTGTTCTGAAACAAAGAAGCAAGGGGTCTAACTGACTCCTCTGAGTGGGCGAGGTTAGTGCCAGAGGTGTGAGCAGATCCCAGGAGGTTAGTTCTGATGTGGATGTGCTGGGCTCTTAGTGAGACTTCTCTAGGAATCCCATGGCACAGAGTGGTGGTCCGGTGGCCGATTAGTCGTCCTGAGCACAGGTCAGCAGGCAAGCGGCCTCCCCAGCATGCACTTCCGGAAGGTTAGGACAGGCTCCGTCTATCCTACCAGGGGCCTGGGGCCCCAGGGAACCCCAGCATGCACTGCACCAGGAGACATGCACTGCGGGCCCACCGAACGCGTACATACCAGGACCCCCTCATAGGGAGACGAAAACCCCAGTTTGAGAGGCCATAGCTGGGAGAGAGATGAACATAGGGTGACCACACGGGCCAAGACAGACACAGGCATGAGCTGGGGATACATCCAATGACCAGTACCAAGACAGGGGGTCCCTGGTTTCCACAAGAGCCCAGAGCCCATTCCCCACTAACGCACCCCCGCACTGTGGGGCTGGTTCTTCTGCTCTGGGGACATTTCCCTGGGGCAGAGGGCCCAGGTCAGAAGGGACAAGGCTGGACTGATGACCTGAACCACCAGCAAGTGGGAAACTGGTCCCCCACCTGCCTCACCTAGAGGGACACAATTGGAGTGAGGCTGAGCGAGGACCATTGTCTTTTGTTCAAGGCAGTAAGTCTGCCCCTGCCTGCACGGCCTGGTGGCCCCAACCAGGCTGGTTATGGCCAAGGGTGTGGTAGGAGTGGGCGGGGAACTGGAAAGGGAGGCCCTGCCGGGCTACCCGAGACTACATCCACTACCCAGTCCCATCCTTGGCATGGGAGGTCCCGCCCACCCAAGGCCCCCCTCCCACCAAGACCCCGCCCACCAACCAAACCACGCCAAAGGCCCTGCCCAGCACCAGACCCCACCCACCAAAGAGGCCCCGCCCCCGCGATCACTGGTACTCACAGCATTTTGTCGCAGGAGCGAAAGCCTGCGGAAGGCGATGCTCTCTGCAGCCTCCAGTTGGCTGATCTCCTCCATCTTCACTTTGTATTTCCTCATCTGCTCCTTGATCAGCATCTCCACGCACCTACAGAGAAGGCCCATGGGAGGAAGTGACTCAGTTACCGCCCCGGGCACATTTAAGGTCCAGGAGTTGGTACCTGGGGGGCAGTGGCTGAGGCTCAGAGACCAAGCAGTGCCTGGGACACGGCTGTGAAGGCTCCTATGCTGTGTGTCCTTCGGCAGCTCACTCCACCTCTCTGAGCCTGAGTCTCCTGTCTCTGCACGCCTCCTTGTTTGAAGGAGGGTCAGAGTGAACTGAACCCCCTAGTCACCAGCAGGGTGGGGATTATCCTGCCTCCCACAGAAGTCCAAGCTGCTGGGCAGTTTGTCCCAGGGGCAGCAGGCAGATGGCCCCAGGGGCTCCAGACATGTGCTCTGACCCACAGTATGCCCACTTGGTGGTCAAGGCCAGCCTGGTGTTGTCAATATCAGAGGGTCTCAGCTCGGAGTGGTCAGAACCAGAGGGACTCAGCTTGGGGTGGTCAGCACCAGAGAGACTCAGCCCGGAGTAGTCAGTACCAGAGGGACTCAGCCCAGAGTGGCCAGTACCAGAGGGACTCAGCCCGGAGTGGTCAGTACCAGAGGGTCTCAGCCCAGAGTGGTCAGTACCAGAGGGACTCAGCCCGGAGTGGTCAGCACCAGAGGGACTCAGCCCGGAGTGGTCAGCACCAGAGGGACTCAGCCCGGAGTGGTCAGTACCAGAGGGTCTCAGGCCAGAGTGGTCAGTACCAGAGGGACTCAGCCCGGAGTGGTCAGTACCAGAGGGACTCAGCCGGGAGTGGTCAGCACCAGGGGGACTCAGTTTGGGTGAGCTCCATGGTGCGACCTGCAGGAGCTGCTGCTTGTTCCTTATCCTCCCACGACAGGACGCTTTGTAGCAGACAGGACTCCACTACCATTCGCCTGTCATCCAGCCTTTGCTAAAAGTTCTGTTTTAGTACAATGGGGTGTGCTCATTAAAGCACATTCAGAAAGACACAACTGCTGGGATCACTGCCATCTGGATAGTCGCTTTTTTGTTTTTTTTTGAGACGGAGTCTCGCTGTCACCCAGGCTGGAGTGCAGTGGTGTGATCTCGGCTCACTGCAACCCTGCAACCTCCACCTCCTGGGTTCAAGCAATTATTCTGCCTCAGCCTCCTAAGCAGCTGGGATTACAGGTGCCTGCCACCACACCTGGCTAGTTTATATATATATATATAATTTTTTAAAATTTTCTTTTTGAGACGGAGTCTCACTCTGTTGCCCAGCTGGAGTGCGTGGTGCAATTTCAGCTCACTGTAGCCTCCGCCTCTTGGTAGCTGGCATTATAGGCACATGCCATCAGGCCCAGCTAATTTTTGTATTTTTTCTCTTTTTTTGAGACGGAGTTTTGCTCTTGTTGCCCAGGCTGGAGTGCAACGGCGTGACCTCGGCTCACCGCAACCTCTGCCTCCTGGGTTCAAGTGATTCTCCTGCCTCAGCCTCCCAGGTAGCAGGGATTATAAGCATGCACCACCACGCCCGGCTAATTTTGTATGGTTAGTAGAGATGGGATTTCTCCATGTTGGTCAGGCTGGTCTTGAACTACTGACCTCAGATGATCCGCCCGTCTCCGCCTCCCAAAGTGCTGGATTACAGGCGTGAGCCGACTTGCCCAGCTTAATTTTTGTATTTTTAATAGAGATGGGGTTTCACCATGTTGGCCAGGCTGGTCTTGAACTCCTGGCCTCAAGGAATCCACCCACTTTGGCCTCCCAAAGTGCTGGGATTACAGGCTGCCTGGCCTAATTTTTAAATTTTCTGTAGAGACAATTTTTATATTTAAATAAAAATTTTTAAATTTTCTGTAGAGACAATTTTTATATTTAAATAAAAATTTAAAATTTCAGAATTTTTTGTAGGGTCTCACTATGTTGCCCAGGCTGGTCTCGAACCGTTGGCCTCAAGTGATCCTCTTGCCTTGGCCTCCCAAAGTAGCTGGGATTACAGGTGTGAACTGCTGCACTTGGCTCTGGACTTTTTTTTACACATTTATTTACACAGAGATGGATGGAGCTGTCGTGGGGTCCCGAGGCAGGGCGGACACTCACGTGGTGATCTTGAGGACATCCTTCATGCTGGTCAGGGGGTCCGAGTTGTCAGGGCAGCGCAGGAGGCAGGGTGCGAAGATAATGGCCAGGGCCCCGGGTGACATGCGGTTGACATCCTCGAGCAGGGCCACCCTGCACAGTCACTGGCAGTTAGAGGACGGCTACGGCTGAGGGAGGGAGGTCCCAGGGAGCCCCAAGACTGAACTTCTGAGCCCTGGGGTGCCTGTTAGGAAAGCAGTGCCACAGCCCAGCACTGCAAGATGCTTCTGCAGCACAGAGAGGCACCTCAAAGGACCTGGGCAGCCCAGGAGCCTGGCCCCCTCCCAGAACCCCCAACAGCGGTCTGCATCCTGGTTCGAAACCACCACAGAACGCCAGCTCGGGTCTTCTGGGAAATGCTGCCTCGGGGGTTCCCAGTGCGACCCTAACCCCACAGAGGGCAGGTGGGGAGGCACTTGCTTGACGAGGTGGAAGATGAGTCTCTCCAGCGAGTTGTGGTTGGCTTCTGGAAGGTGCTCCAGGACAGCATAGATGGCAGCCAGCTGCTCCTGCTTCTCTGGCAGCTCTGCAAGCAGTGGGGTTTGAGGGCGTCAGCTCCCAAGGGTCCCCAAGGTGCCTGTTGTCCCCACCAACACGACCTGAGATGCACGGGTGCCATCCACCCTGTGGTGCCCAGGCAAGAATGGATGGCTACAGAGTCGTCCTGGCCCCACCCCAAACTGGGGACCCAGTTTGGCTGGGCCGACTGCTTCAGGCCTCAGTTTCTCAGCTTGTGAACTGGGTGGTCCTGCCTCCTGGGCTGGTTACAGCAAGCGCTGTACCCTGGCCATGGCCACCTGCGGGTGGGGCTCACCAACGGCTCGGAGGAAGTCGCCGTACTGTGCGAAGGTCATGAGGGGCTCGGGCAGTTCCCGCAGCCACTGCTTCAGCACCCCTGTGATGGCGTGGATGGGGAAGTTCTCCAGCTTGACTGCTGCGGGGTCTGTGGGGTGAGTGGGGTGGGACTGGTGAGCGGCGCACTGGTGGGATGGCTGTGCCTGGGGCCTGGCACCGCGCCCACCTGCCTGCAGTACCCACCTGTCTGCAGCGCCTGCCGGAGCTCCCGAGTGCGGTTGGCGGCGCCCGACTTTCGGTAGAGGCCCTCGGTGTACAGGCCGTGCATCTCCACGTGTTCCAGGAGCTTCTCCAGCACGATGGGCACCGAGGCCTTGTCGCTGGTCAGGCTGTCCACGCACACGCCGAAGTGGCCCGGCTCAGCGCCTGGCTCGCCCTGCGGTGCCGGGTGTCGGGGGGTCAGGTCTGGGCCTGGCTGTCTTCCTCTCCAGCTGTCTCTAGGGGCCTGTCCCTCCTGGTCCCGCACAAGGCCCTTGGGGCTTCCTCTGCTGTTCTGTCCCTCCCTGTCTCCTTCTGCATAGTTGTTGGGGGTGTGGGGCTGCAGAGGTCAAGGCCAGGGTGGCAGCCACTGGGCAGGGGCTTCCTTTGTAGGCTACCCAAGGCATGGGTGGTCCTTTGTGGGGAGAGAGCTATAACCTGGCCCCCACAGCCGCCTCACAGAAGTAGACCCTGACTCTTGTTGCACCCCTACCACCCAGGACCCCATCCTTATGCACAGAGTTGGGGGGCCTCCCTTTACATGGCTCAGGACTCTCTTGGGAGCAAGGATGAGTAGAGCTGGGGGAGCTGAGACACACACAGAGGCCTGGGCCCTGCCTGGGAGCCTCAAGGGGTTTGGACAGAACCAGGGACAATGGTGTGTTCTGCAGCACCAGAGGCCACAGCCGCCCCCTGCTGGCTGCTCAATGCTTCGCTTGGCCCTCACATCAAGCACCACCTCCCGGTGCACCCGGCTCTGAGTGAAGTGTCATTCTAGAAAGTTCCAGGCTTCCTGCACTCACCTTCCTCCCGTAGGTGTAGGAGCAGTGGCTCTGAATCTTGTGCACACACTTCTTGTGGCAGGTCATCTTGCACACTAGGAGGTCACAGGGTGGGAGTCACAGAGGGTGCTGGGGACTCCAGATTCCTGCGGCCACCCACCCAGCTGGCCGGGAGCCGCTGACTGCCTTTTTTTTTTGAGACGGAGTTTCACTCTTGTTGCTCAGGCTGGAGTGCAATGGTGCAATCTTGGCTCACCACAACCTCTGCCTCCCGGGTTCAAGTGATTCTCCTGCCTCGGCCTCGCCAAGTAGCTGGGATTACAGGCATGTGCCACCACACCTGGCTAATTTTGTATTCTTAGTAGTGACAGGGTTTCTCCATGTTGGTCAGGCTGGTCTTGAACTCCCCACCTCAGGTGACCCGCCCACCTTGGACTCCCAAAGTGTTGGGATTATAGGCTGAGTCACCGCACCCGGCCTGGATTGCCTTCTTTTTCGTTTCCTTTTTTTCTTTTTGAGACAGGGTCTCACTCTGTCACCCAGGCTAGAGTGCAGTGGCGCTATCATAGCTCACTGGAGCCTTGACCTCCCAGGCCCAGGTGATCCTCCCAAGTAGCCAGGACTACAGGTGTGCACCACCATGCCTGGCTAATTTCTGTATTTTTTTGTTTAGACGGGGTCTTGCCATGTTGCCCAGGTTGGTTTAGAACTCCTGAGCTCAAGCGACCCTCCCTCCCCGGCCTCCCAAAGTGCTGAGATTACAGGTATGAGACACTGTGCCTGGCCTGCCGACTTCTAAACCCCCACTGCAGGCACCTGTGCCCTGACTCCTGAGAGAGGAGGCCGTGTGGGCAGGCTTCATAGCTCAAGGTGGCCATTCGCGGCCTCAGACCCAGTCTGGCTAGCGGAACCATGAGCAGGTGTTTGTGGGACCTGTGACATCCTTGCCCCAAGTCCTCAGGGCCAACTCCTGGCAGAACTAAAGGTCTAAAAGTCCTGCCAGGAGGTGGCCTTGGGGACTTGGGATGAGGATGTCATGGGGCAAAGACAATGCTACTTTTCCTTCTTCCAACCACACTGAATCCCAGGCCACCCAGCTGACGTCTTGGGAGAGGGTACACTGGTTACGCTAAAGAAGAGAATGTCTGGCACCCAGCAAGGATGGAATCAGGTGAGGGGACGGGCCTGGGTCCTGCATCTGTGTCTCAGGACCATGACAACTGACTGTTGGACAGATATGGGGTGGTGGGGCTGCTTTCTGGGCTGAAAAGACCCTGGCCCGACTGGTTCTGGCAGAAAAACACATATGGGAGAGGCCCTCTTGGCCCTCCTGGGCCTCTGGAGGCTGCCTGGGGTTGCGTCCTGGCTTGGCCACGTCAAAGCTGTGTGACCATGGATCAGCTGGGTCATTCCTAGGCCCTGTCTGTCTCTTAGGGTCCCCTGGGGCTGAGTCTGGCCTACAGGGGAGGGACCATGAGGAGCCTGGGGAAGGAGGGGCCAATGGTTCAGGCAGTGGAGCAGCGTATATACAGAGAGACAGGGCCCAGGAGGAGAGGAGGCTGCAAATGTGGGCGGGCGCTGGCTACTGGGGGCCGAGGCAGGGCCCAGGAGGACAGGAGGCTGCAGATGGGGGTGGGTGCTAGGTACTGGGGGCCTCAGGGCCAGCTGAGAATTGGGCTCTGCCCCTTGGGTGATGGTGGACAGTTTGAGGGGGTGGGATATGGCTGGGACAACGGTCCAGAAAGATGTGACCTGGTGCTTGGGCTGGGGTGAAGACCCTTTTTTTTTGTTTGAGACTGAGTCTTGCTCTGTTGCCCAGGTTAGAGTGCAGTGGCATGATCCCGGCTTACGGCAACCTTTGCCTCCCAGGTTCAAGTGATTCTCCTGCCTCAGCCTCCTGAGTATCTGGGATTACAGATGCCCACCACTGTGCCTAGATAATTTTCATATTTTTAGTAGAGATGAGGTTTCACCATCTTGGCCAGGCTGGTCTCGAACTCCTGACCTCGCTATCCCCCTGCCTCGGCCTCCCAAAGTGCTGGGATTACAGGTGTGAGCCATTCTTCCTGGCCCTGAAGCCCTCTTGAGCAGTGAGGGGTGGTGGGGGACGTGGAGGGGTTTGGGGCCTGGGCGGGGAGCCACTCACCGCTGCAGAGCAGGGCCTTGTCCATGAGCCAGATATAGGAGAGGCACTGCTCGCAAGACTGCGGGATGCTAACCTGGTAGCTGGCGAACACGTGCCCGTTGTGCTCTTGGACCTGTGAGGCCAGAGAAGGGCGCTGGGTGGGGGAAGGGGAAGGCAGCCCTCCCCAGCCACTGGTGGAAGATGGCCCACGGGATCTCAGGGGTGGGTCTGCTTATTCAAGACTACGGCTCCGTATGTGCTGGGGAGAAAACACACTCACACGTATCCACACACACACAAGCGTGCAGACAGGCCCATGCACACATTGACACTGACACACACGTGCATGCTCCTGCCAACGTTCGCCTGCTGGGACTCTCATCCAGGTGTAGCCTACTCACAGCGCGCTCCTGCTTCCGCTTCTTCTTCTGAGCTTTGCTCTGCTGTGAGGAACACAAGGAGGAGGTCGGCGGGGGCCCCCTGGGAAGTGCCCCAACCCACCCCTGGCACCCCATAACCCAGGCATCTGGGTACCCTGAACCCTCCCTCACCTGGAGTGGCATCATTGTCCCTAACACCCCCCATTCAGACACCCCATGCCCAGAAATGAGGCCTTGTTGGGGAGGGTGCAGGGCTCCCCACCAGGAGGTAGGCATGGCACAAATGGGTGTGGCATGTAATCATGGCAAGCGATGGGTAGGTATAGCATGTTGCATGTCATAGGCGTGGTATGGGTGGGTGTGGCATAAGTGATCATGGCAAGGCACAGGTAAGCATGGTGTAAGTGATCATGGCATGGCATGGTGGGCGTGGTATGGGCAGGGCATGGGTGGGCGTGGCATGTCAGGTGGGCTTGGTGTAAGTGATCATGACAAGGCATGGGTGGGTGTGGTGTGCTGGGCTGCCCACCTTCACTGGCTCGAAGTCATTCTTGGTGTAGCCACGGGTGAACTCATCTAGCAGTGACTGGAAGAGGTTGAGGACCAGGTTGGTGTCCTTCTCGCCACGCTCAGTGGCCAGGTTGCTGACGACGATCTGGTAGTTCTCCATCAGATCCTTGTAGCCCACGTGGATCTTCCCGTTCTGTGGGAATGCTAGGCGTCACCCTGCAGGCCCGGGCAAGGGGCGGATGGGAACGACGGGTCTGAGCAGGGTATGGGAAAGGCTGCAGGCCGGGCCGCCACATACCGGGACGGAGTACATAGTTTTGATGTTGCTCCTGAACTTCTCGGTGGCTTCGATAAACAAGCTCTCGATGGGCGTCTTCTGGGAACGGAGGTCATTTATCTGGAAGGAGAGAGGAGCTGACCCTGCGTGCCTCAGGCCTGGGGACCTGCGTACCTGAGGAGGTGCCCAACGGATCACTTGTATCCTCTCTTAAGTCATCCCCTAGGCTGTCGGGATAAAATCCAGTCCCTCTGGCCAAGCCTGACCTCTCATCTCGTCAACCCAGAGTTATAAAGCCACTGACATTCAGGGCAGGACTACTCTCCACCGTGGGGCCTGCCCTGTGCACCACAGCAGGTGAAGCAGCATCCCTGGCCTCCACCCACCAGAGCCAGCAGCGCCCTCCCTCCAGGCTGTGGTAACCCCAATGTCCCCGGGCATTGCCAGTGTTCCCTGGAGGACAGAATCCCCCCTAGATGAGAGCTACAGGTCAGTTCAGGGCCTTCCTGCTGCCCCACACAGGGGCTCAACACCCAGCCATACCTTAGGACGGGGATGCCTGGAATGGTCTGGTCATTTCAAGATGCCTCTACTCCTAGCAGGGTTTCGTGATCCTTCTGTGTCCCCATCGACCCCCTGTGCCCGCTGTGCGGCTCCCAAATGTAGCTCTATCTGCTGCAGGATTGCCCAACACCCACCCCCGTGGGGTATAACCCTCCTGAAGGCAGCCAGAGCTTGTTTGCCTCCACTTCTGTTGCACACAGTGCTTCATCAATCTTTGCTTTGAGACCAAATATGCATTATTATTATTTTTGAGCCAGGGTCTTGCGCCGTCACCCAGGCTGGAATGCAGTGCTGCGATCATGGCTCATGGTGCCTCAACCTCTTGGGCTCAAGCGATCTTCCTGCCTCAGCCCCCAGGATCTGGGACTACAGGTGTGTACCACCACGCCAGCTAAAATGTAAACCTTTTGTAGAGATGGGGTCTTTCTGTCGCCCAGGCTGGTTTTGAACCGCTGGGCCCAAGTGATTATTCTGCCTCAGCCTCCCAGGGTGCTGGGATGACAAACATGAACCACTGTCCTTGGCCTGAGCCTGCACTTTGTATTCTTGACCTGCTAAGCCCTGTGGTGTGTGTTTCAGAAAGCACTGCCTGGCTGTGATGGTTCCCCTGCGGACCGGGCCTCATGCCTAGTGGTCCCACCTTGTTGAGCAGGAACTCATCCAGGTACTTGAGCTCATTGGCGTTGGTGATCTGGCGGAACACCGATTCCCGCCACTTCTCTGACACCGTGATCTTCCCAATCTTGACGTTTCGGTTCTTCTTCCCTTTGCCTCCTGGTTCCTTGGTGCGCTTCTCACCTGTGGTGTGGCGGTGCTGGTGTCCGGAGGGGGCTGAGGACAGGACAGGAAGCAGCTGGTGAGGGTGGGTTTGGGGGAAGGATGCAGAGGACTGCCTACGGCATGCCTTTATCCAGGGCCAGAAACCCCTGGCATTGTGCCTAGGGCTTGGCTCATAGCCAACTCAAGGCCCCATTTGGGGACAATGAATGTCCCCAGGGACACTGGTGGCTCTGCTATCCCTGAGGCTGCAGGTGACCAACCTTCCAGGCCCTTCTTCATGGTGGCAGTTTCCAGCACCACGTGCCCGGACACAGCATTCTCCAACTCCTCCACGCCCTCCTTTTTATCCTTGGTTTTATACAGAAAAAGCTTCTTAAACGTAGATCTGCAGGAGAAAGTATGTGGCTTAAGTCTGAAATGAGAATGGACGTGAGGCCCAGCCTCCCTGTGACTGGACACATGGCAAATGCTCTATCATTGTCTGACTCAAAAAAGGATCTGGCCTGGTGTGGTGGCTCATGCCTCTAATCCCAGCACTTTGGGAGATCGAGGCATGTGGATCAACTGAGGTCAGGAGTTCGAGACCAGCCTGGCCAACATGGCAAAACCCTGTCTCTATTAAAAATACAAAAAATTAGCCGGGCATGATGGGTTCCTGTAGTCCCAGCTATTTGGGGAGGTTGAGGCAGGAGAATTGCTTGAACCCAGGAGGCAGAGGTTGCAGGTTGCAATGAGTTGAGATCGCACCATTGCACTCCAGCCTGGGCGACAGAGTGAGACTCTGTCTCAACACAAA
>NC_045454.1:36044678-36059119 GCF_002776525.5 Piliocolobus tephrosceles
CAAAAAAAAAAAAAAAAAAAAAAAAAAAAAAAAAAGAAGAAAAGAAAAAACGGATCTGGCTAGGTATGGTGGCTCACGCCTGTATAATCTCAGTACTTTGGCAGGCTGAGGTGGGTGGATCAGCTGAGCCCAGGAGTTTGAGACCAGGCTGGGCAATATAGCGAAACCCCTTCTGTACCAAAAGTACAAAAAAAAAAAAAAAAAAAAATTAGCCAGGCATGGTGGTGCACACCTGTAATCCCAGCTACTTGGGAGGCTGAGGCAGGAGAATTGCTTGAGTCTGAGAGGTGAAGGTTGCAGTGAGCCGAGATCATGTCATTGCACTCCAGACTGCCAGACTGGGCAACACAGTGAGATTCTGTCTTTGAAATAAAAAAAAAAAAAAAGGATCATCTCATAAAGAGCAATAGCTCTTTCTTTGTACTGGCAGGGGAGTTACGTGAAGAAAGAAGGATATCAAACAGAAGCCACAGGGGGACTCCATTTTCTTTTCTTTTTTGTTCCAGTTGGGGTGTCACTCTGTCACACAGTCTGGAGTGCAGTGGTGTGATCGTAGCTCACTACAGCCTCAAACTCCTGGCCTCATGAGCACAATCCTCCCACTTCAGCCTCCTGAGTTGTTGGGATTATAGGTACGAGCCATGTGCCAAAAGATAGAAAGTTTTTTTAGAGACAGAGTCTCATTCTCTTGCTCAGGCTGGAGTGCAGTAGTATGATCACAGTTCACTGCAGCCTTGAACTCTTGGCCTCAAGGGATCCTCCTGTTTCAGCCTCCTGAGTAGCTGGGACTACAGGCATGCACCGTCCTGCCTGGCTATGTTTGACATTTTTTTTTATAGAGACAAGGTTTTGCCACGCTGCCCAGCTGGTCTTGAACTCCTGGTTTCAAGTGATCATCCCACCCTGGCCTCCCAAAGTGTTGGGATTACAGGCGTGACGCACGGCATCCATCCAGTCATGTGTCCTTTTAAGGGACAGAAGACAGAAGACAGACACAGAGGGGAAGGCCAAGTGCTGACAGAGACAGAGATTAGAGTAATGCAGCCATAAGTCAAGGAACACCTGGAGCCCCCAAAAGCCAGAAGAGGTGGTAAGGATTCTGCCCTAGAGGCTTTTTTTTTTTTTTTTTTTTGAGATGGAGTCTTCCTCCATCACCCAGGCTGGAGTGCAGTGGCGTGATCTCGGCTCACTGCAACCTCCACCTCCCGAGTTCAAGCGATTCTCCTCCTCAGCCTTCAAGTGGCTGGGATTATAGGTGCGTGCAATCACGCCCAACTAATTTTTGTATTTTTAGTAGAGATGGGGTTTCACCATGTTGGCCTGGCTGGTCTCCAACTCCTGACCTCAAGTGATCCATCGGTATCAGCCTCTCAAAGTGCTGGGATTACAGGCGTGAGCCACCACGCCTGGCCGCCTCATGCAGTTTCTACTGAGCAAATGCCTTTGCGAACGTGCTTTGTAAATATGATTGGTTTAGGAGGCCACACTGCTGCGAGGCCCTGGCAGGGACCCCGGGCATCCTCTGGTGGCCTGAGTTTCCCCCAAGCCCCATACTTACTTAGAGTCGACCTGAGAGCCCGGGGACAGCCCTGCGTCTGGCATGGAGGATGCGTCACCTGACTTCTTCTTCTGGACAGCCGGTTTCTTCGTGCTTCGCTCTCCGTCCGTGGTTTCTGCTGCAGGCTGCAAGATGGTGTGGGGAGGGGCTGCTAAGGAAAGGCTGGCAGGCCTGTGCTAGATGGTGAAGCCCCTGCAGGCATTTACACTCCATCCATCGAGCTCACTTCCCGCTTTTTTTTTTGTTTTCTTTGAGACGGAGTCTCACTCTGTTGCCCAGGCTGGAGTGCTGTGGCTTGGTCTCAGCTCACTACAACCTCCACTCTGCCACCGGGTTCAAGCGATTCTCTTGCCTCAGCCTCCAGAGTAGCTGGGGTTACAGGCAAGCGCCACCACACCTGGCTAGTTTTTGTGTTTTTAGTAGAGATGGCGTTTCGCCATGTTGTTACCTGAGCCTTGGCCGGGGATGGGAGGAGCTTGGAGACATCGCTCGTAGAGAAGGAGATGCGCCTCTCCCTGCGAGATCACAGAAACATGGCTTTTACTGACTAGACTGAGTCAGTGGCATTCTCTTGTCTCAGTGGTTCTTAGGTTCTCACCTGGGCAGTTGTGACCCGGTCAGGGGACACTTGGCAATGTCTAGAGACAGTTTCGGTTGTCACCACTGAGGTGGGGGGAAAGGAGTGGGTGGGTACTTCTGGCATCTGGTGAGTAGAGGGCAGGGATGCTACTCAATACCCTACAGAGAATGGTCTCCACTCAGAGAGTGATCCAGCCCCAGATGTTGAGTGTGAAGGGCAGGAAACCTTGCCTTAGCCCAAGAGAGCCTGTCTGCCTGCCTATCTATCTGTCTGTCTATCTATCCATCCATCCATCCATCCATCCATCCATCCATCCATCCATCCTTCTACTCATTGTCTCTACCTTCCACCCATCCATCCTCTTTATCTGTCTTCCATCTATCTCTTCATCTATCATCTCTATCTATCTGTATTTTATTTTTATTTTTTTAGATGGAGTTTTGCTCTTGTTGCTCAGGTTGGAGTGCAATGGCGAGATCTCAGCTCACTGCAACCTCCGCCTTCCAGGTTCAAGTGATTCTCCTGCCTCAGCCTCGCGAGTAGCTGGGATTACAGGCATGCGCCAACACATCCGGCTAATTTTTGTATTTTTTTTTTTTTTTTTTTTGAGGCGGAGTCTCGCTCTGTCGCCCGGATTGGAGTGCAGTGGCCGGATCTCAGCTCACTGCAAGCTCCCTCTCCCGGGTTCACGCCATTCTCCTGCCTCAGCCTCCCGAGTAGCTGGGACTATAGGCGCCCGCCACCTCGCCCGGCTATTTTTTGTATTTTTAGTAGAGACGGGGTTTCACCGTGTTAGCCAGGATGGTCTCGATCTCCTGACCTCGTGATCCACCCGTCTCGGCCTCCCAAAGTGCTGGGATTACAGGCTTGAGCCACCGCGCCCGGCCTAATTTTTGTATTTTTAGTAGAGACGGGGTTTTGCCATGTTGGCCAGGCTGGTTTCAAATTCCTGACCTCAGGTGATCCATCCAGCTCGGCCTCTCAAAGTGTTGGGATTATAGGTGTGAGCCACCGCACCCGGCTCTACCTATCTTCTACCCATCCATTCCTCCATCATCTCTATCTTACATCCATAATCTCTACCTACCTTCTCTCCATCCCTCCATCCATCAGCTCTCTATCTTCCAGCCATCTACCCATCCTTCTGTCTGTCCATCCATCCATCGTCTCTACCTATCTTCCGTCCCTCCATTCATCGTCTCTACCTATCTTCCATCCATCTATCATTGGCATCTATCTTCCTTCCATCCATAATCTCTACCCATCTCTTTTTTTCTTTTTTTTCAGATAGAGTCTCATCTCCATCACCCAGGTTGGAGTGCAGTGGCTTGATCTCAGCTCACTGCAACCTCCGCTTCCCAGGTTTAAGCAATTCTCCTGTCTCAGCCTCCCGAGTAGCTGGGATTACAGGCATGTGCCACCACGCCCAGCTAATTTTTGTATTTTTAGTAGAGACAGGGTTTCACCATGTTGGCCAGGCTGGTCTCGAACTCCTCTCAAACTCTCGGCCTCCCAAAGTGCTGGGATTACAGGCGTGACCCATCGTGCCCAGCCTAATCTCTACCCATCTTCTATCCATCCATCATCTGTACCATCCATCCATCTATCCATCCATGCCTCTATCCATTACTACTTGTTTTCTATCTATCCATCCCTTCATCCATCATCTGTATCTGTCTTCCATCCATCACCTCTATCCATTTTCCATCCATCCATCCCTCCATCATCTCTATCTTCCTTCCATCCATCCCTCCATCATCTCTATCATCCATCCATCCACCCATCCATCCACCCACCCACCCATCCACACATCCTTTCCTTTCTCTCTCCCTCACTCCATCCATCATCTATTTATGATACTCCTGGCACGTGGTAAGTGGAGGCCAGGGATGCTGCTCAACATCCTGTGATACACAGGACAGCCCCCGCTGCAGAGAATGATCTGGCCCCCAATACAAGCAGGGGGAGGCTGAGCAGACCTGCTGCAGGGAAGGCCTGTCTCCTCCCTGACTTCTTTCCTTTGGTCCTGCAGGCCCTCTGGAAGAGGGAGCTGGAGATTCCAAGTCACCGACACTTGGCTTACTAAGGCTCAGGCAGAGCGAGCCCCTGCTCTTTTAACCCCAAGGAGTACAGTTAGTCCTGTTCACCAATTAGAAACCAAGGCCCAAGACTGCTGGGAAGCAGGGACCCTGACCTGAGGAGCCACCTCCCTCAAGGCCAGGGCCTCTCTATACGAGCACAGCTCCTTCTGGGGACCCCTCAAGGCTCCGGGGCCCAGCCTGGGCCCTGGCTGGGTGCCTTGCTGTCACTTGGCCTTTAGCATGCCCTGCTTTTCCTCCTCCCTCAGGGCTCCCGCACACCCACTGGGCATGATTACACATGTGTTTCCAGGATGTGTGGTACTGCCCCGGCCTTGCCCACCTGGCCTGGACCCTGGTGCTCAGACAGAAGAGGGTGTGGGGCTTACTCTGTGGGCGTGAGGGCGGCCCCTGTGGCCCGGTGTCTGTCGCTGAGGTCCAGGGACTGGCTGAGCATGGCACTAGGGCTGGCGGTGGCCACCAGCTTTTTGCCCCGCCACAGCTCCACGGCGCTGGCCAGCCGCTCAGAGTCCAGGTACCGCTGGATCTGTGTGGAGCCTCCGGGGCTGTCGGGCTTTTCCTGAACCCTTGGGCTGCCCCACGGTTTGCTCTTGTCCTCGGGGGTCTCGGGGGTGCTGCCGGGGGCTGGTGGGCTGACCCTGCTGTCCAAGGCCAGGCTGGTCGGCCGCTCCACCTGGCCAGGCCTGGGGCTCCCACCCGGCAGCGCCTTCTCGGTTTCTTCAGAGACCTTGCCAACTGCCATGGCCTCGGGTTGCTCTGTGGGCTGCTTTTGGGACATGTTCTCAGCCTCCGTCTCCACGATTAGAAGGGTTTCATCTTCTCTGCTCTCCTTTTTGTCTTCCAGGAGACTCACCCCTTGCTCCTGGGTGACCCTTCTGGAAGGTTCTCTGAGGGCGCTCTCCTCCTTGCAGGACTGAATGTGTTTGTTCTGGAACTTGACGTGCTCCAGTCCTCTTTGCCGACGCGACTCACGCTTCTCCCGGCTGCTGGGGACTTTCTCGTGACTTTCAGCTGCCACGGTTTTCTGGGGCGGGAGAGACTTCTCCAGGCTCGGGGCCTCCTTCTCAGGTGAGGAGTGCTCTGGGGGGGACCTGTCACTTGGCCACACCTCAGGCTCTGATGCCAGGTGCCTGCCATCCTCTGCCGGCTCTGGCCCCTGCTCAGCTACCTGCTGCCCGCCGGCCACCTGACCCGGCCCGCCCTCCTCAGCGCCTGCTCTTGCGGCTTCCAGGGCTTCCCTCTCCTTCTCCTCTGCCTTCTGCTTCTCCAAGATCATCTGGCTGAAGCTGGAGTGAGGAAAAAGCAGACAGCTGGTTCAGAAACAAACATTCCTTCTACCTCCCACTGAATTCCGATGGGACCCCCAGCCTGTGGGCTGCAGACGGGGCTTCGCCTGTGCCTAGTGGCCCTGAGAGATGCTTCTGGAAAGCAGGAATCTCCTGGATCAGGAAAGGCGGCTGAGGGTGGTGCCCCCTCGGTGTCACAGATACTCCTGCCCGGTGTCTGCCTGGCTTCCTTGTTAGGGGAGAGGACCCTTGTTGGGGCTGTGGTGGGTGGGTTGTTAAGAAGCCTCAAACTCGTTTGGGGTCCACTGTGGGCTTTCCCTTGAGTCTTTTTCTAGGAGGCTTTTTGTTTTGTTTTTATATTTAGTTATTTTATTTTTGAGACAAAGTCTCACTCTGTCGTCCAGGCTGGAATGCAGTGGCACGATCTTGGCTCGCTGCGACCTCTGCCTCCCGGGTTCAAGTGATTCTTGTGCCTTGGCCTCCCCAGTAACTGAGATTATAGACATACACCACCACGCCTGGTGAATTTTTGTATTTTTAGTAGAGATGAGGTTTTGCCATGTTGGCCAGGCTGGTCTCAAACTCATGTGATCTGCCTGCCTTGGCCTTCCAAAGTGCTGGCCTTACAGGTGTGAGCCACTACGCCCAACCTGTTTGGTTTTTAGAGACAGTGTCTGACTCTGTCACTCAGGCTGGAGTGCAGTGGTGTGATCATAGCTCACTGCAGCCGCCACATCCCAGACCCAGGTGATCCTCCCACCTCAGCTTCCTGAAGAGCTGGGGCTACAGGTGTGCATCACCACACCTAGCTAACTCTTTAATTTTGTGTAGAGATGGCATCTTGCTATGTTGGCCAGGCTGGTCTCATACTCCTGGGCTCAAGCGATCCTCCCACCTAAGCCTCCCAAAGTGTTGGGATTACAGGCATGAGCCATTGCACCTGGCCTAGGAGGCTTGTTTGCACATGTGGGTAGGGCCTGCTCTGGGAGCTGGGATGTGACCTGTGGCAGAGCTGGGTCTGTGTGGGTAGGGGAGAGGTGCACAGGGTGCCTAGGTCAGGGAGGGGCTGGGCTTGTAGCTGTGGGTGCTGGGACGGGAGCTGCTGATATCCTGCTGGGGGGTTCTCTGTGCCTGGTGGATGCCCCAGCTCCATGTTGAGTGTTGGGCTGGTCCAGGCGGCCCCCCCCAACCCTGAATCCAGGTGTTCCCTGACCGATCCAGGTATAGGGGAGTCCCTGGGCAGAGAATGGGCGCAGCCAATGGCAAAGCAGAGCTTTGTCCCTGAGTGCTGCCTGCCAGCCTCAGAGCCCCTCTCTGTAGCCCATGTGTGTCCAGGCATCTGGTTTCCCACCAACCCTTCCCTGTGTCCAGAATGACATCCCCTTAGTGCCACAGGCCAGATGGTATATCATGGGCAGCAATTTGGTGAGTGACCCTCTTGGCTTCTGGAATATTCTGGAGAGCGTGGCCTGGCTCTGCTCACCTCTTGCGCTGCAGGTGCCCCCGGCAGAGGCTCTGCAGGCGGATGATGCTCTGTTTCCGGCGCCGGTAGAGCTTCCGCTGCCAGTAGCCCCTCCATGCGGCCTGGAGGTACACGGCGGCCTGTGTCCTCTCCAGAGCCCTCCGGACCCGGTAGGACCGCCAGCAGGCCTGGATGGTGACGGCGGCCCGCTTCATCTGCAGGAAGTGCCGACGCTCCAGCACCATCCGAAACCAGCTCTGCAGCAGCAGGATTTTCCGCACCACCTCCCGGTGTAGCGTCTCCTGAAGGGCTTGCCGCTCCGTCTCCTTCAGGAAGACCTGGTGGGCACGGGGTCAGGTGGGGTCAGCCGCGCTGCCCCTGACACCACCTCTGTGCCTGGGAGGTCTGCATAGCGCACTCCAGAGTGAGACCCAGGCTGGTGTGCTGACCACTCAGGGCTTTATTTATTTATTTATTTATTTATTTATTTATTATTTTTTTTGAGATGGAGTCTCACTCTGTTGCCCAGGCTGGAGTGCAGTGGCACCATCTCGGCTCACTGCAACCTCCGCCTACCGGGTTCAGGTGATTCTCGTGCCTCAGCCTCCCGAGTAGCTGGGACTACAGGTGCCCATCACCAGGCCTGGCTAATTTTTGTATTTTTAGTAGAGACAGGGTTTCACCATGTTGGCCAGGCTGGTCTCGAGCTCCCAACCTCAATTGATCTGCCCACCCTGGCCTCCCAAAAATGCTGGGATTATAGGCATGAGCTATTGCACCTAGGTGTGGCTCCATTTTTTTTTTTTTTTTGAGATGGAGTCTCACAGGCTGGAGTGCAGTGGTGCAATCTCAGCTCACTACAACCTCCGCCTCCCGGGTTCAAGCAACTCTCCTGCCTCAGCCTCCTGAGTTGCTGGGACTACAGATGTGTGCCTGTAATGAAAATCTGTCTCTACTAAAAATACAAAAATTAGTCAGGCATGGTGGTGGGCACCTGTAATCCCAGCTGCACGGAGGCTGAAGCAGGAGAATCACTTGAACCTGGGAGGTGGAGGCTGCAGTGAGCTGAGATCGCACCACCAGTCTGGGTGACAGAGTGAGACTCTGTCTCAAAAATAAAAACAAGAAAGAAAAAGAAATGAGGTCTCACTCGGTTACCCAGGCTGAAGTGCAGTGGTGCAATCACAGCTCGCTGCAGTCTCAAACTTCTGCCACAGCCTGCCAAGCAGTTGGGACCACAGGTGCATGCCATTACGCTTGGCTAATTTTTAAATACTGTATAAAGACGGGGTCCTGCTATGTTTCCCAGGCTAGTCTCAAACTCCTGGGCTCAAGGGATCCTCCCACCTCAGCCTTTCAAGTAGCTGGGACTCTGGGCGCGTGCCACCTCGCTTGGCTGGAAGGGAATTTTTTTACACCAGGTGAGGCCTTCGGGGGACTGACCTTGGCACCTGTTAAACAAGGGTGGCTGAATAATGCCCCCATAGCAAGAGGCAAACACATGCCCAGAGATGGGAGACGATCTCTGGAAGGGAGGACAATTGCAGGCCGCCTCCCGCCTGATACTGTAAAGGGGATGGACCAGCTCCTAAATCCTGCCAGTTAGCACGATCGTCCCTTTCCTACCTGTGACGCAGCAATAAACAGGTGATGCAGAGGGAGTCTCTGAGCCCCGCTGAAGAGCAGCAGGTGGGGCTCAGCCAGGGCGGCCCCTATCCCTTAGGTGCAGTATTCTGCTGGGTCCCTAGAAATGCATTTCCTAGACAGAGCCCTGTATGTTTCAGAGAGTGGCCCTGGGGGCCTGGGAAGACACGGTGTGCGGTGGAAGGCAGGGTGTGGGTTTGTAGTGTCCCGAGGGTCAGGAGCACTGACCTTGGTCTTCCCGATCTGGTAGTTCCTCTTGTCTACCTTCATCTTCTCCAGGAGGGTGGAGATGACCTCCCTGCAGGGCTGGGCATCCTTGGGCAGGAGCACCTGGAACTGCTCAGTGAAATCCTACATTATTTGGGCAGAGAAAGGAGAATCTGGGTGAGTGTTGTGGCCAGCGATGAGGAGACGGGGATCTGGTGACCCCGGTTAAGGTGAAATTGGGTTTGACAGGAATGGTAATGACAAATCTGAAATTTCAGGCTTTCAGAAATAGCCTGGGCTGGGCATGGTGGCTCATGCCTATAATCTCAGCACTTTGGGAGGCCAAGGCAGGTGGATCACCTGAGGTCAGGAGTTCGAGACCAGCCTGGCCAACATGGTGAAACCCCATCTCTACTTAGCTGAGCATGGTGGCACACACCTGTAGTCCCAGCTACTTGGGAGGCTGAGGCAGGAGAATCACCTGAACCTGGGAAGCTGAGGTTGCAGTGAGCCAAGATCACATCGTTGCAATCCTCCTGCCTCAGTCTCCCCGGAAGCTGGGAGTACAGGTACTTAGTCCTGTAGCCACCACGCCCGGCTAATTAAAAAAAAATTTTTGTAGGGACAGGGTTTCACCATGTTGCCCAGGCTCGTCTCAAACTCCTGAGCTCAACCTATGAGACCAGCCTGGCCAACATGGCAAAACCCTGAATCTACCAAAAATTAGCCAGGCATGGTGGCAGGCACCTGTAGTCCCATGTACTGGGGAGGAGGAGGCAGGAGAATCACTTGAACATGGGAGGCAGAAGTTGCAGGGAGCCGAGATGCCACTGCACTCCAGCCTGGGCGACAGAGTGAGGCTCTGCCTAAAAAAAAAAAAAGGAAATGGGTTCTTAGCTGGATGCAGTGGTGCCTGGGTCACGTGACCCAAAGTGCTAGGATTGCAGGCTAAGCCACCATGCCTGGTCAACAGTCTGTAATCTTAAGAAAGACCACTGCAGATACAAGGTCCTAGGTCTTTTAGATGGTCGAGGTGCCTGGGAACCGGGGCCACCCTTGCAATAGAGCTTGCAGTCTAGGACTTGTGAGGGAGTTAGATCACAGCTGGAGGAACATTTTTTTTTTTTTTTTTTGAGACAGTCTCGCTCTGTTTCCCAGGCTGGAGTGCAGTGGTGCAAACATGGCTCACCGTCGACTGCCCAGACTCAAGCAATCCTCCTGCCTCAGCCCCACAAGTAGCTGGAAGTACACTGCATGCCAGCACGCCTGGCTTCTGTGTTTTTGTGTGGAGATGGGCTTTCACCATGTTGCCTGGACTGATTTTGAGCTCCTGAGCTCAAGCAATCTGCCTGCCTTGCCCTCCCAAAGTGCTAATTACAGGCGTGAGCCACCGCACTGGGCCTCTAGTTTTTTTTGAGACAGGGTCTTGCTCTGCCATCCAGGCTGGAGTGCACTGGCTCAGTCATAGCTCACTGTAGCCTCAAACCCCTTGGGTTGAAGTGATCTTCTCACCTTAGCCTCCCGAGTAGCTGGGACCACAGGTGCACACCACCTTGTCTGGCTAATATATATATTTTTTTGAGGCAGAGTTTTGCTCTTGTTGACCAGGCTGCAGTGCAATGGTGCGATCTCAGCTTATTGCAGCCTTCAACTTCTGGGTTCAAGAGATTCTCCTGCCTCAGCCTCCCAAGTAGCTGGGATTACAGGTGTGCCCCACCGTGCCTGGCCTTTTTTTTTTTTTTTTTTGGTATTTTTAGTAGAGATGGGATTTCACCATGTTGATCGGGCTGGTAACGAACTCCTGATCTCAAGTGATCCACCCGCCTTGGCCTCCCAAAATGCTGGAATTACAGGCATGAGCAACTGCACCTGGCCAATTATTAAATTTTTTGCAGAGACAGGGTCTCTCTAGGTTGTCCAGGCTGGCCTCAAAACTCCTAGGCTCAAGTGATCCTCCTGCCTTGGCCTCCCAAAGTGTTGGGATTACAGGTATGTGCCACTGCACCTGCCCGGAACATTTCTTTTTAGTAAAGTATTATTTCAAATATTTAAGGGTCAAGTATTGGTAAAACACACCAGCATTTCTACATTTTTTATAATTTTGCCTTTCTTATCCGCATAGGGTTAGAAAGACATTATTTCTATTCAATGGATGAGAAAAGAGGCACATTATATTATTCTAGTCCCTGGGGCTATGAAGGGAAAGCATGAAAGGGAACCAGGCACTGTCACCTCTGGCTTTGGGCTCAGGGTGACACAGGTACCAGCTCTTGGCATGAGGCAGGGGTTTCCTTTTTTTTTTGAGATGGAGTCTTGCTCGGTTGCCTAGGCTGGAGTGCAGTGGCTCAATCTCGGCTCACTGCAACCTCCGCCTGCTGGGTTCAAGGGATCCTTCTGCCTCAGTAGCTAGGAGTACAGGCAGCTGCTGCCACACCTGGCTAATTTTTGTATTTTTAGTAGAGATGGGGTTTTATCATGTTGGTCAGGCTGGTCTTGAACTCCTGACCTCAGGTGATCCGCTCGCTTCGGCCTCCCAAGGTGTTGGGATTACAGGCGTGAGCCGCTGCGACTGGCCAGCCTGCTGGGTTTACATTCCAGCAAGGAGCTCTCTTTGGAAGAGGGCGATTGCCTTTGCCATGAAACAGGTGTGTCCAGGTATGTGTGCCTGTGGCCTACCTGGAATGTGTACTTGGCACTGTACCCTGACCTCCGGATGCGCACGGTCTCCAGCATACCCGTGTAGCGCAGCTGCTGCAGGACCAGCTCGTCGTCAAAGCACAACTCTTTCTGAAATGGGAATGTGAGAGATCAGGCAGGTGGCCTTGACCGGACAGGATGCCCAAGCCTGTCAGTGGCTCAGGCCTGGGAACTGTGAGATTAGGGCACTTTGCCATGTGACCACTGCCCCTTGGGATCCCTAACACAGACTTGGTCAGGGTGCACATGTGGGTGCTGGCTAGCCGACCTGGGAGTGTTCTACAGCATAGCAGCCAGAAGCGCCTGGACAAGGGGTCCTTCCTTGCTCCAGACACTCCTTCTGGAATGAGGCCAAGATGGGAGGATCAGTTGAGGCCAGGAGTTTGAGACCAGCCTGGACAACATAGTGAGACCCCATCTCTAGTCATTTAAATTTATTTAAAAAAGAAAAAGAAAAAAGAAAAAAAAAAGAACCCAAATGCAGATGTGTCCTGGGCTTGTTCTCCGTGGCAGGCACCAGGGTAAGTGCTGGGGATTTGGTGGAGAGGAGAGCTTGGTCTGGGGGCAGGAGCCACACACAGGTGATAGAACAGGCAGGGAGCAGCTGGGTGGAGGCCCAGAGGAGGAGGAAGAAGCCAAGGGGCTGATGGGGACACAGGGAGATGCTTCCTGCCAGGGGAGAGAAGAGGCTGGAAATGCGGCTGCCTCAGTGGGCTTTAAGCCTGGAGCTCAGGGGTCTGGACTTCACCCTGGTGGGCAGTGAGAGATAAGGCATGGTGTAGCTATAAAGACAAACGGTGCTGGGTGCGGTAGCTTACGCTTATAATTCCAGCACTTTGGGAGGCTGAGATGGGTGGAGCACTTGAAGTCAGGAGTTCAAGACCAGCCTGGCCAACATGGTGAAACCCCGTCTCTACTAAAAATACAAAAATTAGCTGAGCATGGTGGGCACCTGTAATCCCAGCTACGTGGGAGGGTGAGGCAGGAGGATGGCTTGAACCTGGGAGGTCGAGGCTGCAGTGAGCCGAGATCGCACCACTGCACTCCAGCCTGGGTGACAGACAGAGAAAGATTCTGTCTCAAAAACAAACAAACAAAACCGAAAAAAAAAAAAAAAAAAAGGCAGACAGGAAAGAATGGGTAGGGCTGTCATGACTGGGGGTGGATGTCAAGGCCAGGGATGCTGCCTGACACCCTCCAGTGCACAGAATGGCTCTTATCATAGAGAACCATCTGCTGGCGCGGCCCACGAGCAAAGATGGTGCACGATGGAGCATCTCCCCAGGTACAGCTGGTGGGAGGTTCCTGCCTGGCTGTGTGCTCACATTTGTCTGGGAGCCCCCACACCCCTGCTCAGTCCCTGGCAAAGTCCCTGAGCTATCTTCCTAGGGACAGAGTGGACCTCTGGGGTAAAGGAAGCCTGTGCCAGTGCTGAGCCTGAAGCCCCCACTGGTGCTTCCACCGGGGCTCCGAGGGTCTCTCTAGACCCTTGCAATGTGAGCAGCGGGCTGTGTGTGCCTCTAAGACTCTGCTATGTAACCTCAGCTCTTGCCTTTTGGTACACTCCTTGCACTGGCTACTCTTTGGAATGTATCTGAAGAGCACCCCTGACTTGTCGCTCCCTAATCAAACCTTCTCTGGGCTTCTCCATGTTCTAGATGATGTCCCTACTCTTGAATGGCCACTTGGGCCATCCTCACTGCTAACCCTCCATGCCCAGCTGCCTCTGGATGGACTGTTGCACTGTTCCCCATGCTGCGTGGAGGCTGGGGCTGGATGCAGGGACACCGACACCCCTAAGAGTCTGGCATGGGCCTTCTCCTCCCAAACACCTTAGAGAAACTCACCTTTTCAGCATTGGAACGGATGCAGCGGATAAAGAAGGGCTCTGCCTTCCCCAGCGCCTCCAAGAGCTTGTTAAGGGATGTCTGTTAACGGAAAGAGAGAGCATTTGGGTTGAGTTAGGGACCCTGGCAGCTGCTGTTCTGTGGGAGGAGACCTGGGATGCTCTAGCATCAGTGTGGGGTGGATGGGGTCTACACAGATGTGGGTCCCTGGTGGTGGGACACAAGAGGTTCCAGCTGGAAGTTCTGACCCAAGCCTGCGCTATCCCTGGAAACCCTCGAGGGAGCTATGTGGTCCCCATGGTTCCAGGGCCACCAACGCTTGTCTTTGCCTCAGGTGGAAGGCTGGGGCCGGGGAGGCCCAGACAAACGCTTTCTGGAGATTTGAAACACGTGTCAGCCTCTGAAGGGACCATGGATGTAGTTTATTTTTTTTGAGACAGAGTCTCGCTCTTGCTGCCCAGGCTGGAGCGCAATGGCATGATCTTGGCTCACTGCAACCTCTGCCTCCCAGGTTCAAGCAATTCTCCTGCCTCAGCTTCCCAAGGAGCTGAGATTACAGGTGCCCACCACACCTGGCTAATTTTGATATATATATATTTTTTTTTTGAGACGGAGTCTCGCTCTGTCGCCCAGGCTGGAGTGCAGTGGCGCGATCTCGGCTCACTGCAAGCTCCGCCTCCCGGGTTCACACCATTCTCCTGCCTCAGCCTCCCGAGTAGCTGGAACTACAGGTGCCCGCCACTACGCCCAGCTAATTTTTTTGTATTTTTAGTAGAGACAGGGTTTCACCGTGTTAGCCAGGATGGTCTCGATCTTCTGACCTCATGATCCACCCACCTCGGCCTCCCAAAGTGCTGGGATTACAGGCGTGAGCCACTGCGCCTGGCGAATTTTTGTATTTTTAGTAGAGACAGGCTGTGCTTGGTGTCGGGTGAAGCTACACAAGCGTGAGGCTGAGCTGACCACCGCCCCCCGCCTCTCCTGCTGCACCCACCTGGAACTGGGCACTGATGCTTGGCGCCGCCCCCCGCCTCTCCTGCTGCACCCACCTGGAACTGGGC
>NC_045454.1:36059129-36068558 GCF_002776525.5 Piliocolobus tephrosceles
TTGGCGCCGCCCCCCGCCTCTCCTGCTGCACCCACCTGGAACTGGGCGCTGATGCTCGGTGGCTTTTTCTTCTTGTGCAAGTGCAGCAGGGACTTGGTGGTGCGGTCATGCAGGGTCATGCTGATGATGAGTTTCAGGGACTTGGAGTCCAGCAGGTTCTAGGACAGACACATGGGGTCCGGCCTGCCCTCCCACTGCCCACACGGGCACGGGAAGGCATCACAGCGTCCCCAGAGCCAGAGCAGAACAGCGTCCCCGCAGCGAGTGCCCAGGCGGCAGCTCTTAGATTTGGTCTCGGGATCACGCTGTTGGAGAGGGCCCAGTGGAACGAGGTGGGCTACACCTTGCACACAGCGCTGGTTCCAGCAGGGCTGATGGCAGCCTCTTTCAGGGCCTGAGTGGCTGCCCCATTTCCCCTTCCTCTGGGTTAGAGAGGAAGCCAGTGCTACTGAACCTGGCCGACCCTCTCCTCTGCACAGCTCCTACAGTTTCGTTACTTGAGTCAAGAAGGGCCAGGTCCTTTCTGTGCTATCCGCATGAGCTCATCGGACAGGCCACCCTCGTGTGTCAGCCAGTTCTGTCAGCTGACAAGAGGAATTAGCCCTCTCCCATCTGCTAACTAAACTGCAAGGCTAGTCTTACTCTTTTTGCAAATTTCCTAAATTGCTGCAATTGTACGTGGAAACGAGACAGGGCACTTGGGAGGTGCTCTGTCCCATCTGGAAATGGCCCTGTAGCCAGGGACTGAAGATGGGGCTGTTATACGGAAGGGTCCCATTACCTTGGGGCAGGATGAGCTCTATGGTGCTATGAACCCACTAGAGCTCCCCTGTGGGACCAGGCTGAGGCCAGATTTCAGCTGCGCTTATGCCCCTGGCTTCCTCCCTCACCCCTTCTCTCTGCTTTCTCCTGTAAGCCCCCCTCCATAAGCCGCTGTGTGTGCAAATATCCCCATCTCAGACCCTGCTTCTGGGAAACCCATAAAGAGCCAGCTCCAAATCATCTTAATACAAGAACATTTTTTTTCTTGGAGGGAGGGGGAGATAGTGGGAAGAAGGAGGTAATGAAGCTGCAGAAGTGAAAGCTCTCAAGACGGGCAGAGAAGCAAGATATCTTGGAATGTGTCGCGCGGGGTGTATGTTTTTTTTTTTTACCTTTGGAATGATCTGCTTTTGTTTGATACCTTTACTTTTCCTGTCAAAATATTAAAAATGGTTTTGTGAACAAAAGGAACACAGCGTCGGGATTTGGGTTAGTTCAGCAAGCCACGCCTGGCGGGTTAGACTGAGACAGAGAGAGACGGGAGACAGCGAGAAGGCGCAAGTGCAACAAGGCCGCCGCCACCTCTCCACACTGCACACCGTGGCGTGCCTCAGCCACTGTCTGTGGACACCAGTTTCCCTGGGATGGCGGCAGCCGGACTCTGCTGGTGGCTGCCCCAAGGCTGAGAAAAGCATTTGGTCTGGGGGCCATTCGGATGTCCGACAAGTAGGAGGGGCTGGCTAGGAATCTACAGGGTGGGACGTGCATCCAACGGGGCTCGCTATGGAGGAACTGACATATCCCCAAATCACGGCAGGATGCCCTGAGTGGGGCAGAGGAAGCCTGAGCAGTCCTGGTGGAGACCAGGTGACCAGGCTGTCTTTGCCATGTGCTGGTAGACACCAAGCCGGCCCAGAGGCCCTTCTGGAACCCTCTGCTGGCAGGGCAGGGACTTGCCTTGCAAAATAACCAAAATGGGGCCTGGGTGGGAGCTCCTTTCAGGATCATGCTGGTGGGAAAGAAGAAAACCAAAACTGGTCAGGCGCGGTGGCTCACACCTGTAATCCCACAACTTTGGGGGGCTGAGGTGAGTGGATCACTTGAGGTCAGGAGTTCAAGACCAGCCTGGCCAACATGGTGAAACCCTATCTCTACTAAAAATGCAAAAATTAGTCAGGCGTGGTGGCGGATGCCTGTAATCCCAGCTACTCAAGAGGCTGAGGCAGGAGAATCGCTTGAACCCAGGAGGCGGAGGTTGCAGTGAGCCAAGATCGTGCCACTGCACTCCAGCCTGGGTGACAGAGCAAGACTCTGTCTCGAAACCCCTCGCAAAACTCAAAGCTGCTCTTTTGGCCGAGGTAAGGAAGCGGGCAGCTCCTGTGTTCTCAGACACCTTACGAAATCTTGCAGACCAAGGGGAAAATAAATAAATAAATTTATTTATTTATTCAAAAGGCCTGGTGCCTTTTGAAGACCGGCTAAGGAGATGACAGCTTGCACATCTGTGAGATGCCTAGCCATTCGTGGTTGCATTCAGTTTCACCTGAATCCCTGTGGGGTAAAATAAGGCAGAACAAGAACAAAAGTTTGAGGCTGAGGTGGGCGGATCACTTGAGGTCAGGAGTTCGAGACCAGTCTGGCCAACATGGTGAAATCCCATCTCTACTAAAAACATACAAAAAATTAGCCGGGTGTGGTGGTGCACACCTGTAATCCCAGCTACTTGGGAGGCTGAGGCAGGAGAATCGCTTGAACCCGGGAGGTGGAGGTTGCAATGAGCCGAGATTGAGCCACTACACGCCAGCCTGGGCAACAGTGAGACTCTGCCTCAAAAAAAAAAAAAGGAACAAAAGTTTGAAATAGGCTCCTGCTGGGTACGGTGGCTCATGCCTGTAATCCCAGTGCTTTGGGAGGCTGAGGCAGGAGGATCGCTTGATCCCAGGAGTTTGAGACCAGCCTGGCAGCCTAGGCTATAACATAGCAAGATTCCACCTCTACAAACAGTAAAATTAGACAGGTGTGGTAATGCACGCCTGTATTTCCAGCTACACTGGAGGTTGAGGCAGGAGAATTGCTTGAGCCCAGGAGGTCGAAGCTGCCGTGAGCGGTGATTGTGTCACTGCTGTACTCTAGCCTGGGCAATAGAATGAGACCCCCATCTCTTAAAAAAGAAAAAAAAAAAAAAGGGCCAGGGACGGTGGCTCATGCCTATAATCCCAGCACTTTGGGAGGACGAGACAGGCAGATCACCTGAGGTCAGGAGTTCAAGACCAGCCTGGCCAACATGGTGAAGCCCCGTCTCTACTAAAAATACAAAAAATTAGCCAGGGATGGTGGCAGGTGTCAGTAATCCCAGCTACTTGGGAGGCTGAGGCAGAAGAATCGCTTGAACCCGGGAGGCAGAGGGTGCAGTGCGCCGAGATCGTACCATTGCACTCCAGCCTGGGCAACAAGAGTGAAACTCCGTCTCAAAAAAAAAAAAAGAAAGAAAGAAAGAAAGAAAAAAAGAAACTGGCTTCCATGGGCTCCCATGCAGGTGCAAGCTTTGCTCTCAGCCAGCCCACACCTCAATGGCCACTAAAAGGCGGGATGTGGTGACTGCAGGTGGATGTCCTGTCAGCTGAGACTGCTGCCTGCCTGGTGCTGGGTCAGCGTAATGGAAGCATGAGAGTCATTACCCCATTTGGAGGCCGAAAGCATAGAATACTCAGGTCCCACAGTGTGCTAACAGTTGGGATCCCAACCCGGTTTATGCACCTTCTGGGCTCTCTAGACTGGCTTATGTGGCCACCTGCAGAGAGCAGGGCCATCCTCTCAGGAAATTGCATGCCCTGCTGCAGACGGCTTCTCTGCAAATTCACAGTGGCAAAGGCGGGAGCAAGCTTTGCTCTGCAAGCCAGACAGGCACGGGGAGGAGACGGAGGATGGCACGTTTGCGGGTGGAAAATTAGATGCCTCGAAGAAGGAGTGCTCCTGGGAATCTGCCCCGTGTGCTGGGAAGCTGGCTGTGCCTGGGCCACAGTGCAGACAGCGGCCAGGGGTGTTACTGATTGGCATTTAGTGATGGCTGGGGGGTGAGCTACGAGACAGCACTGTGGTTTTAGTGGCCGATGCAAATTAGGAAGACTGCAGGCCCCACCGGGGTCGTGGGAGTAGGGGGAGGCGGTTGTTGCACTTGTAAGCAGGGTCTTGGTGGGGGACTCACAGGATGAAGGCGCGGGGTTTCTGGAGCCGACTGAGGGACTGGAGAAGCCTACGGGGGTCCTCGCCCTGCCAGGGCAATCCTTTGATGCTCTTGATCATTTGGTTATGCAAATCGCTGAGGGGACGGTGGGGAGGGCGCAGTGACAGAAAGAAGATGGAGTTAGAAGCATGCCTGCCCCCTTGGGGTTCCCAGAGCCATTGGGACCCTCCCCAGGCCACTGAAGCCAAAACATGCAGCTGGGGAAAGACACTGTGCTCAATGCTGCCACTCTCTTTTGCCAGAAATCGGGACTGGGTCAGGCTCCCCAAGACCTGGAGTGGGGCGGGGCTTTGAGGTAAATTGGACTTGGCCACACGGATCATTGATCCTTTTCAATATATCATTTCCAGCTGGGCACCGTGGCTCACGCCTGTAATCCCATCAACTTTGTGAGGCCGAGATGGGTGGATCACCTGAGGTCAGGAGTTCGAGACCAGCCTGGCCAACATGACGGAACCCCGTCTCTGCTAAAAATACAAAAAGTTAGCGGGGCACGGTGGAGGACACCTGTAATCCCAGCTACGTGGGAGGCTGAGGCAGGAGAATTACTTGAACCCAGGAGGCAGAGGTTGCAGTGAGCTGAGATAGCGCCATTGCACTCCAACCTGAGAGACAGAGCAACACTCTGTCTTAAAAAAAAAAAAGAAAAAAAAATTATTTCCATCTGATCATTCCACTTCATTTGATCCTTTTCATCTGGATCACTGAGAAAGTTCTCATATTTAAGAACCTTTGGGGATATGTATTTACTTGAGACGGAGTCTCGCTCTTTCTCCCAGGCTAGAGTGCAATGGCGCGATCTCGGCTCACTGCAACCTCTGCCTCCTGGGTTCAAGTGATTCTCTTGCCTCAGCCTCCTAAATAGCTAGGATTACAGGCGCGCACCACCATGCCCGGCTCATTTTTGTATTTTTAGTAGAAATGGGGTTTCATCATGTTGGTCAGGGAGGTCTTGAACTCCTAACCTTGTGATCTGCCCACCTCAGCCTTCCAAAGTGCTGGGATTACAGGTGTGAGCCACTGCATCCAGCTGGGGATATTTATTTAGTTTTAAATTTATTTTTATTTTATTTTATTGAGACAGAGTCTCACTCTGTTGCCCAGGCTGGAGTGCAGTGGTGCGATCTCAGCTCACTGCAACCTCCACTTTCCAGGTTCAAGCGATTCTCCTGTCTCAGCCTCCTGAGTAGCTGGGATTACAGACATGCATCACCCTGCCCAGCCTATTTATTTTTAAAATTCCATGACAGGCTGGGCATGGCTCATACCTGTAATCCCAGCACTTTCAGAGGCTGAGCAGGCCAGATCACCTGAGGTAGGGAGTTCAAGACCACCCTGGCCAACATGGTGAAACCCTGTCTCTACTAAAAACACAAAAATTAGCCGGGCATGATGGCGCGTGCCTGTAGTCCCAGTCACTCCGGAGGCTGACGCATGACAATCACTTGAACCTGGGAGGCAGAGGTTGCATTGAGCCGAGATCGCGCCACTGCACTCCAGCCTGGGTAACAGAGTGAGACTCTGTCTCAAAAAAAAAAAAAAAAAAAAAAGGCAGTTAGGGGCAACTCAGAAAAGAAGACCCTAGGGAGGGTCTCTGTGGGAGGAGCAAATTAGTCTCTCTCCATGATTTTGTGGCCAGATGTCAAACTCCTTGTTGGCTTCATTAAGGCCTTTGGAGGAATTAATTTGAATACAAGAGCCACAGGTTGAGCACAGCACCTGGGGTGGTACCATCTCCATCAGGGGACATTTGCCAATGTCTGCAGACATTTGTGGTTGTCATGACTTGGGGGTGGGGGTGCTCTCCTGGCATCTGGTGGGTGGAGGCCAGGGATGCTGCTCAACACCCTATAGTCCACAGGATGAGTGCCCACCCCAGAGAATGATCTGGCACAGTGCTGAGGTTGAGAAACCCTAGTTTTTTTTTTTTTTTTTAACAGAGTCTTGCTCTGTTCCAGCAGGCTGGAATGCAGTGGTGCGATCTCAGCTCACTGCAAACCCTGCCTCCCAGGTTCAAGTGATTCTCCTGCCTCAGCCTCCTGAGTAGCTAGGATTACAGGCGCACACCACGTCTGGCTAATTTTTGTATTTTTAGTAGACACAGGGTTTCACCATGTTGGCCAGGGTGGTCTTGAACTGCTGACCTCAAATGACCTGCCCACATAGGCCTCCCCCAAGTGCTGGGATTACAGGGGGTGAGCGACCACGCCCGGCCAGAGAAACCCTAGTTTAAGGGGGTAATTACCCTCAAAGCACTCAACCTTACTCGCTTCATTTTGTTTGATGGCTGTGGCTTGAGCATGCACACTGGAGGTGCCAACTTTGGCACTGATAACGTGTGTGAATTAGAATGCCTTAGAAATGAAAATTGGATGCTTTCAAACTAAATATTTGTGAGGAATGTCTAAATGACAAATGTTTTTGACAGAACTTCTAGAAATGAGGATCTGGTTTTTCCCGTTTTTTTTTTTTTTTTTTGAATTCCTTACTCCAGACATTTTATTTATTTTTCTTGTAGAGGTGGGGTCTTGTTATGTTGCCCAAGCTGGTTTCAAACTCTTGGCCTCAACTGATCCTCCCGCCTTGGCCTCCCAAAGTGCTGGGATTACAGGTGCGTGCTACTGCATCCTGCTGGCAGTCGTTCAAAGCACATGTTTTAGCTCTGGGCAGGTGGCCTGGAAGGACCCGACCCCAGCCCCTGTGCTCCATGCACCATGCCAAGTGTCCACATGGCCCCACTTACCTGTTTTCCCCAGCCCTCCAGGGAGGCAGAGCAAAGGCAACAGAGGGGTCGCCTGTCACCTCTATATGCGAGAGGCCTTCATACCCAGGGTGGTCAGTGCAGCGGCCACAGCTTGGAACGAGGTCCATGACTTTGGCCCACCCCTAGCCCTGCCGACCAGGCTAAATCTGCAAATCTGGCAGGAGTGGCCCCTGTGGGCCGTGGCATTCCCTGAATGGCCAGTCCTCTCTGTCTGTGCCCTGGACGCAGCACTGAGCGCCTGGGGAAGATGGCTCCCCTCGGTGCCTTGCTGGCCTCGGGATCAAAGGCCCTTTCTGCACTTACTTCTTGCTTTCATATAAAGCAATGATGTCCTCAAAAGCGTTAATATCGAACTCCTCAGAGCCGTCAAATGAGAAATCTAGCATTGAGCAGCTGAAAGGGAGAATCTGTATAAACTTAACATGCTCCTGGGGCGGGACCCGCAGCCCTGTGGCCAGGCCCTGGGGAGATGGATGCTGCTTCTGCTACCGCAGGTCAGAAGTTATTTTGTCTTTGAAGTAAGGGAGGAAAGGAAAAAAACAAACGAGGACTGGGTGTGGTGGCTCATGCCTATAATCCCATCACTTTGGGAGGCTGAGGTGGGAGGATGCCTTGAGGCCAGGAGTTCGAGACTAGCTTGAGTAACATCATCAGACTCTGTCTTTATAAAAGGAAAAATTAGCCAGGCGTGGTGGTCTGTGCCTGTTGTCCCAGCTACTTGGGAGGCTGAGGCGGGGGGATTGCTTGAGCCCAGGAGGTCGAGGCTGCAGTGAGCTGTGATTACACCACTGCACTCCAGCCTGGTCTCAAGCAAAACAAAACAAAACAAAATAAAACAAAAATGCAACCCACATAACAAAATAGAAAGAAGCTTTCTAGCTCTTGGGAACTTGGGGGACCAAAAAAAAAAACATAATAGAGGAATGCATTCTCCTTTCTTGCATCCCAGTTTGGGTGAAAAAGGTGATTCCTAAAACTTTTATTTATTTATTTAATGAGAGACAGAGTCTTGCTCTGTCACCCAGGCTGGAGTGCAGTGGTGCGATCTCGGCTCACTGCAACCTCCATCTCCCGCGTTCAAGCAATTCTCCTGCCTCAGCCTCCCATGTAGCCGGGACTACAGGTGCCTGCCACCATGCCCCGCTAATTTTTATATTTTTAGTAGAGACGAGGTTTCACCATGTTGGCCAGGCTGGTCTTGAACGCCTGACCTCAAGTGATCTGCTTGCCTTGGCCTCCCAAAGTGCTGGAATTACAGGCATGCACCATCATGTCCGGCCAGCCTACTCACTTTTCTACCCTGGTGCTGTCACATGCTTGGGTGCATGCAGGGCCCTTGGGGTCATTGCTAGGGTCCACAAAAGACCCCGCATCATCTCATATGCAACATCAAAGTGTATGTGTTTCTGACTGTGAATGAAGTAACTTGGCAGAAAAACTTTTGGGCCACCCCAGGCAGGACGAGGGAAGAACTCTCCAATCAATCAAGCCCGTCTCTCCGCACCACCAGTGATACTTAGGCTTCACCTCCCAGTGCCCACCCTAGGCCATAAAATGGATCCTTTGTAAACTGAGTCTCCTCCCATCTCCCTAAAGTGCATGATGCACCAAGGTGTGCTATTCTGTGTCCAGAAAAGCAGCCACCAAATGCTGCTTGGTTCTGGGTCTTTCTGGTTCAAAAGGCAGCTCAGTGACTTACTCAGAGCAACTCTGACCTGGGTTTAGAATGTAGCATTCCCCGGTGGCTCACGCCTGTAATCCCAGCACTTTGGGAGGCCGAGGCAGGTAGATCACCTGAAGTCAGGAGTTCAAGACCAGCCTGACCAAAATGGAGAAACTCCGTCTCTATTAAAAATACAAAATTAGGCCGGGCGCAGTAGCTCACGCCTGTAATCCCAGCACTTTGGGAGGCCGAGGTGGGCAGATCACGAGGTCAGGAGATCGAGACCATCCTGGCCAACAGGGTGAAACCTCGTCTCTACTAAAAAAAAAATACAAAAAAAAAAAAAAAAAAAAAAATTAGCCAGGCGTGGTGGCAGGCGCCTGTAGTCATAGCTACTAGGGAGGCCGAGGCAGGAGAATGGCGTGAATCTGGGAGGCAGAGCTTGCAGTCATCAGAGATTGCACCACCGCACTCCAGCCTGGGCAACAGAGCAGGACTCTGTCTAACAAACAAACAAACAAAAAAACAAAATTCGCTGGGCATCATGCAGCGTGCCTGTAATCCCAGCTACTCGGGAGGCTGAGGCAGGAGAATCGGTTCAACCAGGGAGGTGGAGGTGGCAGTGAGCCAAGATCTCGCCATTGTACTCCAGCCTGGGCAACAAGAGCAAAACTCCGTCTCAAAAAAAAAAAAAAAAAAAAAAAAAAGAAAAAAAAGAATGTAGCATTCCCTAAGTTGTCTGAAACAATGCTGCTGCCACCTAATGATCTCAATGTGGGCAAATCAGGGTCTTGCTCACCGGTAAAGTTTTTCTGAAGGGGTGCTGGCTCCTCTTGGCAGCTCTTCCGGGTGACTTTGGGCACCAGGGCTGCTCATACCTGCTGGAGACAGAGTGGACGGTGGTTGGGATGGCCTCCTATGGAGGCTGCAATTATTTTAACCCATTTTATTTATTTATTTATTTATTTATTTATTTATTTATTTATTTATTTATTT
>NC_045454.1:36068568-36072326 GCF_002776525.5 Piliocolobus tephrosceles
TTTATTTATTTATTTATTTATTTATTTATTTATTTATTTATTTATTTGAGATGGAGTCTTGCTCTGTTACCCAGTCTGGAGCACAGTGGCGTGATCTTGGCCCACTGCAACTTCTGGCTCCTGAGTTCAAGTGATTCTCCTGCCTCAGCCTTCTGAGTAGCTAGGACTAGAGGCCACTGTGCCCAGCTAATTTTTGTATTTCCAGTAGAGACAGGGTTTCGCCATGTTGGCCAGGCTGGTCTTGAACTCCTGACCTCAGGTGATCTGCCCACCTTGGCCTCTCAAAATCCTGGGATTATAGGCATGAGCCTCTGCGACACCCCCCCCCACATTTTCTTTTTAAATTGTTTACCAACAGGGTCTTGCTGCATTGCCTAGGCCTAGTGCAGTGGTGCGATCATAGCTCATGTAGCCTCCAACTCCTGGGCTCAAGCAATCCTCCTGCCTCAGCCTCCCAAGCAGCTGGGGCTAGAGGCACATGCTGACACACATGACGAAGTTTCAACTTTTCTGGAGAGATGGGGTCTCACTATGTGGCCCAGGCTGGTCTCAAATAGCTGGCCTCAAGCGAGCTGCCTTGGCCTCCTAAAGTGCTAGGACTACCGGTGTGCACCATTATACCCAGACACTTTGACCCATCTTATTATTTATTTATTTACTTACTTTTTGAGACAGAGTCTTGCACTGTCACCCGAGCTGGAGTGCAGTGGCATGATCTCGGCTCACTGCAACCTCCGTCTCCCAGGTTTAAGTGATTCTCCTGCCTCAGCCCCCTGAATAGCTGGGATTACAGGCGCCTGCCATCGCGCCTGGCTAATTTTTTGTATTTTTAGTAGAGACAGGTTTCACTATGTTGGCCAGGCTGGTCTCAACTGTCTGACCTAGTGGTCTACCCACCTTGCAAAAGTGCTGGGATTACAGCGTGAGTCACTGCGTCCAGCCTATTTATTTATTTTTTGAGACGGAGTCTTGCTCTGTCATCCAGGCTGGAGTATACTGGCATGATCTTGGCTCACTACAACCTCCGCCTCCTGGGTTCAAACGATTCTCCTACCTCAGCCTCCCTGTGGTAGCTGGGACCACAGGCATGCACTACCATGCCTGGCTAATATTTGCATTTTTAGTACAGATGGGGTTTCACCATGTTGGTCAGGCTGGTCTTGAACTCCTGACCTCAAGCAATCGTCTGCATCAGCCTCCCAATGTGCTGGGATTTCAGGCGTGAGCCACTGTGCCTGGCAGACCGATCTTAAAAAGCAGCTCATCAGCCAGGCGCAGTGGCTCACACCTGAAATCTCAGTGCTTTGGGAGGCTCAGGCAGGTGGATCACGAGGTCAGGATATCAAGACCATCCCGGCTAAAACAGTGAAACCCGTCTCTACTAAAAATATAAAAAAATTAGCCAGGTGTGGTGGCAGGCGCCTGTAGTCCCAGCTACTCTGGAGGCTGAGGCAGGAGAATGGCATGAACCCGGGAGGCGGAGCTTACAGTGAGCCAAGATTGCACCACTGCACTCCAGCCTGGGCAACAGAGTGAGACTCCGTCTCTACACACACACACACACACACACACACACACACACACACACACACACACACACACACACACACAAAGCAGCTCATCACTCAAATTTGGGCAAAGTTGGGTTAACTGTGAAGTTTTGGATCCCCAAAACAGAGCACTGTCTATTTCCTATTTCTCATGAAAGCTTTATCCTTCCTCCTTTTCATCAAGCCCCTTCCGGAGACAGAAGCCAGAGTTGATAACTGAAACTGAAGCTGAGGACGGAAAGTCGGAGCCCTTAGACCCGGGTGAGCCACTCAACCATGCAGGCCTCAGGTTGCTTGGGAAAAATGAGGACATAGCTTTCTGCCATCCTTCTATCAGCAACTCTATAGGGCTGACCCAAGTCTTGAGTGGATCAGGCACACCCCCTGCTTCAAACCATCTCTGTCTAGGACAGGGGAACAGAAATGTCCCTTTGAGGCTGGGTTCCCAGTAGAGAATGTTCAGATAAGAGAAGAGGCTGAGGCCGGGCGCAATGGCTCACACCTGTAATCCCAGCACTTCATGAGTCAGAGGCAGGCGGATCATTTGAGTTCGAGGTGACTATCCCCGAGTGACCGCCCACATCCAGGAGTTCGAGACCAGGCTGGCCAACATGGCGAAACCCCATCTCTACTACAAATACAAAAATTAGCCTGGTGCGGTCGCCTGTAGTCCCAGCTACTTGGAAGCCTGAAGCAGGAGAATCACTCGAACCCGAGAGGTGGAGGTTGCAGTGAGCCAAGATTGTGTCATTAACTAGTGCCTAGGCCAGAGAGAGAGAGACCCTGTCTCTTAAAAAACAAAAAAAGAGCGAGAGAGAGAGAGACAAAGAAGAGGGAGAGCACTAGGAAGAGCTACATTAACCCAATCAGCAAACTCCCAGGGCCAGCGGATCAGGAGGCATCATTAGCAAAGGAGAGGCCCGATGGAGCTGCTGAGAGCATGCCCTGAGGTTAAATTACACTCGCAGGTCGAGTTTCCGTTCAGGGTGATGGGAACACTGCAGGTAGACAGGTGGAGTTTGCACAACATAATGAATGTACTAAATGCCAATGAACTGTTCACTTTAAGATGAACTCAGGATGTGCCCCCCTCTCGACAGTGACGCTTGTGTGGGCTCACGCCCCAGCTCCCACCTGCAGCCTTTTCGGCCCTCTCGGCCCGCAGGCGTCCGGCCTCCCGAAGCACGGCCATGGCCCGGATAGCAGCCCGGAGCACGGCCCAGCGGAACACGGCCACAGGGTCCATGCCAATGAGCTCCCGCACGTAGGAGCTGTCACTGCCCCGCAGCAGGGCCACGATGTCTGGCCGCATGTAGTCCATGTTCTTCTCCCGGAAGTCCTGGTGGGGGATGGATGTGGGCGGTCACTCGGGGATACTCACCAGTGCCTACCAAAGACCCGGGGCTGGCGCAGGAAGGGCTGGTGATAGGGTAGGGTCCATCCTAAGCGCAAATGGCAGTTCTTGAGCTATGGAGTCTTGGGCATTGGAGCCGGGGATTCGCGGTGGGTTCTGAGCACCCTGGAACCTCGCCCACAGGAGGATCCTCCCATTTGGAATTCTGGGCTGACTGTGGCTTCCCTCAGGCTTCCGCCAACGGTGATGGGCAGACACCTACCTTGATCTGATATTTCACCTTCCCTGCGAAGTGCTGGATGATGAAGGCTGGCTCCATGACCGGGGTGCCCAGGAAGTACTTATTGTCCTCATGCTGCTGTTTGAACTTGGCCAGCAGGGTCTGGCTCGTGGCGTGGGGGAAGCTGGGAACAGAACACGGAACCTTTGCAGGCATGAACGGCGGCTGATTTACCTGCTGTGTATTTTACCTTGCAGACCCCTGGTGCACGAGACAGGTGGGTGCATGGGGGTGGGCAGAGCAGTGAACTGGCACAAGGCTCTGTGAGCAAAGCGGTGGGTGAAGGAGCGAAGAAAAGAAGGAATGACAGTGAGCCTGCCTGCCTCATGCCGAACATGCTGGCAGAGGGCTGGGACACTGCTATCTGCATGCGCCTGCCTGCCTCATGCTGAACACGCTGGCGGAGGGCTGGGACTCTGCTCTCTGCGTCAGCACGCACAGCTGCAGCCTGGTACAAGGAGGCTGAGGGTGAAGTGACGCTCTCAAGGCTTCAGGATTTTTTTTTTTTTTTTTTTTTTTTTTTTTTTCGGGGTGTGGTTCGGCTGGTTTTCCCGGGGGGAGTGGGTGGGGCGGG
>NC_045454.1:36072426-36099463 GCF_002776525.5 Piliocolobus tephrosceles
CCGGATCTCAGCTCACTGCAAGCTCCGCCTCCCGGGTTTACGCCATTTTCCTGCCTCAGCCTGCCGAGTAGCTGGGACTATAGGTGCCCGCCACCTCGCCCAGCTAGTTTTTTGTATTTTTTTAGTAGAGACGGGGTTTCACCGTGTTAGCCAGTGTTAGATCACGAGATCTCTTGACCTCGTGATCCGCCCGTCTCGGTCTCCCAGAGTGCTGGGATTACAGGCTTGAGCCACCGCGCCCGGCCTGGCTTCAGGATTTTTAAAACAAAAACATATTTTTTCCTTTGGAGACAGGGTCTCACTCTGTTGCCCAGGCTGGAGTATAGTGGTATGATCACAGCTCACTGTGGCCTTGACTTCCTGGGCTCAAGGGATCTTCCTGCCTCAGCTTCCTGAGTAGCTGGGACTATAGTACAATGTTTTTCTTTTTTTAAGAGAAGGGGTCTTGCTATGTTACCCAGGCTGGTCTTGAACTCCTGGCCTCAAGCGATCCTCCTGCCTCAGCCTCCCAAAGGACTAGGATTATAGGCGTGAGCCACCGTGCCCAGCCAGCGCTGCAGAATTAACATTGAGTAGCTCAGTGCCTGAGTGTGGGTGGCTCACTCTCTTTGTCCCCACATGGCTATTTTCTAGGGGGTTTGGAGAGAGGTCGCTGACCAGGCTTGGTGGCATCTGCAAAGTCTGTCCCCTGGGAGGTCTGGATCTGTTACCCATCATAGGCAACTCCTAAAAATAATCCTGGGCCCGAGTGACTTCTGGTCTTGGAGCACATTTGTACCCGAATGCCATACCTTGGACAGGGGGTCCTTCTCCTGCACCACAGTTGGAAGGAGAGGCTGGGAGAGGAGGATGAAGCAGGGCTCTGTTGTGCTCCAGGGAGGGGGAGGTTGTGGGGGCAGAATAAGGGACTCCTTGTACCTGACTGCTTCTACCTCCCAGGAGGGAAATGATGTTGTTGGTTTGGCAAACGCTGCCTGAGCCCGGCCCCACTTTTGAAAATAGAGGCAGCGGAATGCCTGTATTTTCATCGGGGGCTCCGTGTTAACGGGGCCAAGGAGGGGAGAGTCTGTAGCTACGAAACGTATCATTTCCAGGACTGTAAACAGGGTATGGAGTGTGAGGCATCTGCCTTGAGTGTCCCCCAAAACCCTCAGTCATTGAGATAGGTAATATTTTAGCACACTATTTCAGAAAATCTAAATCAATGTGCAAAAAGAAACAAAAAATTCCATGATGAGCAAAAATAGCAAGATTTTAAATAAAGAGACCTGAGCCTGCTGGGCTAGGCCCTGCCTCACGGGCTTCCCCTGATCTGGCCCTGGGAGTTTCCTGGTTGTGATGACGTAGCTCCTCCTACTGCGTCTCTACCTTTTTTTTTTTTTTTTTTTTTTTTAATTTTTTGAGTTGGGGTCTTGCTCTGTTGCCCAGGCTAGAATGCAATGGTGCAATCACAACTCACTGTAGTCTTGACTCTCTGGGCTCAAGTGATCCTCCTGCCTCAGCCTCCTGAGTAGCTGGGACTATAGGTGCATGCCACTGTGCCCAGCTAGTTTATTATTATTTTGTAGAAATGGGGTCTCACTATGGTGCCCAGTCTGGTCTTTAACTTCTGGTCTCAAGTGATCCTCCACCTTGGCCTCCTGAAGTGTTGGAATTAAAGGTGGGAGCCACCGCATCTGGCCCAAATGCTCTTATCTGAACATTCTCTACCTGGACCCCAGCCTCAAAGGGATGTGTCTGTCCCCCTGTCCTGGACAGGGACTAGGTTTGAGGCAGGGGATGTGCCTGATTCATTTGAGACTCTGGCCAGCCCCTTGGAGATGTCATTGGCAAGGGATGGGTCTGATAGAGTTGCTGATAAAACAGTATGTCCATATCTTAACCCCCACCCCCGACTTTTGAATGTGACCTTATTTGGAAAATAGGGTCTTTGCAGGTGTAATCAGTTAAGATGAGGTCATCAGCGTGGGACCTAGTTCCATATGGATGGTGTCCTTCTAAAAAGAGAAGACAGGGTCAGGTGTAGTGGCTCACACCTGTGGTGCCAGCACTTTGGGAGGTCAAGGTGAGAGGATCGCTTGAGCCCAGGAGTTCAAGACTAGCCGGGCAACAAAGGGAGATTCCATCTCTACCAAAAAATTTTTTAAGCAGCCTGGCCAACATGGTGAAAAAACCCCATCTCTACTAAAAATAAAAAAATTAGCTGGGCATGGTGGCAAGGCACCTGTAATCCCAGCGACTCAGGAGGCTGAGACACGAGAATCGCTTGATCCTGGGAGGTGGGGGTTATACTGAGCTAAGATGACGCCAATTAACTTGAGCCAAGATGGTGCCACTACCCTCCAGCCTGGGTGACAGAGACTCCGTCTCAAAAAATATAAAATAAAATAAAATAAGATAAAATAAAACGTAGCTGGGTGTGGTGGTGCATGCCTATAGTCTCAGGCACTTGAGAGACTGAGGCAGGAGGATGGCTTGAGCCTGAGAGGTCGAGGCTGCAGTGAACCAAGGCTGTGCCACTGCACTCCAGCCTGGGCAACAGAGCAAGAGCCTGTCTCATAAAAAAAAAAAAAAGAAAGAAAAGGAGGAGACAGGACTGAGAGATGAGAGATGGAGACACAGAGGGAAGAAGTCCATGTGAAGAGGGAGGCAGGGACTGCAGTGATGTGGCCAAAAGCCAAGGAAAGCCTGGGCCCCCAGAAGCTGGAAGAGGCAAGGAAGGGTCCTCCCTTCCTTCCTCTGGAGGCAGCACAGCTCTGCTGACACTTTGACTTTAGACTTCCAGCTTCCAGAACCATAAGATAATAGATTCCTGTGGTTTTAAGAATTCCACCTCCTGGGTTCAAACGATTCTCCTGCCTCAGCCTCCCAAGTAGCTGGAATTATAGGCACCCGCCACTATGCCTGGCTAATTTTTGTAGTTTTAGTAGAGATGGGGTTTTGCCATGTTGGCCAGGCTGGTTAAAAATTTTTTTGTAGAGATGGAATCTTTTTTTTTTTTTGAGACAGAGTCTTGGTCTGTCACCCAGGCTGGAGTGCAGTGGCGTGATCTCCGCTCACTGCAACCTCCGCCTCCCAGGTTCAAGCGATTCTCCTGTCTCAGCCTCCTGAGTAGCTGGGATTACAGGTATCCGCCACCATGCCTGGCTAATTTTTGTATTTTCAGTAGAGATGAGGTTTCACCATGTTGGCCAGGCTGGTCTCCCAACTCCTGACCTCAGGTGATCTGCCTGCCTCGGCCTCCCAAAGTGCTGGGATTACAGGCATGAGCCACTGTGCCCGGCCAAGCTCTTTCTATGTTGCCCAGGCTGGTCTTAAACTCCTGGACTCAAGAGCCCACCTGGCTTGCAGTGATTCCTTAGGGGAGCCACAGGAAAGTAGGTCAGTACGTGTCACGTGACTTCACTGACTACAACTGGGTGACCCAGAATGAGGCACCTTATTGACCTCCCTGTCCGCCTTCACGGTGCCCTGCGGACTGCGGGGATGAGGGGGGAAGGCTCAGAAGTGAGTTCAGAGCCCGGCAGCATCTGGGTCCCAGTTCCACACACTGCACTGCCATTGCTCAGGCTGGAGTGCAGTGACACGAACACAGCTCACTGCAGCCTCGACCTCCTAGGCTCAAGCGATGTTCCTGCCTCAGCCTCCTGAGTAGCTAGGGTCACAGGTATGCCCCACCATGCCCGGCCCCGGTCTCTATTTTCTAGACACAGGTACATAATCCTTTGCTGAAAACTCCTGGCGGATGTGCCTCAAGTGTACAAATTAATCACGTGTTGATGTTTTCACAGTGAAGTGTTTGTGCATTTTGCACACACAAGCTTGGGTTTTGTGGTCAAGTGAAATTGAATAGACACAAGTTCTCAGGACAAGGCCTGGTGTGGTGGCACACGCCTATAATCCCAGTACTCTGGGATGCCGAGGTGGGAAGATCCTTTGAGCTCAAGAGTTCGAGACCAGCCTGGACAACGTGAGGAAACCCTGTTGCTACAAAGAAATAGAAAAATTAGCCGGGCATGGTGGTGTGACCCTGTAGTCGCAACTACTGGAGAGGCTCACGTCGGGGGATCACTTGAGCCCAGGAGGTCGAGGCTGCAGTGAGCTATGATTGCACCACTACACTCCAGCCTGGGTGACAGTGTGAGATCCTGTCTCAAAAATAAAAAGGAGTTTTTGGGAAAGTCTGGATTTGGGGTAAGGCTCTGGGGGCTGCAGAACCCAACCCAGTGCCCATGTGTAGATGTGCCGGGACGGATGGGGTGTGGACACTCACTTGCTCTCCTCGTCCAGCAGGTAGAAGAGGCCCGTGGGCTTCTTGCTGATGAGATGGATGCAGCCGACATTGTCTGTGTAGCCGATGTTGTGCCACGTGATCCCCTCGCCCTGATACTCCTCCTGCAGGGGTGGTGTGGGGTCAGTAAGTTTCTTATCTCCCAGATGTATAATATCTACATAACATGTATTGCATACAGGTCGAGTATCCCTAATCTGAAAATCTGAAATGCTTCAAAATCGGAAGCTTTTTAAATTGATGCGTGGCTTAAAATTAACTCTAATAGAGCAGGGCACGGTGGCTCATGCCTGTAATCCCAGCACTTTGGGAGGCCAACGTGGGTTGATCACCTGAGGTCAGGAGTTTGAGAACAGCTTGACCAACAGAGTGAAACCCTATGTCTACTAAAGACACAAAATTAGCCAGGCACAGTGGCACACGCCTGTAATCCCAGCTACTAAGGAGGTTGAGGCAGGAGAATCGCTTGAACCTGGGAGGTGGAGGTTGCAGTGAGCCAAGATTGCGCCATTGGTCCTACTCCAGCCTGGGCAACAGGAGCAAAACTCTGTCTCAAAAAAAAAAAAAAAGCCGGGCGCGGTGGCTCAAGCCTGTAATCCCAGCACTTTGGGAGGCCGCGACGGGCGGATCACGAGGTCAGGAGATCGAGACCATCCTGGCTAACACTGTGAAACCCCGTCTCTACTTAAAAAATACAAAAAACTAGCCGGGCGAGGTGGCAGGCGCCTGTAGTCCCAGCTACTCGGGAGGCTGAGGCAGGAGAATGGCGTAAACTCGGGAGGCGGAGCTTGTAGTGAGCTGAGATCCGGCCACTGCACTCTAGCCTGGGCGACAGAGCGAGATTCCGTCTCAAAAAAAAAAAAAAAAAAGCTCTAATACACTTAATTTAATACTATATATCCAAAATGTGATCATGTTAACATGTAACTGACATAAAAAGTAACTGAGAGGCCGAGGTGGGAGGATCGCTTGAGGCCAGGAGCTCAAGACCAGCCTGGACAACATAGCAAGATCCTGTCTGTGCAAAAAATAAAATACAGGCCGGGTGCGGTGGCTCACGCCTGTAATCCCAGCACTTTGGGAGGCCGAGGCGGGCAGACCACGAGGTCAGGAGATTGAGACCATCCTGGCTAACACGGTGAAACCCCGTCTCTACTAAAAATACAAAAAAAAAAACTAGCCGGGCATAGTGGCGGACACCTGTAGTCCCAGCTACTCAGGAGGCTGAGGTAGGAGAATGGTATGAACCCAGGAGGTGGAGCTTGCAGTGAGCCGAGATCGCACCACCACACTCCAGCCTGGGCGACTGAGCAAGACTGCGTCTCAAAGAAAAAGAAAAAATAAACAAAAATAAAATATAAAACATAAAAAAACCCAGCCAGGTGTAGTGGCACATACCAGTAGTCCTAGGTACTTGGGAGGCTGAGGCAGGAGGATGGCTTGAGCCCAGGAATTTGAGACCAGCCTGGGCTATTAGCAAGACTCCATCTCAAAAAAAAAAAAAAAAAAAAAAAATCCAAAACATTTGGACTGCCAATGTTATGTCATGCTCAAAGACTACGCTCATTGAAGCATTTCAGAGTTTGGGTTTTCAGATTTGGGATGTTCAACCAGTAAGTATAACACAAATATTGAAAAATCTGAAAAAATCCCAAACTTGAGACAATTCTGGTCCCAAGCAGTTTGGATAAGGGATCCCCATGCTGTAGGAACATATTTGTGTATCAATAGGCATGTTTACACGTAAATGTATCTGCATGCATGTATTCTTTGCAGCACTATGCACAATAGCAGAGAAATGGAAGTAACCTAAATGCCCATTAATGGATCAAGAAAATGTGGTGTATATACATCAAGGAATACTATCCAGCCATAAGAAAGGAAGGAAAGAGGTCATGTCCTTTGCAGGAACATGGATGGAGCTGGAGGCCATTATCCTTAGCACACTAACGCAGGAACAGAAAACCAAATATTGCATGTTCTCGTTTATAAGAGGGAACCAAATGATGAGAACACATGGACACATAGAGGGGAACAACACACACTGGGGCCTATTGGGGGTGAAGGGTGGGAGGAGGGAGAGGATCAGGAAAAATAACTAATGGGTACTAGGCTTAATACCTGGGTGATGAAATAATCTGTGCAACAAACCCCCATGACACAAGTTCACCTACATAACAAACCTGTACATGTACCCCTGAACTTAAAAGTGAAAAAAATACATAAATATATCAATAACAAAATGCATATGAGTACATCAGTATGAATACATTAATAGTTACATAGACTTACTAGATAAATGAATGATTGTAAACAGGAAACAAGAATGCACATTCTCAAATACTGACCACAGCTCGGCGCTTTAAATATCACACTTAAGGGCTGGGCGTGGTGGCTCATGTCTGTAATCCCAGCACTTTGAGAGGCTGAGGCGGGCAGATCACCTGAGGTCAGGAGTTCAAGACCAGCCTGGCCAACATGGTGAAACCCTGTCTCTACTAAAAATACAAAAATTAGCCAGGCGTGGTGGCGCACACCTGTGATCCCAGCTACTGGAGAGGCTAAGAGGCAGGAGAATCGCTAGAACCTGGGAAGTGGAGGTCCCATTGAACCGAGATTGCACCATTGCACTCCAGCCTGGGTGACAGGGCAAGACTCTGTCTCAAAAAAAAAAAAAAAAAAAAAAATCACACTTAAAATCATCTAGAGGTTGGCAAACTTTCTCTGTAATGGGCCAGATAGCACCTTATGAACCAGATACTGTCTGCTGCAACTAACAGTCGTGATGTGAAAACAGCCACAGATGATAATGTAAACCAATGCCAATAAAGCTTTATTTATAAAAACAATTGGTGGGACTGGATTTGACCCATAGGCTGTGGTTTGCTGGCCCCTGCTCCAGAGCTATGTTGTCCAACAGGAATCTTCACATTTTCTTTTTTTCTTTTAAGAGATAGGGTCTCACAGTGTTGCCTACACTGGAGAGCAGTGGTGCAATCATAGCTCATGGTAGCCTCAAACTCCTGGGTTTGAGTGATCCACCTGCCTCAGCCTCCCCAGTAGCTAAGACTACAGGCATGTGCCACTATGCCTCGTTAATAAAAAAATTTTTTGGCCGGGCACAGTGGCTCACGTCTGTAATCCCAGCACTTTGGGAGGCTGAGGCGGGCGAATCACAGGGTCAGAAGATTGAGACCATCCTGGATAACACAGTGAAACCCCGTCTCTACTAAAAAAAACAAAAATCAGCTAAACGTGGTGGCGGGCGCCTGTAGTCCCAGCTACTCAGGAGGCTGAGGCAGGACAATGGTGTGAACCCGGGAGGTGGAGCTTGCAGTGAGCCGAATTTGCGCCACCGCACTCCAGCCTGGGCGACAGAGCGAGACTCCATCTCAATAAATAAAATAAAATAAAAATAAAATAAATAAAAAATAAAATAAAATAAAATAAATTTTTTTTGGCAGAAACTCTGTCTCAATTTTTTTTTTTTTAAGTGACAGGGTCTTGCTCTGTTGCCCAGTATGGAGTACAGTGGTGTGACCATAGGTCACTGCAGCCTTGAACTCCTGACCTCAAGCAATCCTCTTACTTTGGCTTCCCAAAGCACTGGTATTGTTAGCATTAGCCACGATGCCCAGCCTCAAATTTTCTAATAATCACATGTAAAACGTAAAAGAATAGGTGAAATTAATTTTTTTTTTTTTTTTTTGAGACAGGGTCTCGTTCTATCACCCAGGCTGGAGTACAGTGGCACAACTGCAGCTCATTGCAGCCTCGACCTCCTGGGCTCAAGTAATCCTCCCACCTCAGCCTCCTCAGTAGCTGGGACTACAGCTATGTGCCTCTGAATAGCTCAAAATTAACTTTAATAATGCACTTAATTTAACCCTGTATATCTAAAATGTGATCACGTTAACGTGTAATTGACATAAAAAATGACTGAGAGGCCAATGTGGGAGGATCACTTGAGGCCAGGAGTTCAGGACCAGCCTGGGCAACATAGCAAGACCCTGTCTCTACAAAAAATAAAACCAAAAAACTAGCTGGTTGTCGTGGTGTGCAACTATAGTCTCAGCTATGGTGGTAGGATCATCTAAACCTCAGTGTTCAAGGCTACAGTGAGCTACTGAGACAGTGTATGTTCTTTTTTCTCACATGCTAAGTCTTCACAATTTAGTGTGTGTGTCACCCTTCCTGCACAACTTAATTCTGACCAGCTACACTCCCAATGATTCACTGCTAAAAAGCTTAATAGGAAAATCAGCTGGATATTTATATAAGCCTGCCAGTTTCATTTTCCCATCAGAATCATCAGTGTGAAGGAGAAGACATGAATAAGGATGGTTGACTATTTAGCTGTGAAAAGACACGTCAGGGCCGGGCGCGGTGGCTCACGCCTGTAATCTCAGCACTTTGGGAGGCCAAGGTGGGCAGATCGCCCGAGATCAGGAGTTTGAGACAAGCCTGGCCAGCAGGGTGAAACCCCATCTCTACTAAAAACACAAAAAAATTAGCCGGGCATGGTGGCGCGTGCCTATAGTCCCAGCTACTCGGGAGGCTGAGGCAGGAGAATCGCTTGAACCAGGGAGGCAGAGGTTGCAGTGAGCCAAGATTGTGCCACTGCTCTCCAGCCTGGGCGACAGAGACAGACTCCATCTCCAAAAAAAAAAAAAAGACATGTCAGATAGGTTATCAATATCTTTGAGCTAAGCAAATCCTTAAAAGGCAGCCCTGTTTCTCTCTCATAAAAAAGATTTTGTTTGGACAGAGAAGCCCCCAAATGAACTGTGGCTCAAAACATCCCTGACATTTGCCTCATTCCGGGCTGGGTGGGTTTTCTTAAATTTTCCTTCTGACTGAGAAAAATTCTGCGGCAAGTTCACCAATGATCTGGGCCTCCAGGGAGATTCCGGTTCTAGCTCAGTCTGTTTTCCCTTTGGGCTGCGTGTGCAACAACATGGTATTTCCTTATAAAATGCTGCCGCTGTTATGGAAAACAGTATGGTGGCTCTTCAAAAAAGTTAAAAACAGAATTACCATACGATCCAGCAAGTCCACTTCTGGGTATATACCCGAAAGAATTGAAAGCAGTGTCTTGAAGAGATATTTGCACACCCATGTTCAAAAAAGCATTATGCACGATAGCCAAAAGCTGGAAGCAACCCAAGTGTCTACTGAAGGATGGATGAACAAAATGTGGTACATCCAGAAAATGGAATATTACTCAGCCTTGAAAAAGAAGGAAATTCTGACACATGCTACCATGTGGATGAACCATGAGGACTTTATACTATGTGAAATAAGCCAGTCACAAAAAGACAAATAATGTCTAATTTCACTTATACGAGGCACTTAGTCAAAAATGATAGAGACAGAAAGTAGAATGGGCCAGGCATGGTGGCTCACAACTGTAATCCCAAACACTTTGGGAGACCGAGGTACGCAGACTGCTTGTGCTCAGGAGTTCGAGACTAGCCTGGGCAACATGGCAAAATCTTGTCTTTACAAAAAATACAGAAATTAGCCAGGCATGGTGGTGTGCACCTGTGGTTTCAGCTACTCGGGAGGCCGAGGAAGGAGGATCACTTGAGCCTAGGAATTTGAGGCTGCGGTAAGCTATGATTATACCACTCTAGCTGGGTGACAGAGCAAGACCCTGTCTCAAAAAAAAAAAAGGGGGAATGGTGAGTTCAGGGCTTGCAGGAGGGGGAATGGGGAATGAGTGTTTCATGGGGACAGTCTCAGTTTGGCAAAATGAAAGAGTTCTGGAGATGTATGGTGGTGGTGTTTGCGTAACTGTGAATGTGTGAATGCACTTACCGCCGCTGAACTGAATATTTACAAATGGTTAAGATGGTAAATTTCACGTGATGTCTGGTTTACCAAGTTCAAAAAATTGACAAAAAAGCCCTTTCCGCACCTGCTCCAGCTTGAAGATGTGCTGGTTGAAGTAATACTGTAGCTGCTCATTGGCGTAGTTGATACAGAACTGCTCGAAGCTGTTCCTCTCGAAGTCTTCAAATCCGAAGATGTCCAGGACCCCGATGGACAGGCACTGGGAGAGACAGAGAAAATGGTCACTGCCTGCAGGTGCCCGCCGTGGGAGCCAGCCTTCATGAGAGGGGCTGGCTCTACAGGCTGTGACCTGTTAGGTCTTGAGTCCCTGCTGCTCGGCAGAACACTTTGCCATTACCAGCATGGAATCCATACTTTTTTTTTGAGGCAGGGTCTTGCTCTGTTGCCCAGGTTGGAGTGCAGTGGCGCCACCACAGCTCACTGCAGCCTTGACCTCCTGGGCTCAAGCAATCCTTCTGCCTCAGCCTCCTGAGTAGCTGGGACCATAGGTGCATGTCAGAATCTGTCATTTTTGAATAAGGGGACCTGTTTTCATTCTGCTCTGGGCCTGCTGAATTTTGCAGCCTGTCCTGTTTCCTGGTCCTGCCTGTTGGGGGAAATAGCCTCTTGACTGCAGATGCCTCGGTTCCGGATGTTCTGGGTTGCCCACCAAGGATGTTGGTAGTGAGGATGTGGCCTCCCCTGACCTGGCTTGAGGGAGCAAACAGGGGCACTCACCGAGACTGCCTCTTCCACGTCCTTCTTGTTGAGGAGTGCGTGGTTGATCCGCAGCACAATCCAGTCGAACAGGGCGCTGTACAGAGACTTGGCCATGGAGTCGCGGGCAGTGATGGCCTATGGACACAGAGCAGGTGGCTCACCTCCAGCACGGCAGGCCCTGCACTGGAGTCTTGCTCTGTCGCCCAGGCTGGAGTGCAGTGGCACGATCTCGGCTCATTGCAACCTCCACCTCCTGGGTCAAGCAATTCTCCTGTCTCAGCCTCCCAGGTAGCTGAGATTACAGGTGAGCACCACCACACCTGGCTAATTTTTGTATTTTTACTAGAGACAGAGTTTCACCATGTTGGCCAGGCTGGTCTCAAACTCTGACCTCAGGTGATCCGCCTGCCTTGGCCTCCCAAAGTCCTGTGATTACAGGCATGAGCCACTGTGCCTGGCCAAGATGGCCCTTGGTATTTTTTTTTTTTTTGACATAGGGTCTCACTCTGTTGTCCAGGCTGAAGTGCACTAGTGTAATCTTGGCTCACTGCAAACTCCACTTCCTGGGCTCAAGCGATCTTCCTGCCTCAGCCTCCTGTGTAGCTCGGGCTACAGGCACACAACACCACACCTGGTTAATTTTTACTTTTTACTTTTTTTTTTTTTCTTCTGTCACCCAGGCTGAAGTATAGTGACACAGTCTTGGCTCACTGCAACGTCTGCCTCCTGGGTTCAAGCGATTCTCTAGCCTCAGCCTTCTGAGTAGCTGGGATTACAGGCAGGCACAACTGTGCCTGGCTAATTTTTGTATTTTTAGTAGAAATGGGGTTTTGCCATGTTGGCCAGGCTGGTCTCAAACTCATGGCCTCAAGCGATCTGCCCACCTCGGCCTCCCAGTGCTGGGATGCTGGGATTACAGGCATGAGCCACTGTACCTGGCCTTACTTTTTAAGTTTATTGTGGAGACGGGGGTCTCACTATGTTGCCAAGGCTGGACTCGAACTCCTGGGCTCAAGCAAGCCTTCTGCCTTGGCCTCCCTAAGTGTTGGGATTACAGGCATGAGCCACTGCAACTAGCCAAGGTGGTCTCTGTCAACATTCGACTCATCCAACACACACCTTTCCCCCTGTCCTGGAGGACGTGCCTGCACACTGAGGCGTTTACAGACCCAGCGGCCTCTGGACTGGCCGCTGAGGCCTTTCCACACACTCCTCAGAGCAACCAAAATTGTTGCTGAGTGAGGAACCTGGGCTCAGGGAGGGGGTGGGGCGTGCAACTGTGGTAGAACCAGCAAGGAGGGTCTAACTAACTTCAGGCCCCTTGCTCTTCCACGGGCACCATGTGGCTGTCACCGTGTGCATCAAAGCTCTTTTGTGGCCGGGCGTGGTGGCTCATGCCTGTAATCCCAGCACTTTGAGAGCCAAGGCGGGTGGATACCCCGTCTCTACGATAAATGCAAAAAAAAAAAAAAAAAGTCTGGGCACGGTGGCTCAAGCCAATAATCCCAGCATTTTGGGAGGCTGAGGCAGATGGATCACCTGAGGTCAGAAGTTCGAGACCAGCCTGACCAGCATGGTGAAACCCTGTCTCTACTAAAAATACAAAATCAGCCGGGTGTAGTGGCACATGCCTGTAATCCCAGCTGCTCAGGAGGCTGAGGCAGGAGAACTGCTTGAGCGCGGGAGAAGGAAGTTGCAGTGAGCCGAGACTGTGCCATTGCACTCCAGCCTGGGCAACAAGAGCGAAACTCTGTCTCAAAAATAAAATAAAAATAAAAATGCAAAAATAATTAGCCAGGACTCGTGGTGCACACCTGTAATCCCAGCTACTCAGCAGGATGAGGCATGAGAATCACTTGAACCCGGGAGGCGGAGGTTGCAGTGAGCCGAGATAGTGCTACTGCATTCCAGCCTGGGTGAGAGTGAGACGTTAATCTCAAAAAAAAAAAAAAAAGCTCTTAAGGTCTAATCTATATAGAATAAATTGTCTTTTTTTTTTTTCCCCACATAGGTTGCAGCTCTGACAGATGTATTCAGCGGCAGACAAGATCTAGAATGTATCCCCTTCGTTTTGCATTTCTTGGGTGTCAAGGAAATGGAGCCACACAGAATGCAGCCCCTGCCTGGTGCCTTTGGCTCTACATGGAGCCTCTCGGGGGCACCAGTGCTGCTTGGGTCTTGGGTGATGTGCAGCAACTTCCTGGCAACATCACATGGTGCGCTGGACCCATGTGGGTTCAGAATGTCCCCTGTGCCTGTTTGAAATGCCACAGCAGCTTCCCATCGGGTGAGGGGCTAAAAATCCCCATCGTGACTAGGTACTTTCCTGTTGTTAAACAAGCTGCAAGTGATCCTGCTCTTGAGATGCAAAAATGCAAGAGAAATACAGCACAGAGAAAACATCCAGGCTGCGGCAAAGACCAGAGGGAGGCACCTTAACAAGGTTTAGAGTCACAGGCTTGAGACTTACAGGCTGGGAGTTACATAAGAGTAGTCAGTATCATGTTCCAGAGTCCAGGGATGGGCATATTTTTTTCTGGAAGGGACCAGGGAGTCATTATTTTTGGCTTTGGGGCCTGATGTTCTCTGTCGCAACTGCTCTGCTTAGCTGCTATGGCCCCAAAGCAGTCTTAGGTGGTATGTGAATGAATGGGTATGGCCATGTGCCAATAAAACTTTATTAGTAAAACCAGGCGGAAGGCTGGAGCTGGCCAACTATTGCTGGTGAGAACCAGCACGCACACGGAACATCTAGAAACACAGAGATGAATGCATGTAGCTCAAGTTCTGGCCTGAGGGCCATGGTTTGCCTCCCAGGCTGGCTTGTGCCACACCTGAACTCACATGACAATCAGAGGCACTGCCTGGGTTCCATTCTAGCATTTCAGGGACAGGAACGGACGGCCCACTCATGCCAGCTCTTTCCAAAGACCATTCTCGCTTGGGTTTTGGGGTCTGGCACTCTGTGAGTGCCTGGGCAGTGCTCACCTCGCTGAGGCTGTAGGGAAGGATGAGCTTGTCGTTGACGGTCACTGTTTTTCTTTTGGTCAGAACCTCCACCAAGATTTCTCGCTTCACCTGTTTGGAGGTCAAGGAGAGGGAGAAGGAAAAGGGAGAGGGAGGGCTTATCAGGCATGTTCTGGTGTCACTGAGGCAAGGCCAGGAGCTGGAGGTAGCTGGGAGACGGACCCTCAGCAGCCAGGCCTGGAAGTGGGCCGTGAAGCCTGCCCACCCACCTGCGATGTGCTGGCTTTTTTTTTGAGACAGAGTCTCACTGTGTTGCCCAGGTTGGAGTGCAGTGGTGCAATCCTGGCTCACTGCAACTTCCACCTCCCGGGTTCAAGCAATTCTCCTGCCTCAGTCTCCCCAGTAGCTGGAATTACAGGTGCCCACCACCACACCCAGCTAATTTTTGTAGTTTTAGTAGAGATGGGGTTTCTCCACATTGGCCAGGTTGGTCTCAAACTCCTGACCTTGGGTGATCCGCCTGCCTGGGCCTCCCAAAGTGCTGGGATTACAGGCATGAGTCACCGCGCCTGGCCTGCAATGTGCTGTTTTACACTTGGCAGGTTTCAGAATTCCCACATAGCATGGGCTTGCCGGATGCTCATGTTCCGTGGCCCGGGTATGTGTGTGCACAGGCCTCATGTGAGTGCGAGCCGCGGGTCCAGGTGGCGCCTGGTGACCAGCACTCACTGCTTTGCCTGTTGGAGCTGGTGGTTCCCATCCATTGCACAGGGGCTGGGCTTAGACCTTACCCAGACAGCCGACATGCTCATCCCTCCCCAAACTGCCAAGCTACCTTTCTGAGCTGGTGGTCTCTGCCTACCAGCAGCAAGAGTGGGGAACAAGCGGGGGCCTTCTCTCTCTCTTTTTTTTTTTTTTAGATGGAGTCTTGCTCTGTCGCCCAGGCTGGAGTGCAGTGGCGCAGTCTTGGCTCACTGCAACCTCTGCCTCCAGGGTTCAAGCGATTCTCCTGTCTCAGCCTCCTGAATAGCCGGGACAACAGGTGTGTGCCACCATGCCCAGTTAATTTTTGTATTTTTAGTAGAGATAGGGTTTCTCCATACTGGTCAGGTTTCGGGGCCTGATGTTCTCGAACTGGTCTTGAACTCCTGACCTCAGATGATCCACCTGCCTCAGCCTCCCAAAGTGCTGGGATTACAGGCGTGAGTCATCCGTCGTGCCCGGCTGGCAGGGGCTTTCTCTGAATATCCCAACAGATGCTCACATATCCCTAAGAACTCCACAGAAGCTGGGGCTCCTGTACCAATAATGGAACGCTAAGCATAAATGGATTAAAAAACAAAAGGCTGGGGCAGGGTTCCTCGGCCTCACTGCCTTTTGCACTTGGGGCTGGATAATTCTCTGCCGGGGGGGCTGTCCTGTGCACTGTGGGCTGTTGAGCAGCATCCATGGCCTCTACCTAGCAGATGCCTGGTATGGCAACCAGAAAGGTCTCCAGACATTGCCCAGTGTGTCCTGGGGGCACAATTGCCCCTGGCTGAGAACCAGTGGAGGAGGAAGGGATGGCAGGTCCAATGAGAAAATGATCAAACCAGAATTTTTTGTTTTTTAAGAGACGGGGCCTTACTCTGTCACTCACCCCAGCTGGAGTGCAGTGGCACGATCACAGCTCACTGCAGCAACGAACTCCTAGGCTCAAGTAATCTTCCTGCTTTGGCCCCCTGGGTAGCTGGGATTACAGGGCACACCATCAACACCTGCACGCAGCCCCAAGCTGTAGTTTTTTTCTTCTTTTTTTTTTTCTTTGAGACAGAGTGTCGCTCTGTCGCTCTGTCGCCCAGATTGGAGTGCAGTGGCGCAATCTTGGCTCACTGCAGCCTCTGTTTCCCAGGTTCAAGTGATTCTCGTGCCTCTGCCTCCTGAGTACCTTAGATTATAGGCACGTACCACCATGCCTGGCTAATTTCTTTTTGTATTTTTAGTAGAGATGGGGTTTCACCATGTTAGCCAATCTGGTCTTGAACTCCCAACCTCAGTTGATCCTCCCACCTCAGTTGAACTCCCAAAGTGCTGGGACTACAGGTGTGAGCCATCACACCTGGCCCCTGAGCTGTAGTTTCAGAGAGGGTTTCACTTGAGGGTGGGAGGAGGAGATGCCCCCGTCCACAGAGCTCATCAGAAATGAGGAAGCAACACTGTAGAGATGATAGCGGAAGACGTAAGGTCCTGGTTGATGAAACCTCAGCCTACATAGGAAGTTCTGGGTATGGTCCCTTGTATTGAGAGATAGCCAGCGGCCCTGAGTCAGGCCTGAGGAGGGACAGAGATGGCGATCAGTACCTTCAGAAGCTGCGACAGGGTGTCCAGCACCTCGGGCGGCCCGACCTCCAACCCTTCCTCTCGGCCTGTAGCTCTCTTCTTGTAAGTGACATTGCCTAGATACAGGATGGCCGAGAGGACGGCAAAAATCCTGGGAAAGAAAAGGCACTCACATTTGGGCAGTTTCTACATTCCCAAGACATCAGATACTTCCAGGGAACTGGGCTGAATCCATAAAAACCAGCAAATTTTGTTCAGAACGCATGCAGTTGGAAAAATATCTAAGGCCTCTGTTGAAGACTGCCTCTGTGGAATGTGACTTTGCAGACAGTTACCTTTTTCCTGAGATTTGATCTGGCTCCGTCGCCTAGGTTGGAGTGCAGTGACACAATCATATCTCAGTATAACCTCCAACTCCTGGGCTTAAGTGATTCTACTGCCTCAGCCTCCTGAGTAGCTGGTACTACAGGCCACCACATTTGGCTAATAAAAAATCATATTTTTAAAGGGACGGAGTCTTGCTATGTTGCCCAGGCTGGTCTCAAACTCCTGGTCTCAAGTGATCCTCCTGCCTTGGCCTCCTGAATACCAGGGATTACTGGCATGAGCCACTGCACCTGGCTAGACAGCTATTTTCTCTTTTTATGAAACAGGGTCTCACTCTGTCACCCAGGCCGGAGTGCAGTGGCACAATCACGGCTCACTGCAGCCTCAACCTCCCTTGGCTCAGGTGAGCCTCCTACCTTAGCCTCTTGGGTAGCTGGAACTATAGGTTTGCACCACCATGCCTGGCTAGTGAAACAGGTTTAAAAAAAAAAAAAAAATGTGTACAGATCCCTCTAACTAGCCTCCAGACCAAGAAATAAAACATTCCAAGTCCTGGATCCTGGAGCCCCCCAACCCCAGAGGAACCACTGTCCTGATGTCTAATGCTGTCTGTGAACTTGATGGGATGTCTGGCCAGTCACCGGCTATGTTGTCCAGGCTGGAGTCCACTGGCTATTCAGAGGTGCTATCTTTTTTTTTTTTGAGACAGAGTCTTGCTCTGTCGCCCAGGCTGGAGAGCATTGGCACAATCTCGGCTCACGGCTGCCTCTGCCTTCCGTGTTTAAGTGATTCTCGTGCCTCAGCCTCCTAAGTAGCTGGGATTACAGGCGTGTACCATCATGCCTGGAGAATTTTTCATATTTTTAGTAGAGATGGAGTTCCGCCATGTTGCTCAGGCTGGCCTTGAACTCCTGAGCTCAGGCAATCCACCTGCCACGGCCTCCCAAAGTGTTGGGATCACAGGCATGAGCCACTGCATCCAGGCCAGAGGTGCCATCTTAGCTCATTGTAGCTGTGAACTCCTGGGCTCAAGTGATCCTCCCAACTCAGCCTCCCAAGTAGCTGGGACTACAGGTGTGTGCCACCATGCCTGGATAATTAAAAAAAAAAAAAATAGATGGGGTCTTGCTATGTTACCCAGGTTGGTCCCAAACTCCTGGTCTCAAGCGATCTTCCTGCCTTGGCCTCCCAAATAGCTGGGATAACAGGCGTGAGCCACCATGCCTGGTTTAAAAAAATTTAAATTGCTGGGCGCGGTGGCTTGTGCTTATAATTCCAGCATGCTGGGAGTTATGCAGGTGGATGGCTTGAGCCCAGGAATTCAAAATTAGCCTGGGCAACATGAGGAAACCCTGTCGCTACAAAAAATTGTCCGGGTGTGGTGGCACGCGCCTGTAGTCCCAGCTACTTGGCAGGCTGAGGTGGGAGGATCACCTGAACCAGGGGAGGTCAAGGCTGCAGTGAGCCATGATCTCACCATTTCACTCCAGCTTAGGTGAAAGAGCGAGACCCCACCTAAAAAAAAAAAAAATTAAACTGTGGTAACATAAGCATAATATGAAATTCACTACCTTAACTTCTTTGATTTTTAGAGACAGGGTCTTGCTCTGTTGCCTGGGCTGAAATGAAGTGGTACAATCCTAGCTCACAGCCTTGAACTCCTGGCTTTAAGTGATCCTGTTGCCTTGGCCTTCCAAAGCACTGTGATTACATGTGTGAACAATCGCACCTAGTATTCTTTAAACTATTTTTGTTTTTGAGACTGGGTCTCGCTTTGTCACCTAGAGTGGCGTGATTAGTTCAGTGGCGTGATCATGGCTCACTGCAGCCTCTTCCTCCCTGGCCCAGGTGATCCTCCCACCTCAGCGTCACAAGTAGCTGGGACCACACGTGTGTACTACCATGCCTGACTAATTTTATTTATTTTTTGTAGAGATGGGGTTTCACCATGTTGCCCAGGCTGGTCTTGAACTCCTGGGCCCATGCAATCCTCCACCTTGGCCTCCCAAAGTGCTGGGATTGCAGGCGTGAGTGAGCCACCTGGCGCCTGGCCAAACCATTTTTAAGGGTACAGTTCGGCAGTGTTAAGTATGTTCACGTTACCTTTAATTGGCATCGCCTAATGACCAATGGCTTCTCATGTGCTCACTGCTATTGGGCCACACTCCCTATGGCAGCTCTGTTCAGGACACTGCCTGCCCGTTTTCACTGGGTTGCAGGTTAGACCTCAGAGTGGCTGGTAAGGGACATGTGCGCCCCCTGTACGCTCTGAGGGACGGTCCCCGGGGCCCACACGCTTACTGCTTCTTGGTGGCGGGGAGGAAGCCCACCATCTCCATGGCCTGCTTGAGCCTCTCAAAGTCATGCTTCAGGTCCTCCCCATCTTCAATCTTCAAGTTATGCTGGAAAACAAAGGCGTCGGTACTTTGGGCATTCCTGGGCCGGCGAGGGTGGCGTGCCAGAGTGATTTTGGCTGGAGCTAGCGGGGCAGGGCCCCAGGACCAGGGGAATGAATGGGTTCTTTTAATGCTGCCTTCTGGGAGCGGGTTTGGGGGCCAGGGCAGGCTGCCTCTGACTTCCCGGCTGTGCATAAACAGCTTGAAGCCGGGAACAGAGGTGGCGTTTGTGACTGGGGCTTGAGGCTGTTTACCTGGTTGAGGTAGAAATAATCTTCAGGCTGCTTGAGCTGAAATTCTCGGCGCTCTTCCTCGCTGACCCCGAGTAACAAATAATAAAACACGTGGTAGTTCCTACAGGTCAAAATTGGGAGGAACACAGTTGTTTTTGGAGGCCAAGCAATAACTACTCTGCAAACCACTACTAACATGGCTTTGGAGAGCACACCTCAAATATGTACAAATTTAAAACAGTAAGTCAGTTCTTATGTCTTAAAAAAACAAAAAGAAACAAATGAGCATCTTGAGCAAATAGATTTCCAGAGGATTGGAGGTGGGTGGGTGTACATATCACTTACTTGTCAATTGGAAATATTTCTTTTTTTTTTTTTTTGAGATAGGGTCTTGCTCTGTTGCTCAGGCTGAAGTGCAATGGTGCGATCACAGCTCACTGCAGCCTCAACCGCCTGGGTTCAAGTGATCCTCCCAGTTCAGCCTCCTGAGTAGCTGGGACTACAGGTGTGTGTTACCATGCCCAGCTAATTTTTTTTTTTTTTTTTTTTTTGCAGAGACAGGATTTCGCCATGTTGACCAAGCTGGTCTCGAACTCCTGGGTTCATGTGATCCTCCCGCTTAGGCCTCCCAAAGTGTTGGGATTACAGGCGTGAGCCACTGCTACAGGCCTGTTTTTTTTTTCTTAAAGAGACAAGGACTATAGCCGGGCGTGGTGGTACACATCTGTAATCCCAGCTACTTGGGAGGCTGAGGCATGAGAATCGCTTGAATCTAGGAGGTGGAGGTTGCAATGAGCCGGGATGACACCACTGCACTCTAGCCTGGGTGACACAGCAAGACTCTGACTCAAACAAACAAACCAAAAAAAAAAAAAAAAAAAAAAAAAACACCCCAACTAACCAAACAAAAACAAAGAGACAAGGACTTGCTCTATTGCCCAGGCTGAAGTGTGGTGTCTAGCTCACTGCAGCCTCAACCTCTCGGACTCACGTGATCCTCCCGCTTAGACCTCCTGAATAGTTGGGACTATAGGCACAGGCTACCATGCCTGAGAAATGCTTCCAATCTAAGTATATTTTGTGCAGATATCTGAGCACGTACTGGGGATAAAACCTCCAGGGAGGCACACAAAGGTGGCTTGGGAGGTATGAGGACAAAGTGTGAGGCCACAGGAGCAGGTCTGGGGAGAAGATGGATGGGCAGGCCCTGCTCCTGTGAGAGCCTCCATGGCCTCCCCGAGTTCTTCCGACCTCAGGACATTTGCTTTGCTTCTCTCTTCTGTAGGAGGAAATGCAAACATGGCGTGGCATTCAGAGATTCCCAGGAAAACGCTCTCTTACCTCTCATCCTTCTCCTGAGACACCAGGCGAGACTTTTCAAGCAGATATTTCTCGACGACAGCTCTGTCATTAAGAGAAAAAGAGAAAGAATAAAACGTTACATTTTAGTATTGTGTTAATATTGATTTTTTTTTTTTTTGAGATGGAGTCCCGCTCTGTCATTCAAGATGGAGTGCAATGGCACAATTTTGGCTCACTGCAACCTCTGCCTCCTGGGTTCAAGCAATTATGTTGCCTCAGCCCCCAGAGTGGTTGGAATTACAGGCGTGTGCCACCATACCCAGCTAATTTTTGTTATTTTTAGTAGAGGTGGGGTTTTGTCATGTTGGCCAGGCTGATCTCGAAATCTTGACCTATGTCAAGTGATCTGCATGCCTTGGCCTCCCAAAGTGCTGGGATTACAGGCATGAGCCACCACGCCTGGCCAATATTTGTTATTCACTGTCTTTTTTATTCTAGCCATCCTAGTGGGGGTGCAGTGGTATGTCGCTGTGGGCTTTTTTTTTTTTTTTTTTTGAGATGGAGTATCATTCTGTTGCCCAGGCTGGAGTGCAGTGACGCGATTTTGGCTCATTGCAACCTCCACCTCCTGGGTTCAAGCGATTCTCCTGCCTCAGCCTCCCGAGTAGCTGGGATTACAGGCATGTGCCACCATGCCTGGCTAATTTTGTATTTTTAGTAGAGATGGGGTTTCTCCATGTTGGTCAGGCTGGTCTCAAACTCCTGACCTCAGGTGATCCACTTGCCTCAGCCTCCCAAAGTGCTGGAATTACAGGCATGAGCCACTGCAGCATTCGTTTTGAGGCAGGATCTTGCTCTGTTGTGCAGGCTGGAGTGCAGTAGCACAATAATGGCTCAGTGCAGCCTTGTCCTCCTGGGCTCCAGTGATCTTCCCATCTCGGCCTCCCGAGTAGCTGGCACTACAGGCTAATTTTTGTAGTTTTGTAGAGACGGGGTTTCGTCATGTTGTCCAGGTTGGTCTACAACTCCTGGCCTCAAGTGATCTAACTGTCTCAGCCTCCTGAAGTGTTGGGATTACAGGCATGAGCCATGCATCTGGCCTGACACTGTGGTTTGGATTTGCATTTCCGTGATGAGCAATGATGCCGAACATCTTCTCACGTGCTGCCTGGCCATTCATAGGTCTTCTCTGATAAAGTATCCATTGACGTCTTTTGTGGTTTTCTTATTGGGATGTTGGTCCTATCATTGAGCTGTAAATGCTCTTTCTATATTCTAGATGCAAGTCCTTTCTTGGTTCTGATTTGCAGGTACCTTCTCTGGGTCTGGGGCTTCCTCTCCAATTTTGTCACAGTGTCCTTGGAAGCCCAGGGTCTGTGATACCCATCAATATTTGGTTGTATCCATATGGTCTGGTGTTCTGCCGTTTGCCGATCATTTTCTTTTTCTCTTGTTGTCCAGGCTGGAGTGCAGTGGCGTGATCTCCGCTCACTGTAACCTCCGCCTCCTGGGTTTAAGCAATTCTCCTGCCTCAGCCTTCCAGTAGCTGGGATTACAGGTGCCCACAACCACGCCAAGTTAATTTTTGTATTTTTAGTAGAAACAGATTTCACCATATTGGCCAGGCTGGTCTCGAACTCCTGAACTCAGGTGATCCACCCGCCTCGGCCTCCCAAAGTGCTGGGATTACAGGCGTGAGCCACTGCTCCTGGCCTTGCCAATCATTTTCTCTGTGCCAAGCAGTTAAGGTGTTTCCTCCAAATTAAATTCTCAGAGGTCCCTCAGGAGGCACCTGGCATCATGTGGGACCTTGAGTCTGAGGGTGCCAGCACAGGCACTACGGTGTCTCTGCAGCCCCAAATATCTCTCAATGCTAAAAGCAGTGGCAGTGAATGTTTTTTTGAGGACAAATACGTTCTAGGCATCATTTGATATATTTCTCAGGGACTCCTCCTACATGCTGGGGCAGGCACGGTGGCCCCTGAGGAGTGAACAAGAAGCCGAGGCTTGGTAAGACTACATGCTGCTCAGGGTCCTGTGGGAAGCGGGTGGCCTGGTGGGATCCCTTCGCACCAGCTGGGGCTGGCTGAGTCTGGTGGGGCCGGTCCATCACGGGGTCCGCCATCACTAGACGTGTGAGCTCACTGGGGGCTCCAGATCACCCTCATTTGAGCTTATCCTGTTATGCAGGAGACACAGCTGGTGCCCAAGGGGTGGCAGGGCCAGGGTACAGCACAAGGTTCCCGATTCAGGGCCTGCTGAATGCTGCCTGCCTGTCTCACCAGCAGTGAGACAGCAGTCTTTTTTTTTTTTTTTTTTGAGACGGAGTCTCACTCTGTCGCCCAGGCTGGAGTGCAGTGGCATGATCTCGGCTCACTGCAACCTCTGCCTCCCATGTGCAAGTGGTTCTCCTGCCTCAGCTTCCCGAGTAGCTGGGATTACAGGCATGCGCCACCACACCCAGCTAATTTTGTATTTTTAGTAGAGATGGGGTTTTACCATGTTGGCCAGGCTGGTCTTGAACTCCTGGCCTCACGTGATCCAACCGCTTCAGTCCCCCAAAGTGGTGGGATTACAGGCATGAGCCACCATGCCCAGCCCAGGACAGCAGTCTTTTGTCTGCAGGCTCACACAGGGACACACACGATGTACAGGTGACTTTTGATGGGCCTGGCCTGGGTCCTCTCTTCTTTCAAATAGGAGAAAAAAATGTTTCCTTCTATTCCTTTGCCGGGCTAGTAACCAGTTTCAGCACCTTCCTGCATTCCTGGGGAGGGAGGCTGTGTCTGTTTCTAGAAGGAGACTCATGTTTCAGTCTCAGCTGGTGGCCGATTCCCTGTGCTGCATCTGCGGGTCTGGCAGAGGACGTGGCTCCACGGTGGCAGGATGGCAGGGCTAGCATACTGGGTGTCTAGCACCAAAATGTCGTTTGACCAATGATGACCCCTTACCTTCCCCAATCATTTTCAAGGCCTGGGCCTAATAAATGGGTCTTATAGGGACCCAGGGCTCCTCCGGCACTGAGTCCTTGAACACACAAGAAGCTGCAGCCTCATAAATTGGGGAACTGGGCAGGGAGGCTTGGACTACGCCTGACCCTTGGCTTTCGTGGGAATGGCATGGAGAAGTGTCACCTGCCTGAAGGTAGGCAAAAGCAGAACCGGTCCGAGCCGGCTCCTAGTGTGATTGCTACAGCCATTCTTGGGATGGGAAGTGCGCCTCCCTCCCTGGGGCGAGGATGGCCACAGTCCTGAGGTTGTGGGTGGAGGCAGGACTCCCTTTCCTGAATCCAAGGCCACAGATATGACTTTCCAAACCTGGTCTGGGAGACCTGGCCACACAGGGCCACTGGTCCTGAATATGACAGGACCCTGGGGAAGGCAGGGGAGGCTGAACCGTTTAGCTATGGGCTGGGCCAGGACAGCCCTTCTGGTGTGTGGTCCAATGGCGGGCCCTGGAAGTTATGCCTCCTGGAACCTGGGGATGTGACTTTATCTGGAAAAAGGGAGCTGGGCGCAGTGGCTCATGCCTGTAATCCCCAGAGCTTTGGGGGGCCAAGATGGAAGAATCTCTTGAGGCCAGGAGTTCAAGACCAGCCTGGACAACATAGTGGGACCCTGTCTCTACGGAATAAAAATAAAAAATTAGCCAGGTGTGGTGGTGTGCACCTGTAGTCCCAGCTGCTCAGAAGGCTGAGGCAGGAGGATCGCTTGACTCCAGGAGTTCAAGGCTGCAGTGAGTCATAATTATGCCATTGTACTCTAGCCTGGGCAACAAAGTAAGATGTTATCTCAAAAAATAAAAAGGGTCTTTGCAGAGGCCATTAAGTTAAAGACGTCAAGATCATCCTTAGTAATCCAGGAAGGCCCTAAATCTGATGTCAAATGTTCTTATAAGAGAAGAGGGGGTCGGGGGTGGTGGCTCACGCCTGTAATCCCGGCACTTTGGGAGGCCGAAGCAGGCGGATCACTTGAGGCCAGGAGTTTCAGACCAATCTGGCCAACACAGTGAGGCCCTGTCTTTACTAAATATAACAAAAATTAGCTGGGTGTGGTGGCACATTCCTATAATCCCAGCTACTCGGGAGACTGAGGCACAAGAATTGCTTGAGCCTGGGAGGCAGAGGTTGCAGTGAGCAGAGATAGCACCACTGCACTCCAGCCTGGGCGACAGGGTGAGATTCTGTCTCCAAAAAAATAAAAATAAAAAAATAAAACAGGAGAGACACAGGCCACCTGAAGACAGAGGCAGAGATTGGAGTAATGTGGCCACAAGCCAAGGGAGCCACCAGAAGCTGGAGGAGGTAGCCAGGATCTTCCCCTGGAGCCTCCAGAAGGAACCAGCCCTGTGGACACCTTGATATCCGACTTCTGGCCTCCGGGATGTTGAGAGAATAATTCCTGCTGTTTCAGCCATACGGTTTGTTGTACACCGTTATGGCAGTCCCTCCTAGGAAATGCAAACAGAGACACTGTGGGAAAGGGGGCGGTGCCCATGCGGACGTCAGTCCTGTAGTGTCTGTCCAGAGCCAGCTGGACACCCAGACAAGACGAGGAGGCAGCTTAGTTTCTCCCCAAGGGAGGCCTGGAACTGTAGCAACAGTATCTGTGTCATCTTCCCAACAAGGTACCCTGAATGCCTCCTGTGGGTTAAAAATCTCTGCAATGTGGCAGATAGGATCGTGCAAAAGACGGACCCATGGGAAGAAAAATAAAATCAAAGATAAGAGATGGGGACCTCTGTGCACTGCTGATGGGAAGGTAAAATGGTGTGGCTTCTGTGGGAAACAGTATGGCAGCTTCTTAAAAAATTAAACGGCCAGGCGTGGTGGCTCACGCCTGTAATCCCAGCACTTTGGGAGGCCAAGGTGGGCAGATCACCTGAGGTCGGGAGTTTGAGACCAGCCTGATCAACATGGAGAAACCCCATCTCTACCAAAAATATAGAATTAGCTGGGCGTGGTAGCACATGCCTGTAATTCCAGCTACTCAGGAAGCTGAGGCAGGAGAATCGCTTGAACCCAGGAGGCGGAGGTTGCGGTGAGCCGAGATTGTGCCACTGCACTCCAGCCTGGGCAATAAGAGCAAAACTCCGTCTAAAAAAAAAAAAAACAAAAAAAAAACTAAACATAGTGTCTGGGTGCAGTGGCTCACACCTGTAATTTCTGGATCACAGGCATGCACCACCACGCCCAGCTAATTTTTGTTTGTTTGTTTGGTTGTTTTTTTTTTTTTTTAAGACGGACTTTCGCTCTTGTCGCTCAGGCTGGAGTGCAGTGGGGTGATCTTGGCCCACTGCAAACTCCGCCTCTTAGGTTCAAGCGATTCTCCTGCCTCAGCCTCCCGAGTAGCTGGGATTATAGGCGCCTGCCATCATGCCTGGCTAATTTAGTAGAGACGGGGGTTTTACCACATTGGACAGGCTGGTCTTGAACTCCCGACCTCAGGTGATCCACCCGCCTCAGCCTCCCACAGTGCTGGGATTACAGGTGTGAGCCACCATGCCTGGCCTTATATTGTGTATTTTAACTCCCAAAATATGAAGTGAAAAAGGTGGGGTCTTCATGGAGAGAAGGTCAGGGCCTGGAAGACAGGTGGGACAAGTGGCTGTTCCAGGTGTCTCTGATGAACCAGGCACACCCGTGTGGGCAGATGTGGGCACACCCGTGTGGGCAGATGGTAGCCACTGACTGCCTTGTGGGGGCTGAGGCTGAGGGGCCAGAGCAGCCCCTGACATTTGTCAAGGGCCACTCACCCACACCACTGCCTACTGGAGCCTGGGCAGTGGGAAAAAGGAATGAAGTCAGAGGCGGAAGCGTTCAGGAGAACAATGTGCCTGCTTGTATCTTGAATATGAACCATCAGTTGAAATGATCATCAGTCAGGTTCAGACAGACAAAATCCTGGGACCTTTACAAATCCCATTGACACAGCAGCCCCTCAAATGAGAATCTATAGTTAGGTGGGAGATCCCTGTGAGTATCCAGGCCTTGGACCCTGTCAGATGCCATCTAAGTACTCATCTATCCATCAATGGATCCATGCATCCACTGATCAAGCCCATCCAATTTACCCATGAATCTATCCATTTGCTAACTGACACATCCACAAATCTCCCCATTTATTCATCCACCTACCCATGAATCTACCCATCCATCTATGAATAATCCATGTACCTATCCATCCACGAATCCGTCCACCCATGAATCCGTCTATCTATCCATCTATCCACCCATCCACACACCCACAACCGTACCCATTTATTCATCCGCCTACCTGTGAATCTATCCATCTACTTGTAAATCCATCCACCCATGAATCTATCTATCCAGCCACTCATGAATCCACTCCCGCATAAACCCACCTATCTATTCATCCATCCATCCATCCATCTACCCATCCATCCATCCATCCATCCATCCATCCATCCACCCACCCATCCATCCACCCACCCATTCATTATTATATGAATCCACCCATTTACTCATCCACCTACCCATGAATCCACCCATCCACCTGTGATGGATGGATTCATGAGTGTACGGGTAGATCCATTCATGAATCCATCCATCCACCCATGAATCCACTCACTCATTAACCTATCCATCCATCCATCCATCCATCCATCCATCCATCCATCCACCCACC
>NC_045454.1:36099473-36205892 GCF_002776525.5 Piliocolobus tephrosceles
CCATCCATCCATCCATCCATCCATCCATCCATCCATCCACCCACCCATCCACCCATCCATAAATCTATCCATCCATCTACCTGAAAATCCATTCACCCATGAATCCATCTGTCTGTCTAACCAACCAACCAACCAACCAACCATCCATTCATCCATCCATCCATCCACCCACCCACCCACTCACCCATCCATAAATCTGTCCATCTAACTGAAAATCCTTTCACCTGTGAATCCATCTGTCTGTCTAATCAACCAACCATCCATCCATCCATCCATCCATCCATCCATCCATCCATCCTCCATCCATCCATCCCCTCATGAGTCCATCCACCCACCCACCCTTCAGTATTCCCAATGCACAACCACCTCACTTTGCTGCTCTGTACCTGTCATTTTCTGGCTGAAGGGACACATGTTTGGCAAAGGCCAGAGTCTACATCCCTACTGCCTGTGACACCCCTAAGACTTACCAAATTTGAAACTTTATCAAGACAAGAAATGGGCTGTGCTGTTGTCCCCAGCCCCTGCCCACATTTCCTACCTCAACCTACTGCTCCAGACCTTCACCTCAAAGACTTTAAATCATACTCGCTCTCCTGTACAAAGCATAAACATTTGCACAGCCATGATCTCCACATCTCACTCCCATGTGTGTGTCGGGAAGCAACAGCGCATGGGGCCAGCTCTCACCAGTAGGGACCCCAGGGACACTGACTCACCCTCTCACAATGCCACTCTCTAGGTAGCTGACTTGGATGAACTTCCCAAACCGGCTGGAGTTGTTGTTGTGGGCTGTCTTGGCGTTTCCAAAAGCCTGCAACGAAATCAAAAGCAGGTTTTCAGATCAGAAGGATGGAATTTTTCTTTTCTTTCCTCTCATTTTACACTGTCTTTATTTTTATTTTGTATTGTTCAATTTATCTATTTTTTCTCTTGGAGACAGTCTCGGTCTGCCACCTGGGCTTGAGTGACACAATCTTGGCTCACTGCAACCTCTGCCTCCTGGGTTTAAGCAATTCTCATGCCTCAGCCTCCTGAGTAGCTGGGACTACAGACGCGCACTACCATGCCAGCTAATTTTTTGTATTTTAGTAGAGATCGGGTTTCACCATGTTGTCCAGGCTGATCTCGAACTCCTGAGCTCAGGCAGTCTGCCCGCCTCAGCCTCCCAAAGTGCATGAGTCACTGTGCCTGGTCTCTATTTTTTCTTCTTCTTTCCTTTTTTTGAGATGGACTCTTGCTCTGTCGCCTAGGCTGGAATGCAAGGGTGCGATCTCGGCTCTTTGCAACCACTGTCTCCCAGGTTCAAGCGATTCTCCTGGCTCAGCCTCCCGAGTAGCTGCGATTATAGGCGCATGCTGCTGCCACGCCTGGCCAATTTTTTGTATTTTTAGTAGAGATTGGGTCTCACCATGTTGCCCAGGCTGGTCTTGAACTCCTGAGCTCAGGCAATCTGCTCGCCTCGGCCTTCCAAAATGCTGGGATTACAGGCATGAGCCACCACCCCGGGCCTCTTATTTTTTCTTTAACTGTTCCTGGAAAGCAGGGCTACCCAGTAAGCAGAGAGTAGCTCATTTTCTTTCTTTCTTTTTTTTGTCTGAGACAGGGTCACACAACATCACCCAGGCTGGAGTGCAGTGATGCGATCTTGGCTTACCGCAACCTCTGCCTCCTGGGCTGAAGCGATCCCCCTGCCTCAGCCTCCTGAGCAGCTGGGACCACAGGCATGCGCCACCATGTCTGGCTAAGTTTTTGCAGAGATGGGGTTTTGCCATGTTGCCCAGGCTGGTCTGGAACTCCTGAGCTTAAGTGATCCACCCACCTCGGTCTCCCAAAGTGCTGAAATTACAGGCATGAGCCATCATATCCAGCCTTGGTTTATTTAGTTAATATTTTTCAGATTGTGACATAATTTGCAAAAACATCATTTTATTTATTTGTTGTCTAAATAAACTTTATTTTTCAACCTTTTAATATTATTTTTTGAGATGGGGTCTCGCTCTGTTGCCCAGGCTGGAGTGTAGTGGCGCGATCTCGGCTCACTGCAACCTCTGTCTCCCAGGCTCAAGGGATCCTCCCACCTCAGCCTCCCAAGTAGCTACGACCAGAGGCATGTACCACCATGCCCCGCCTTAACTTTTAAGGTTTTGGGGTACACATGCAGGTTTGTTAAGTAGGTAAATTCGTATCACGGGGGTTTGCTGTACAGATTATTTTGTCACCCAGATACTAAGCCTAGTATCCAATAGTTATTTTTTCTTTTTTTTCTTTCTTTCTTTTTTTTTTGGAGACAGACTCTTGCTCTGTCGCCCAGGCTGGGGTGTAGTGGCGAGATCTCGGCTCACTGCAACCTCCGCCTCCCAGGTTCAAGCAATTCTCCTGCTTCAGCCTCCCAAGTAGCTGGGAATACAGGTACATGCCACGACGCTCAGCTAATTTTTGTATTTTTAGTAGAGACGGGGTTTCACCACATTGGCCAGGATGGTCTCGATCTCTTGACCATGTGATCCGCCCGGCCCAGCCTCTCAAAGTGCTTGGATTACAGGCGTTGAGCCACCACGCCCGGCCCCAAAAGTTATTTTTTTCTGCTCTTCTCCCTTTTCCCATCCTCCAGGAGGCCCCACTGTCTGCTGTTCCCCTCTGTGTGAACATGTGTTCTCCCCATTTAGCTCCCACTTGTAAGTGAGAACATGCAATATTAGGTGTTCTGTTCCTGTGTTGGTTTGCTAAGGATAATAGGCTTCAGTGAGGATGGAGCTGCTATAGGCCTCAGCCTGGAACCCTGGGCCTTCCTCCTCCTGGGCTTTGAGGACACTCATTTATCCCTGAGACAGTAGGCTATAAGTCACTTAGAAGCCCAGATAAGACCTGGAAAACACAGAGGTGTATGGTAAAGGCCCATTCCAACATTTCTCTCTTTATCTTTGTGTCTGAGGTTGTGTAAGGTGCTCAAGTTTTTTTTTTTTTTTTTTTTGAAACAAGAGTCTTACTCTGTTGCCGGGCTGGAGTGCAATGGCATGATCTCAGCTCACTGCAACCTCCGCCTCTCGGGTTCAAGCGATTCCCGTGGCTCACCCTCCTGAGTAGCTGCGATGACAGGTGTGTGCCACCACACCTGGCTAACTTTTGCATTTTTAGTAGAGATGGGGTTTTCCCATGTTGGTCCAGGCTGGTCTCAAACTCCTGACCTCAGGTGATCTGCCCGCCTTGGCCTCCCAAAGTACTGGGATTACAGGCATGAGCCATCGTGCCTGGCCGGTGTTCAAGTTTTAAGTCTCTGACATTAAAAATGGCAATTGCCTGAATTCTTTTCAGTCATAATCATTCATCTGATAGGGTAAAGCACACCTTGTGGGCCAAATCTGGTCTGATGCTTGTTTTTTTAATTGCCTGCGAGCCAAGAATGATTTTCACATTTGTAAATGGCAAAACAAGAAACAAACAAAAACCCAAAGAAGAATATTTCCTGGTGTGAAAAATCTCTTCATATTTCAGCGTCCATCAATAAAGTTTTATTGGTATAGGCCAGGCTCATTCAATTGTGTTGCAACAGACACCACCATCTAGTCTGCGAAGGTGAAAATATTGCCTAATAGGCTCTGTGCAGCAGGACTTTTGGGCTGATCTGGACTCTGGGCTCACTGCTGGACACAAGGCAGGGTATGTGGAAGCTCCTTCGAGGAGCCCTACAGTTTGGTGGGAAGATAAGTGGGTTCAAAGAGCAATTTTAAAAAAAATTGGGGTAAAACTAACATAACATACAATTAACCATTTTAAAGTGTACAATCCAGTGGCATTTAGTACATTCACAATGTTGTGCAGCCATCGCCTTTATCTGGTTCCAGAACATTCTGATCGCCCTAAAAGGAGACTGTCCCTATCAGCAGTCCCTCCCCATTTCCCTCTCCTAGTCCCTGACAACCACCAATCTGCTTCCCGTCTCTATGGATTTGCCTGTTCTGGGTATTTCAGGTCAATGAGGTCATACACTGTCTGGTTGCTGCTGCTTTTTTCGTTCTTTTTTTTTTTTAATTTAAGAGGCAGGGTCTTGCTCTGTCGCCCAGGCTGGAGTGCAGTGGTGTAATCATAGCTTACCGCAAGCTTCAACCTCCTGGGCTCAAGCAATCCTCCTGCCTCAGCCTCCCAAGTAGCTGGGACCACAGGTGCAGGCCACCATGCTTGGCTGATTTTTAAAATTTTTTGGTAGAGACCGCGTCTCTCTATGTTGCCCAGGCTGGTCTTGAACTCCCGGCCTCAAACAATCCTCCCGCCTCGGCCTCCCAAAGGGCTGTGATGACGGGCACGGTGGCTCAATGTTTCATTCCTTTTTCACAGGACAATCTTTTTGCTCTGTACTGACGAGTCCACACATACAGGGAAGTGCAGGGAGTGTGCAGGGGTCCCCTCTGGGGCCTTCCATGTAACCATCCCCTGAATGAAGATGGGGGACACCCACTCTCTGTCCAGCTTCCTGGGGTGCCCCCTTCCCATGAGGGACTTACTGCTCCAGAGTGTTTAAGATGGAGCCCTGGGGGAACTCGAGGCAGGGAAGGTGCCTGGCACAGGACAGAGAAGCTAGGAAGAGGTGGTGGCTGGGGGAAGATGGGGGGCTCTTTTGTTTAGGGAGAAAGAAGATAGGGTGAGGCCAGCAGGATGTGGGCTGTGAGGCCGGGTAGATGAGAGAGAGGCGGCAGAGCTGGTCCTGGGGCCTGGTGTTCCACTGTCCCAGTCCTTGTGACCACTAGGTTTGGGGAAGAGGTGACATGGCAAGGGGCGGGCACAGGGACAGGGGGCACACCCTGGGCATGCCACACGTGGAAAGTCTGGCAGCAGTGATGTTCCCATTTGAGAGAGAGGCTGGGGCGCCCAGGGAGGAGAGGAGAGAGCAAGGCCACAGCGTGAAGGAAGTGGCAAGGCCATTGCCAAGGTCCCATTGTAGGGGGTGGGGAAGGTGGTGGCCAAGCACGCCGGGGAGGCAGAAACCGGAGACACAATGACACAGAGAGGCAGGATCTTCCTGAAGGCCTCATTCCACAGGGTGATGGATATTGGTTGTTATGGACTTCATGTCTGTGGCCCTCACCAAATTTTTTTTTTTTTTTTGAGACAGGGTTTTGCTCTTGTTGCCCAGGCTGGAGCGCAATGGTGCGATCTCGGCTCACTGCAACCTCCGCCTCCTGGGTTCAAGTGATTCTTGTGCTTCAGCCTCCTGAGCAGCTGGGATTACAGGTGCGTGCTACTGCGCTCGGCTAATTTTTGTATTTTTAGTAGAGACGGGGTTTTACCATGTTGGCCAGGCTGGTCTCGAACTCCTGACCCCAAGTGATCTCCTCGCCTCGGCCTCCCAAAGTGCTGGGATTACAGGCTTGAGTCACCATGCCTGGCCCCTGACAAACTTTATATGTTGAAATCTAAGCCTAAGGTGATAGGTTCAGGAGGTAAGGTCTTCGGAAGGTGATGAGGTCACTTACACGGGGCCCTCATGAATGGGATTAGTGCCCTTATAGAAGAGGCCCCCAGAGAGCTCCCTCACTCCTTCCACCATGTGAGGGCATGGGAAAAAACACCATCGATGAACCAAGAAGTAGGCTTTCACCTGACACCAAATCTGCCAGAGCCTTCACCTTGGACTTCTCACTTCCAGAACCGTGAGAATATATTTCTGTTGTTTCAGCCACCTGGCCTACGTGGTACAGTCATGCACTACACAGCAATGACCATCGAACGATGGACCGCATATATGACGGTGGTCCCATAAGGTTATAATACTGTACTCTTACTGTACTGTTTCTATGTTTCCATCCATCCATCCATCCACCCAATCTTTTTTTTGAGACAGGGTCTCACTCTGTTGCCCAGGCCAGAGTGCGGTGGCATGATCATGGCTCACTGCAGCCTCAACCTCCAGAGCTCAAGGTGATCCTCCTGCCTCAAGTTCCCAGGTAGCAGAGACTACGGGCACATGTCAGCACACCTGGCTTATTTTCTTATAGAGAAGAGGTTTCACTGTGTTGCCCAGGCCAGTCTCAAACTCCTGGGCTCAAGCAATCTGCTCACTTTGGCCTCTCCAAGTGTTGGGATTACAGGTGTGAGCCAAAGTAACCAGTCTATCTATTTAGAGACAGAATCTTGGTCTGTCGCCCAGGTTGGAGTGCGGTGGTGTGATCTTGGCTCACTGCAGCCTCGACCTCCTGGGTTCAGGTGATCCTCCTGCATAGGCCTTGCAAAGTGCTAGGATTACAGGAATGAGCCACCAGGCCTGGCCTATGTTTAGATATACAAATATTTACCATTGTGTTACAACTGCCCACAGTATTCAGTAAGGTAACATGCTGTACAGGTTTGCAGCCTAGAAGCAATGGGCTATACCTATTTGTTTTTGCTTTTTTTGAAATCGAGTCTTACTCTGTTGCCCAGGCTGGAGTGCAGTGGCATAATCTCGGCTCACTGCAACCTCTGCCTCCCAGGTTCAAGTGATCCTCCTGTCTCAGCCTCCACAGTAACTAGGACTACAGGCACGAGCTACCACGCCTGGCTAATTTTTGCATTTTAAAATAGAGACAGGGTTTCACCACAGTTTGAGGCCAGGCTGGTCTTGAACTCCTGACCTCAGGTGATCCACCTGCGTTGGCCTCCCAAAGTGTTAGGATTACAGGCGTGAGCCACTGCACCCAGCCAGCTACATCTGTTTGTATAGGTATACCCTATTAGTGGTTATATACTAACACACCTATTAGTATATAACCTACTGAACACCTACAGCCTAAGTGTGTAGTAGGTTATATCATCTAGGTTTGTGTAAGTTCACTCTAGGATGTTTGCATGACCACAAAATCACCCAATGATGCATTTCTCCTGTAGTTAAGCTATGCGTAACCGTATTCTATGACAGTAGCCCGAACAGATTAAGACACTGGCTGACCACTGAGTGGAGGCTTTTGTGGGGCAGCCTGAAGGGGGAAGTCCCATTAAAAATGCAACTGACTGGCTGGGCACAGTGGTCATGCCTGTAATCCCAGCACTTTGGGAGGCCGAGGCAGGAGGATGGCTTGAGGCCAGGAGTTCGAGACCACCATGGACAACACGGCAAAACCCCAAATCTAGAAAAAATAAAAAAAATTAGCCAGGTATGCAGCAATCTCATTACTGGGCATATACCCAAAGGATTATAAATCACGCTGCTATAAAGACACATGCACACGTACGTTTATTGTAGCACTATTCACAATAGCAAAGACTTGGAACCAACCCAAATGCCCATCAATGATAGACTGGATTAAGAGAATGTTGCACATATACACCATGGAATACTATGCAGCCATAAAAAAGGATGAGTTCATGTCCTTTGCAGGGTCATGGATGAGGCTGGAAACCATCATTCTCAGCAAACTAACACAGGAACAGAAAACCAAACACCACGTGTTCTCACTCATAAGTGGGAGTTGAACAATGAGAACACACGGACACAGGGAGGGGAACACCACACACCGGGGCCTGTGGGGGGTGAGGGACTAGGGGAGGATTAGAAGAAATACCTAATGTAGGTGATAGGTTGATGGGTGCAAGCAAACCACCATGGCACATGTACACCTATGTAACAAAACTGCACGTTCTGCACATGTATCCCAGAACTTAAAGTATTAAAAAAAAAAAAAAAAAAAGCCAGGTATGGTGGTGGGTGCCTGTAGTTCCAGTTACTTTGGAGGCTGAGGTGGGAGGATTGCTTCAGCCCAGAAGGTTGAGGCTGCAGCTGCATTTGCGCCCCTGCACTCCAGCCTGGGCGACAGAGCGAGATCCTGTTTCCAAAAAAAAAAAAAAAAAAGGGATCTGACCATGGAAGGCCCAGATACTCCCTTGGAGAAGGCTCCATTCAGCTGCAAAGCCTCGGGCAGAGTTTGAAGCCTGGACAGTAGCGCTGGCTGGACCCGTGTGCAGGTCACGCTCCTCAAGGAGCTGGCTGTTTGGGTCACGGGACAAGGAAATAGGGAGGAGCTCGAGATCATGGGAGCACAGAGCCAAGCAGGAAGGTGAGAAGGAGGGGGCCCCAGAGAGATGACCTGGCCCTCTACAGAGAAGGGGGTCTGGGCAGTAGCCAGGTGCTTTTGGTGGGGGGGACTGGGTCACCACATGAGCCTTGCTCACCTGTTGATTTTTTTTTTTTTTTGAGGCAGGGAGACAGGGTCTCACTCTGTCGCCCAGGCTAGAATTTAAGTGGTGCGACCATAGCTCACTGCAGCCTCAACCTCGACCCCTAGGCTCAGGCGAGCCTCCCATTTCCGCCTCCTAACGAGCTGAGACCACAAGTATACATTACCGTACCTGGCTAATTTGTTTTTTTTTTTTTTTTTGAGACAGAGTTCACTCTTGTTGCCCAGGCTGGAGTGCAACGGTGTAATCTTGGCTCACTGCAACCTCCGCCTCCTGGGTTCAAGCGATTCTCCTGCTTCAGCCTCCCAAGTAGTTAGGATTATAGGCATGCGCCACCACACCCAGATAATTTTGTATTTTTAGTAGAGATGAGGTTTCTCCACGTTGGTCAGGCTGGTTTTGAACTTCCGACCTCAGGTGATCCGCCCTCCTCGGCCTCCCAAAGTGCTGGGATTATAGGCGTGAGCCACTGCGCCCAGCCTAATTTTAAAAATGATTTTTGTCAACACGAATCTCACTATGTTACCCTGGTTGGTCTGGGGCTCTTGGACTCAAGTGATCCTTCCATCTCGGCCTCCCAAAGTGCTGCGATTACAGGTGTGAGCCACGGGGTCCGGTCTGACCTGCTGAACTTTGAAACAGTCTCTGGAGGGTCTGATGAAACCCGGAGGGCTTGTCGGTGGGTGGGAACCACCAGGGGCTCTGCTGGTGAAGTTGGCTTTCCTGGGTGCCTATGGGACTTTTGGGGGGTGAACCACCCTGTGTGATGGGGGCATCCTGTGCACTACACGGTGTTGAACAGCATCCCTGGCCTCCACCTAACCGATGCCATCTGGGATAACCAAAGACTGTCTCCAGAGATCGCCAAATCACCCCGGCTGGGGAGCACTGATGTACACAGACGGAAATAAAAGGGGGTTGCAGGGCTGGGTAGTTGGCGCTCACTGGTCCCTCTGTCCCTTCCGTGTAGAATGCAGGCTCCCGCGTGCGCTGCATTCTAGGTGCTGAGGGGATCCCTGCGGTCTTTCTAGGTTTCATTTCCAGCTGTCCAGAGGGTAGCTGGAGAACTGTGTTTTTTGTTGTTGTTTGGAGTTTGCAGTCTCAAGGCACCGACTCCCTCGTTTCCTTGGATGCTCACGGGACCCTGCAGGGCCATAGTCTGGAGCTCACGCAGGAAATATGCTTCAGCCTGGGGCCCGGTGCCCGGGCCTAGGCCCTCCTCCTTACTCCGTGCCTGACAGCACGAAGCCCAGCCTCACCTATCCTCGCCTATGGCCTATCCTCGCCTATGTGGTCCCACGACCAGACTCTCCTCCCAATCAAGCTCAATTCAAAGAGATCTATCAGGCAAACCCTAAAATAAAGTCCCAGGAAGGGGCACAGAAAGCTCCCCTTACTTGGCCTAACTATAAGCAGATGGCGAAGGGATGCCTGTGCTCGAGGGTGAGGTGGGGGGGACAGTCCTGTTGGCTGCCCTGGGGTGTCTGCAGCAGGAAACGGGTCCTCTCTGAGTGGGGTCCCCCCACCTTGGTGTAAAGCCTGGTCTGTGGCAGAGGTGCCCCAGAAATGTACATTCATACCCTAAAGAGCCACAGTGCTCACTTTAAACCCGAGGGACAAGTCTCTGCAGTGACTTCTAATATCACAGCCAGGCCTGGTGTCTTGGGGACATACGACAGGGAACGCCTTTGGGATATGAGGGGCCCCTCCCACCACCGTGGCTGCCCAAGGGCGGGCTTTCTGGTTCTGCGATTACCCCGTGCACCAATTATCCATGCACACAGGCTGCTCCCAGGCCTGGTGACCTCACGCGTCTGGTATGTGGTCTCAGCACACTGCGACTTTTCAAAGCCCATCTAAAAATATCCGGTTGGTGCTATTATACATCCGAGGGGGAAGTGCAGCCTGGCGCTCGCAGCGAGGGGTGCTATTGTGTTGCTGCTCGGCTGGGCTGGCCGGGGGCTCACACAGTCTCAAAGCACAAGGGTGGCTGGTGTGCCTGGAGGATCATGTGGGGTCCAGGGTGGACAGGAGGGAGGAAGTGGGACCCCGGTGTCAGCAACTATGCGATATAATCTGGCACACGCACTGGGAAGGCGGATGCCATGGTTCCCCAAGGCTACAAAACCCATAGCACTGGACATGCTCAAAACCAAAAAAGGCCTCTCCTTTCAGAGAAACACATTTTTTTTCTTTTATAATATAAAAAACATGTTTCTAATATAAGTTGCAAACGTTGGAAAAAAATTATTATCTCACTAGGTCCAGCAATCCCACTTCTGGGTATATATCCAAAGGAAATGACATCAGTACGTGGAAGAAATGTTTGCATTCTCATGTTCATTTCAGCACTAATCACAATAGCCAAGACGTGGAATCAACCTAAGTGTCCATCAACAGATGAATGAATAGGCTGGGTTCAGTGGCTCACTCCTGTAATCCTAGTACTCTGGGAGGCCGGGGCGGGCAGATCACTTGAGGTCAAGAGTTTGAGACCAGCCTGGCCAACATGGTGAAACCCCATCTCCACTAAAAATACAAAAATTAGCTGGGCGTGGTGGCATGTGCCTGTAATCTCAGCTACCTGGGAGGCTGAGGCAGGAGAATCGTCTGAACCCAGGAGGTAGAGGTTGCACTGAGCTGAGATTGCGCCACTTCACTCTGGCCTGGGTGACAGAGCAAGACTCTGTCTCAAAAAAAAAAAAAAAAACAAAAAAACAGAGAGATCCTGTCATTTGCAACAACATGGATGAAGCTGACGGATACTATGTTAATAAGCCAGGCACAGAAAGGCAAATACTACATGATCTCACTCGTGTAGAATTTTTAAAAGTTGAACTCATAGTGGGAGAGGGAGAAGGGAGTGAGGGTTGAAAAGTTACCTATTAGGTACAGTGTTTGAGATCTAAGTGATGGGTATATTAGAAGTGCAACCCTAACCATACCCAATATATCCCTGTAACAAAATACACATGTACCCCCACTCCAAAAAAAAAAAAAAAAACTCATAGAAGTAGAAAGTAGGGCTGGTGCTGTGGTTCACACCTGTAACCCCTGAGCACTTTGGGAGGCAAAGATGGGAGGATCGCTTGAGGTCAGGAGTTTTGAGACCAGCCTGGGCAACATAGTGACATCCCATCTTTACAAAAAATAAAAATTAGCTAGGTGTGGTGGGACACACCTGTTGTCCCAGCTACTCAGGAAGCTGAGGCAGGAGGATCGCTTAGGCCCAGGAATTCGAGGCTGCAGTGAACTGTGATTGCACCACTGCACTCCAGCCTAGATGACAGAGCAAGACCCTGTCTCAAAAAAACAGAAGTAGAAAGTAGCATACTGGTTACCGGGGGTGGGGGCAGGGTTGGGGAGATGCTGGTCAAAGGATATAAATTTCAGTTAGAGAGGAGGAATAAATTCAAACAATCTATTGTATAACATGGTGTCTGTAAATATTTTTGTATTTTGAAAATTCCTAAGACAGTAGATTTCAAGTGCTTTCATCACAAAACATGTTGAGTATGTCAGGTAACGCATATGTTAATTAGCTCCATTGACCCATTCCACAATGTATACATATTTCAAAATGTCATGTTTTACGTGATGAATATATACAACTTTCATCAATTAGAAATAAAACAGGCTGAGCGGTGGCTCACGCCTGTAATCCCAGCACTTTGGGAGGCCGAGGTGGGTGGATCACGAGGTCAGGAGATCGAGACCATCCTGGCTAACATGGTGAAACCCTGTCTCTACTAAAAATACAAAAAATTAGCCAGGTGTGGTGGCGGGCGCCTGTAGTCCCAGCTACTTGGGAGGCTGACACAGGAGAATGGCATGAACCTGGGAGGCGGAGCTTGCAGTGAGCCAAGATTACGCCACTGCACTCCAGCCTGGGCGACAAAGCGAGACTCTGTCTCAAAAAAAAAAAAAGAAAAGAAAAGAAATAAAATAAGCCCTGGTGGTGTGGCTCACACCTGTAATTCTACCACTTTAGAAGCCAAGGCGGGGGGATCACTTCAGGTCAGGAGTTCAAGACCAGCCTGGCCAACATGGTGAAACCCCATCTCTACTAAAAATGCAAAAATTAGCCAGGCGTGGTGGTACGCGCCTGTAGTCCCTTCTACTTGGGAGGCTGAGGCAAGAGAATTGCTTGAACCCAGGAGGTGCAGGTTGCAGTGAGTCAAGATCGCGCCACTGCACTCCAGTCTGGGTGAGAGAGCAAGACTCTGTCTTGGGAAAAAAAAAAAAAAAGCCGGGTGCAGTGGCTCACACCTGCAATCCCAGCACTCTGGGAGGCCAAGGCAGGAGATCACCTGAGCCCAGGAAGTTCAAGAATAGCCGTGAGATCCTGCGTCTACAAAAAAGAAAAAATTAGCCAGGCGTGGTGATGCATGCCTATAGTCCCAGCTACTCAGGGGGCGGAAATGGGAGGATCACTTGAGCCCAGGAGGTCGAGGCTGCAGTAAGCCATGATTGTGCCATTACACTCTAGCCTGGAAGACAGAGTGAGACCCTGTTCCCTGCCCCGCCCCACTCCCCCCTAAAAATTAAATTAAAGACAATTTTTAAAAACCTCATGAAAAGTTTATATCACAGAAGAAATCCATAAAGCTACTGGTCATAATTCAGCTTCCCCCCAGTCACAGTTTCTAGGTAAAACTAACGTAGAGGCAGTCTTGCCCCTCCCTCTGACAGGGCTGGCCTAGGTGTGGGTCCAGTGGGGATGCCATGTGCCCACCAGGGACACTGAGAGCTGGAAGAAGTCTGGCTGCCTTCCAAATGCCCCTGCCTCTGAGATTTTTCTTCTGGGCAATTTAAAAAGATTTCTTGAATTGAGAAAGCTAGAGAAGAATTATTCAATGGGGCCAGGAGCAGTGGCTTACGCATGTAATCCCAGCACTTTGGGAGGCCGAGGCAGGCAGATCACCTGAGGTCAGGAGTTCAAGACCAACCTGGTCAACATTGTGAAATCCTGTCTCTACTAAAAATACAAAAATTAGCTGGGCATGGTGGCAGGCGCCTGTAGTCCCATCTATTCAGGAAGCTGAGGCAGGAGAATCGCTTGAATGCAGGAGGCGGAGGTTGCAGTGAGCTGAGATCGTGCCACTGCACTCCAGCCTGGGTGACAGAGCAAGACTCTGTCTCAAAAAAAAAAAAAAAAAGGTATTACTCAACGGTACTCACTAACACATGGGCAGGATGCCTTTATTCTCACTATTGTGATGGGGCCTTCCAGTGGGGAGAACGAACGATTGGGCTCAACTCTGAAGATGGCTTGGGCAAGTGGGACTTTATAACCAGGGAGCAGGGTGGGGGTCAGTGGATGGAAAATCACTAAGAGGAAACATTGAATGTACGGCAGTTTCTAGCTAAACCGACCTAACAGGATTCTTGCTGAAGACAGGCCAGGATGATCAGATAGTACCTGGGGTATGGGGGAAGATGAGGAGTCCGATCAGACATCAAGGGTGATCAGATCTCAAGGGCAGAGGGTTCCTGTTAAACTGTCTTAGCAGGGTCTCAGCTGAAACTGGATTTTACAAAGAAGTGCTCAGATGGGACTGGGAAAAGGTTCAGAAGTCTAATGTTCGGTCAAGGAGAGAATCTTTGAAAAGAGACATCCAGGGTTGAACGTCCTATGTAGGCAAAAATTCTAGATCTTCTTCGTTTTTTTTTTTTGAGACCAAGTCTTGCTCTGTCCAGAATGCAGTGGCTCACTGCAACCTCCGCCTCCCAGGTTCAAGTGTTCTTCCTGCCTCAGCCTCCTGAGTAGTGGGGAGTACAGGTGTGCACCACCATGCCCGGCTAATTTTTGTACTGGTAGTAGAGACAGGGTCTTGCTATGTTGGCCAGGCTTGTCTCGAACTTCTAGCCTCAAGTGATTCACCCACCTCGGCCTCCCAAAGTGTTGGGATTACAGGCGTGAGCCACCGTGCCTGGCCAAAAATTCTAGATCTTCTGGCCGGGCACAGTGGCTCACGACTGTAATCCCAGCACTTTGGGAGGCCGAGTTGGGCAGATCATGAGGTCAGGAGATCGAGACCATCCTGGCTAACATGGTGAAACCCCATCTCTATTAAAAAAAAAAAATACAAAGAATTAGCTGGGCATGGTGGCGGGCGCCTGTAGTCCTAGCTACTCAGGAGGCTGAGGCAGGAGAATGGCATGAACCCAGGAAGTGGAGCTTGCAGTAAGCTGAGATTGCACCACTGCACTCCAACCTGGGCGACAGAGTGAGACTCCGTCTCAAAAAAAAAAAAAAAAAAATTCTAGATCTTCTATCTAAAGGATGGCTCTCCTCTTGGTTGGAATGCCTGGTAACATTTTAGGGAGGCCAGGCAGGTAGCTCACACCTGTGATCCAAGCACTTTGGGAGGCCAAGCCAGGAGGATCGCTTGAGGCCAGGGATTCAGGACCAGCTGGGCAACATAGCAAGGCTCTGTCTCTTAAAGAAAAATAACTGGAAAGTTCGCCAGATCTGGTGGTACACACTTGTAGTCCCAGCTACTTAGGAGGCTGAGGGAGAAGGATTGCTTGAGTCCAGGAGGTTGAGGCTGCAGTGAGCTATGATCGCACCACTGCACTCCAGCCTTGGCAACAGAGTTAGAACCCATCTGAAAAAACACAAAACAAAAAACCACTCTCCCTAAAACATTTTAGGGAGAACAGTGACTATGACATATCATGACCTGTGGTGAGGAGTGGCCCTCTAGGTGCATATGCTGTGGGATTCAAGACTCCCTCTTTAACTCGCATTCCTTTAAGAGGCAGACTTCCCACCCCCATTTCAGATGAGGAGACGGAGGCACCAAAAGGTCTGCCGGCCTCCCTGAAGTCCAAGAGCAGGAGGCTGATGCGTCCTTGGCTCCCCTGCCCTGATCGGGCGGGTGTGGTGGCTCATGCCTGGGCAGGCCCATGCCCTGCCCACCTGCCCTGACACATTTGGTCACGTTTAGCCACAGCTCAGGTGTCTCGGCCTCTGGGAGCCTCCCTGGACCTGCCTGGACGGAGTGGGCTGCCTGCTTCCCGGAGCCTTGATGCTGTTTCTTTTTGTTGTTGTTGAGACTCCGTCTCGCTCTGTCGCCCAAGCTGGAGTGCAGTGGCACGATCTTGGCTCGCTGCAGCCTCCACCTCCCGGGCTCAAGTGATTCTCCTGTCTCAGCCTCCCGAGTAGCTGCAACCTACAGGAGCCCACCACTATGCCCAGCTAATTTTATTGTATTGTTAGTAGAGACAGGGTTTCACCATGTTAGCCAGGCTGGTCTCAAACTCCTGAGCTCAGGCAATCCACCTGCCTCCGCCTCCCAAAGTGCCGGGATCACAGGTGTGAGCCACTGTGCCCAACCCCTTGATGTTGTTTCTTCCTCCCTCTGCAACATCACTTCTGGGTGAAGCCTCTGTCCTCTGCTCAGACCATGAGCCACACAGAACTTCTGATCTCCCCTGTCTGGTCAATGCCATGCGGGCACCGAGATGAAGGACTGACCAGTATCGCTAAGAGAGGCTGCGGCTGGAGAAAGAACATCTGCAAATATCGAGCCACCACAGAGCCTAAAGAAAGGGGCTGAAAGAGGGAGACTGTCTCCTTGCTTTTCAGTTTGCAGAAGTCCTCTCTCCTTCCAGCTGGGGTAAGGTGGAGACTATCACATGACACTGGCCAGGGCCTGGCAGCCAGCTTGGAACTCCTGTTATTTCTCTCCTGTGTTCTTCAAGTTTCTAGCAGAACTTTCTACCTGAAACAGCACTTGGTCCGAGGCCACGGAGTAGGTGACGCTCTCCCGGGGACACTGACAGCAGTCAGACCCAGATGAGAGCTGTGACCCTGAGCGTGGGTGGTTCAAGCCAGCAGGCGGAGGCCACATCCCAAGGCTGTGCCAGGCTCTCATGGACACAGGAGTCCTGTGGGCAGTCTGTCCCAGGAGGCCCGAGGGGCCAGGGGGTTCTGCTCTGCCAGGTCTGCCAATCTAATAGCCATGGGGCAGCCACTGGGAGCTGGGACTGTGCTTCACGGAAATGCCAGGGAAATAAACCCCCAGGTCGTCATGGGGTTGCAGGCTATTTCTTTTTTCAAGACAAGGTCTTGCTTTGTTACCCAGGCTGGAGTACAAAGGCACGATCCTAGCTCACTGCAGCCTCAAACTCCTGGGCTTAAGTGATCCTCCCTCCTCAGACTCTCAAGTAGCTGGGACCACTGGCGCATACCACTGTGCCTGGCTAATTAAAAAAAAAAAAATTTCGGTATAGACAAGGTCTTGCTATGTTGTCCAGGGTGGCCTTGAACTCCTGGGCTCAAGTGATTCTCCCGCCTCGGCCTCTCAAAATGCTGGGATTACAGGCGTGAGCCACCATGACTAACCAGGTTGCAGGCGACTTCTGTTGAGACGCTTTGCAAGATTCAGTGGGTCCTGGTGGCCAGGGGGAGGGTTGGAGGCTTAAGGCTACTGCTGGGCAATTTGGGCAAATTAGTTCATGGCTCTTGGATTTCAGATTTCTCTCCTGTAAGGTAAGGTTTTAGAAAAATCCCTGCCTTAGCAGATGGAGGATTAAGCAGGATTTTCTGTGTGAACCAGGGGCCAGTGAACTTGTTCTGCGAAGGGGCAGGCGGTGAATATTTCTGGCTCCGTCTGCTGTCACCGCTCAGCTCTGCCGATGTGGCAGGAAAGAGGTCACAAACAGGTAGGGGTATGGGTGTGGCCACATGGAGGACACCCTCCTGGTACCAGTGCTCTTATCAGGGGTCTGCAAAGTGCGGCCAGTCACCTATTACTGTACAGTCTATGTTCTAGGGACAGTTTTCACATTTTAAAAATGCTTAGGGGGTTGGGTGTGGGAGCTCACACATATAATCCCAGCACTTTGGGAGGCCAAGGAGGGCGGATCACTTGAGGTCAGGAGTTCAAGACCAGCCTGGCCAACATGGTGAAACCCCTTCTCTATCCAAATACAAAAGAAATTAGCCGGGTGTGGTGGTGTGCACCTGTAGTTCCAGCTACTTGGGAGGCTGAGGCAGGAGAATCACTTGAACCTGTGAGGCGAAGGTTGCAGTGAGCCAAGATTGTGCCACTGTACTCCAGCCTGGGTGACAGAGCAAGACTCCATCTGGAAAAAAAAATGCTTAGGGGAGAAAAAAAGTCAAAACATCAGCCGGGTATGGTGTATCACGCCTGTAATTCCAGCACTTTGGAAGGCCGAGGGGGGTGGGTCATAAGGTCAGAAGTTCGAGACCAGCCTGGCCAACATGGTGAAACCCCATCTCTACGAAACTACAAAAGAAATGAGCCGGGCGTGGTGGCATGCACCTATAGTACCAGCTTCTCGGGAGGCTGAGGTAGGAGACTCGCTTGAACCTGGGAGGCAAAGGTTGCAGTGAGCCAAGATTGTGCCACTGCGTTCCAGCCTGGGTGACAGAGCAAGACTCCATCTGAAAAAAAAACCAAAAATGCTTAGGGGAGAAAAAACGTCAAAAGATCAGGCGAGCATGGTGGCTCATGCCTGTAATTCCAGCACTTTGGAAGGCCGAGGGGGGTGGATCACAAGGTCAGGGGTTTGAGACTAGCCTGGCTAATATGGTGAAACCCCGTTTCTACTAAAAACACAAAAATTAGCCAGGCATGGTGGTGGGCGCCTGTAGTCCCAGCTACTCGGGAAGCTGAGGCAGGAAATCACTTGAACTCGGGAAGCGGAGGCTGCAGTGAGCCGGGATCGTACCACTGCATTCCAGCCTGTGCAACAGGGTGAGACTCCGTCTCAAATAATAATTTAAAAAAAGTCAAAAGATCTCTGGATGGCTGAAATTGATGTGAAATTCAATTTTCAGCAGCAGCAAATGACGTTTTCCTGGCACGCAGCCACATTGGTCTGGGTCTGGCCTAAGCCTGCATTTGAGTTACAATAGCAGAGTCAAGTCATTCTGACAGAGACTGGGTGGCCCCTAGGACCTGTATGAAATAGACTGTCTGGTTTTTGTGGGAAAAGAGTGGCCGGGGGCCGCTGTTCTGGATCCTCTGTTAAATGCCCCCTTTTCTGGTGATCCCAGACATGGCTCCAGCAGGATGGGTCGGCAGGAGGTGAGTGTCACCCGGAGGTGAGTGTCGCCCTGGATGACTGGTCTCCCCAGACCATGGCAGGGAGGTGGAGAAGCAGGCCTGGGAAGCACCCAGGACAAAATGGGTCCACAGGGTCACGTGCTCAAGGAGGGCTGGGTGAGAAGAGACTCCCTAGGAGCTGGGAGCAGAGATCAGCAGGCAGGGCTGGAGGCAAGGAAGTGAGAAGTTGAGCTGATGTTTTCAACAGAGTTCAGAGCTGTGGTGAAGGTGGCGCCAAGGGAATGAGGAGGTTGGTGGGGGCTGTGTTGGGGATGATGCCAGCCAGGCGCAAGGAAGACCCCGGGAAGGGGGCAGGTGTAATGGAGGTGAGGAGGCAGCTGTGGGGTGGAAGACAGGACTTCCCACACCCCCAAGCCCAAGCCTGCACAGGAGGCAGCTGCAGGCTCAGTTGGCCTGCGGATGTGGGGGCAGGAAGTGGAAGAGTCACCCCAACCTCATGGCTCCCCCATTTGCAGAGGAGGAAGTGGTAGCTCTCCAGGGCCCCTAGCCTAGCTGCTGTCAGGTTTTGTTCTTTTCTGGTTGCTCAAGGGGCTTGGGGCACCCCGAGAGGCTCTCGATAGCTGGTTGCTGGTCAGATGGACAGACGGCAGGGATGTACAGAGAGCTGAGTGCTCCCAACTCCATATGCCCCAGTTCACAAGAGACACCAACTGTCAGCCACAGACGCAGATGGCATCACGGCAAACACTGAAACGCAGCAAGGACTCCCAGGGCTAGGCGGGGCCCTTTAAGAAGGACAGACTCCTACCATGCGCTGAAGTCTGACAGCAAACCCTACAGGGATGGGGTGGGGGGAGCCTTAAATAACAACAAAAACCCAAGTGTGAAACAAGTTACTGAAATCGTACATATGTCACTAAATTTGGGTTTAGGTTATCACGAAACCATGTACTAGGTCACAGAAAGAATACAGAACAAACCAGGCTTTGATGGGGGAAGGTCCTGTTTGGTTCTCAAGGCTGTGAAAATATCTGAAGAATTTATCATATTTCCCCTAGGGCTCATCTTACCCACTTTTTTGGGGGTGGGGTGGGGGATGGGGTCTTACTCTGTTGCCCAGGCCAGCATGCAGTGGTGTGATCTTGATCTTGGCTCACTGCAACCTCTGCCTTCCAGACTCAAGCGATTTTCCAACCTCAGCCCTCCAAGTAGCTGGGACCACAGGCATGTGCCACCACACCTGGCTAAGTTTTTGTATTTTTGGTAGAGATCGAGTTTTGTTATGTTGCCCAGGCTGGTCTCGAACTCCTGAGCTCAAGTGATCTGCCTGCTTCCGCCTCCCAAAGTGCTGGGATTACAGGTGTGAGCCACCGGACCTGGCCTCATCTTGCCCATTTGATGCCCAAATCATTCTCTTTCGGGGTTACTTTGTTCTTTTTCTCAGCTTCAGATAGGACATGAATTCATTGACTTCCACTCTTTCCTATTTGTGGATCTAATGTGTGTTCAGCTATGTGGTGTCCTCTTACCATCGCTTTAAATATAGCCCATGGATTTTGATAACATATGGGTGTTTGTCATTGATTTTCAGAAAACCTGCAATTTTGGTTTGTACCTTTTTTTTTTTTTGAGACAGAGTCTCACTCTGCTGACCAGGCTGAAGTGCAGTGGTGCGATCTCGGCTCACTGCAACCTCCACTTCCCAGATTCAAGCAATTCTCTTGCCTCAGCCTCCTGAGTAGTTGGGATTACAGGTGCCGGCCACCACGCCTGGCTAATTTTTGTATTTTTAGTAGAGATGGGGTTTTGTCATGTTGGCCAGGCTGAGCTCGAACTCCTGACCTCAGGTGATCTGCCCGCCTTGGCCTCCCAAAATGCTGGGATTACAGGTATGAGCCCCCACGCCCAGCTGTGTTTCTATCTCTTCATCTAAGAATTGCTCAATAGAAGTTTACTTTAAAAAAAAATTCCATGTAGTTTTATTGCATTGTTAGAGTGTCACTTGTAACTGTTCTGCTTTGGGAAGTTATAAATGCTTTCTCTTTACCTGACATAGGAATGATTTTTATTTGTAGAGATGGGGTCTTGCTATGTTGCCCAGGCTGGTCCTGAACTCCTGGGCTCAAGTGATCCTCCTACGTCAGCCTCCTGAACAGCTGGGATTACAAGTGTGTACTACAACACCTGACACTGATACAGAAATGATTTTCGAGGCCAGGTATGGTGGCTCACACCGGTAATCCTAGCACTTTGGAGACCAAGCTAGAAGGATTGCTTGAGGCCAGGAGTTGGAGACCAGCCTGGGCAACATAGTGAGACCCCATATCTACAAACAATACAAAAATTAGCCAGACGTGAGGGTGGTAAGTGCCTATAATCCTAGCTGCTTGGGAGGCTGAGGTGGGAGGATCGCTTGAGCCCAGGAGACTGAGGTTGCAGTGAGCCAAGATTGCACCACTGAACTCCAGTTGGGGTGACAAAGTGAGACCCTGTCTCAAAAAAAAAAAAAAAAAAAGAAAAATGATTTTTGAGAACGTTCCACGTATGTGTAAGGAGGTTTATTCTCTTAGAGTTCACGATATGGCCACAATGTCTGCCTTAAGTATGTGGTTTGGGCGTCTTAACATCCTTGCCTATTTTCTGTCTACTTAACCAAGCCATGTGTGTGTTTTTCCTAGTATCTTTTAGAATTTTTACTTTGTGGCCAGGCGTGGTGGCTCACACCTGTAATCCCAGCACTTTGGGAGGCCGAGACAGATGGAACACCTGAGGTCAGGAGTTCAAGACCAACCTGGCCAACATGTTAAAACTCTGTCTCTACTAAAAATACAAAAATTAGCCAGGTGTGATGGCATGCACCTGTAATCCCAGCTGTTTCAGAGGTTGAGGCAGGAGAATCGCTTGAACCAGGGAGGTGGAGGTTGCAGTGAGCTGAGATCATGCCACTGCACTCCAGCCTGGGTGACAAGAGTGAAACTCCATCTCAGAAAAAAAAAAAAATTGTTTTTCTACTCTATAAAGACAGTGGGATGTTGTTTGGTGCACAGATATTCACAACTATTATATCTTTATTGCAAAGTGAGGCTTTTGGCATCATAACCAATCTTTGCCACATGTAATGTGCAGAGGCCTGAACTATGTCCGAATTGCAGCTCTGCTGTCTTCTGTTTCTCACTGCCTGGTACACCTGTGCTTGCTTTTCCCTTTGTTTTTAACTTCCTGAAGCTCTTTGGTTTAGGTGTGTCTTGTATATAAAGCAAGGAACTGAACTTGCTTTATGTACTTGCGAGCCAAGCTGAATATCCTTTCGTTTTATTTACTTATTTAATATTTATTTACTGAGACAGGATCTTGCTTTGTCCCCCAGGCTGGAGAGCAGTGGCGTGATCATAATTCACTTCAGCCTCCAATTCCTGGGGTCCTGCGGTCCTTCCACCTCAGCCTCTTGAGTAACTGGAACTACAGACCTTGCACCACCACGCCTGTTTAATTTTTTAATTATTGTAGAGACGGGGTTTTGCTTTGTAGCTTAGGCTGGTCTTGAACTCCTGGCTTCAAGTGAGTTTCCTGCCTTGGCTTCCCAAAGTGTTGGAATTACAGGCATGAGCCACTGCAACTGGCCCTGAAAGATGTCATTTAAATTTAGCAGCATCATGGCCTCATTCGCTCCCAAGGCTCTGTCCACCATAGTTGAACCTTTTTCCTGCCTGTTAACCGATACCTGCCTGTCCCTGGCTGTCTGTGTCTGTGTGCCAAACTCCTGGGCTCAAGTGATCCTCCTGACTCAGCCTCCTGAGCATCTTGGATTACAGGCATGTGCCACCACTCCTGGCTGTGATGTAGGAATGATTTTTGAAACTGTTCCATGTAGACTTAAGGAGGTATGAGGGGAGTGATTCTCCAGATCACTTGTTGTTTTTGAGGCAGTCTCGCTCTGTTGCCCAGGCGGGAGTGCAGTGGTGCGATCGCCCAGGCTCAAGTGATTCTCCTGCCTCAGCCTCCTGAGTAGCTGGGATTACAGGTGTGTGCCACCACACCCAGGTAATTTCTGTATTTTTAGTAGAGACGAGGTTTCACCATGTTAACCAGGCTGGTCTCAAACTCCTGACCTCAGGTGATCTGCCCCGCCTCTGCCTCCCAAAGTGCTGCTGGGATTATAGGCCTGAGCCACTGCGCCTGGCCTCCAGGCAACTTTTGATGAAATCATGCATCTTTTGCAAGAAAAAGATTCTCAACCTCACTTGGCAACCGACTCCGCATGTGCATCATGGGAGGAGCCAGTCTTAGGCTGAGCTGAGAAGGGAGTCTGAGTGGAGGCTCATTCTGCAAGTGTTCAGCTCATTAGGAAAGGTTTCATCTTGAGATGACGTTTGCTTCTCCACACAATCCCCAAACCGCAGGGACTTCCAGTACTGTTTTTTTTTTGAGACAGGGTTTCACTCCTGTCGCCCAGGCTGGAGTACAGTGGCGCGATCCTGGCTCAACACAACCTCCAACTCCCGGGTTCAAGTGATTCTCCTGATTCAGCCTCCAGAGTAGCTGGAACTACAGGCATGCAGCACTGTGCCTGGCCAATTTGGATATTTTTAGTAGAGACAGGGTTTTACCATGTTGCCCAAGATGGTCTCAAACTCCCGACCTCAAGCAATACGACCGCCCTGGCCTCCCAAAGTGCTGGAATTATAGGCGTGAGCCACCGCGCCTGGCCCTTCCAGTACTTTTAATGCAGTAAAAGCGAACATTTGCACATGTAAAGAAAGGTAACCTCTTTGGGGGGGCTGGAAGGAGGTTCTATAGCTACTACAGCACGTCTCTGCCCTCCCTGCAGGTGCCACTGCCTCTCTCTGTAAACTTGGGGTGGGGGATGCCTCTTGGGGCCCCCAGGCTCCCCTTGGACCCTCTCTCCAGAGCTGGGGTCAGCAACCCATCACCCTGTGGTGGCAGCTCTTGGAGAGATTTATATATATATATGGAATATATGTATCTGCTGGAAGTGTGAGTTCCCTCACTTATGGCAGTGGAAAAAGAGTCTGAATCACCAAGATTTCAGTCTGCCCTCATCTCCCGAACCTCAGTGTGGGAGCACTGCTGTGTCCCTTCAAGTGGGCTGCGGTGAGGAAGAGAAAAAGTTGACAATCCAAGTACAAGTAAGGGGGTGTGTTAAAAATAACAGGCCAGGGGCCATGGCTGACGCCTGGAATCCCAGCATTTTGGGAGGCCAAGGAGGGTGGGTGGCTTCAGTCCAGGAGTTCGAGACCAGAATGGACAACATGGCAAAACCCCATCTCTACTAAAAATACAAAAATTAGCTGGGTGTGGTGGTACACGCCTGTAGTCCCAGCTACTTGGGAGGCTAAGGTGGGAGGATCGCTTGAGTCTGGGAGGTGGAGGCTGCAGTGAGTTGAGATCACACCATTGCACTCCATTCTGGGTGATGGAGCCAGACTCTGTCTTGAAAAACAACAAGAAACCCCAGACCGGATGTGAGGGCTCACGCTGTAAATCCCAGGGTTCTGTAATCCTCTCGCTTCAGCCTCCTGAGTTATCAGGGACTACAGGCATGTGCCACCATGCCAGGACTAAGCTGCCCTATATCGGCTGTATCTCTCTCTCCAGAATATATACTCCAAGAGCGGCCGCCACAAACCCACTCCAGCCAACTTCTTCAGCACTCACCATGAGGACTGTTACCAATTAGCGTAAAAGGAGATATATATATATTTAGATATCTACCTATCTTTTTTTTTTTTTTTTTGAGACGGAGTCTCGTTCTGTCCCCTAGGCTGGAGTGCAGTGGCGCCATTTCTGCTCACTGGAAGCTCTGCCTCCCAGGTTCACGCCATTCTCCTGCCTCAGCCTCCCGAGTAGCTGGGACTACAGGCACCCGCCACCACGCCCGGCTAATTTTTTGCATATTTTAGTAGAGACAGAGTTTCACCGTGTTACCCAGGATGGTATCGATCTCCTGACCTCGTGATCCGCCCGCCTCGGCCTCCCAGAGTGCTGGGATTACAGGCATGAGCCACCGCGCCTGGCGTTTTTTTTTTTTTTTTTTTTGAGACAGAGTCTCGTTCTGTTGCCCAGGCTGGAATGCAACGGTGCGATCATGGTTCACTAACTATAACTTTGCCTCCCAGGCTCAAACGATCCTCCTGCCTCCGCCTCCTGAGTAGCTGGGGCTACAGGCACATGCCACCATGCCTGGTTAATATTTTTATTTTTTGTAGAGATGGCGTCTCACGATTTTGCCCAGGGTGGTTTCAAACTCCTGGCCTCAAGCAATCTTCCCGCCTTGGCTTCCAAAAGCACTGGGATTACAGACGTGAGCCTTAGTGACTGGCCCTTCATTCCTTTTCATGGTTAAATAATCTCCTTTGAATCCACTCTGCTCTAAAAAGGGGCAGTAGCAGTGGCTGCCTAGCCTGTCTTGGGTGCTCGCTCCAAAGCTGAACAGTATATTGTGTGGCATCCTCCTTGGGTCTGGGGAAGCTACGGCAGGCACTGCCCTGTGCCCAGAGGGATCATGTGATACAAAGTCCTTTGATGCTCCTGACAGTTGGGCATCAGCCGCTCCTCATCACCTCCATCTTGGTTGACACATCCTGCTTTTGACGTATCATGGGCCTGCAATCCTCCCACCTTAGCCTCCTGAGTAGCTGGGACTACAGGCATGCATCAGCACGCCTGGCTAATTTTTGTATTTTTTTGTAGCGATAGGGTTTTGCCACGTTGTCCAGATGACCTCAAACTCCCGAGCTCAAGTGATCCTCCTGCCTCGGCCTCCCAAAGTGCTCGGATTATAGGTGTGAGCCACTGGGCGTCTCTGCTTTTCTTTATGTGGCAGTTCCAGAGTAAGGATGGGCACGCACTCAGGCACAGGAGGACTGCCCAGGCTCCCCTCCTTGGCCTCCCTGCCGCCTCGGTGTCCTGTGACTTCATCTCAGCAATCGCTCATTCCTGGCTCTTCCTTAGCCGACACCAGAAGCCGGCTGTAAGAAACATGGGGTCGCTGAACACAGCCTGCTCAGAACCTCAGGGTACAGGGCAATGGAAGCCACATCCCATGCTTGCCTGCCAACCTGGATCTGTGCTCTGAATCTCCCAGTGGTGCTGTGCGCTGGCACTGAAGGGACATGGAGGCCTTGGGGTGGGACTTAAAAGGATGAGGGTGGCAAGAGTATTCCAGATTGAGGGCGCAGCACATGCAAAGGCCCTGGGGCATGAGAGATCAGGAGGCAGAACAGAGAGGTCAAGTGACTTGCTGTAGGTCACACAGCATGCAGGCGGCCCAGCCTGCACTCAAACCCCCATGTCTGGCCTCCTGGCCATTCCCCTGAACTCCTCCAGCTGGTAAATTCTGGTTTGTAGGGGAGAGGTGAGAGGTGCCGAGAACCGGTTCAGGCACCTTGGCAGGACTGGAGCTGTCCCCTCAGGCCGGCCTGCACTGAGGGCCTCTCTGGGGCCTGCCTGCCGTTGTCATCTTCTCCTCCTCCTTGGAGGTCAATCTTATTAACAATTACACCGGCCACAAACAGCTCCCTCCATGCAGGTGGTGGCTTCACTAAAAACAAATCAAATTAAAAAAACAGGCTGGGCACGGTGGCTCATGCCTGTGATCCCAGCATTCTGGGAGGCCAAGGTGGGTGGATCACTAGAGGCCAGGAGTTTAAGACCAGCCTGGTCAACATGGCAAAACCATGTCTCTACCAAAAAATACAAAAATCAGGTGGGCGTGATGGTGCATGCCTGTAGTCCCACCTATTCAGGAGGCTGAGGCAGGAGAATCACTTGAACCTGGAAGGTAGAAGTTGCAGTGAGCCTAGATTGCATCACTATACTCCAGCTTGGGTGACAGAGTGAGTGAGACTCTGTCTCAAAAACAACAACAACAACAACAACAACAAACAATAATAATAATAATAATAATAATAATAATTAACATAAATTCATTTAAAAAAATTTAAAGGCCGGGCACGGTGGCTCATGCCTGTAATCCCAGCACTTTGGGAGGCCGAGACAGGCGGATCACGAGGTCAGGAGATCCAGACCATCCTGGCTAACATGGTGAAACCCCGTCTCTACTAAAAAATACAAAAAACTAGCCGGGCGAGGTGGCGGGCGCCTGTAGTCCCAGCTACTCAGGAGGCTGAGGCAGGAGAATGGCGTAAGCCCGGGAGGCGGAGCTTGCAGGTGAGCTGAGATCCGGCCACTGCACTCCAGCCTAGGTGACAGAGCAAGACTCCGTCTCAAAAAAAAAAAAAAAAAAAAATTAAAAATATAGAGATGGGCTCTCGCTATGTTGTCATGCTGGTCTTGAACTCCCAGACTCAAGCAATCCTCCTGCCTCAGCCTGCCAAAGTGCTGGGATTACAGGCGTGAGCCACGGCGCCCAGCCTCCATCCAGGTGATGGTTTCTGAATTACCACTGCTCCCTGCAGATTCTGTCCACAGCGCCAGACCAGATTTTCAAAAACATTCTCTAAAGGCCTCTAAACTTAAGCAGGTCTCTCTGCCTCAGCACTACTGACATTTGCGCTGGGTCATTCTTTAAAGAGGGGGCCGTCCTGTGCGCTGTGGGGCATTTAGCAGCATCTTGGCCTCTACCCACCAGAAGCCAGTAGCATCTCTCCCTCGCCAGCTATAAGCAAAAATGTCTCCAGGAGTTGCCAAATATCACCTGATGGCAGAATCAGCCCTGGGCGAGAACCTCAGTTCACATACCTCACATACCCGCTAACTATAATCCCGTATGTCTTTTCTTGTCTTTTCTTTTTTTTTTTTTTTGAGGCAGAGTCTCGCTCTGTCACCCAGGCTGGAGTGCAGTGGCGCAATCTTGGCTCACTGCAACTTCCGACTCTCGGGTTCAAGCCATTCTCCTGCCTCAGCTTCCTCAGTAGCTGGAATTACGCTAATTTTTGTATTTTTAGTAGAGACGGGGTTTCACCATGTTGGCCGGGCTGGTCTCGAACTCCTGACCTCAAATGATCAGCCTGCCTCGGCCTCTAAAAGTGCTGGGATTACAGGCGTGAGCCACCGCACCGGGCCGAGAATACTGTAATGACACTGACAAAGGCACAGGTGGCCGTAATTCACTCTTCCTTAAAGAAGTGATGATACCATCTGGGATTTACAGAGAACCCCCTCTAGGGAAGGTGTTGGGTGCTGGTGTTTGATCACAGCTAAGTCATCCCTTTCTCTCCTTTACCCAGGAGGAACCACGTGTCGGGGTCACAGGGCCAGTCAGCAGCTGAGCAGAAGATGCCAAGCAGCCTCTGGGCACTTTCGGGAATGGGGGTCTCGAGGGGGCTGGTTTTAGGAGCTGGTTCTGGCTTGCTGTGGCCAAGTCACACAGAAGGAAACTGTAGGTGGCAACTGCACTGTGACATTGGGGACTGAGCTGCCCAGGGCAGGGCCTGCAGAAATCGGATCTATCCCGGATAATCACTAGGAAACAAATCAGCGGCCAGGCCCTGTGGCTGATTGATGCCTGCCCACACTCCCGCCCCAAACATTGAGGCACACATCGCAGAAAGACAGATGGGTCCCCTGTCTCCATAACCCCGGAACAGTAAAACCCCCAGAACATTCAGGGAAGGCGGGGCTGCGGCAGGGGTGCCCCAGACCTCACGCTTCAGCTTTTAATCAACTTTCTCCAAATTCCAAGGAGACCTTTTTATGGCGCTTAAAATATACCCCGTAATTTTACTCTTCTCTTAGATGCAGCATTCCCCAAAATATAACTTCCCCTTTTGTCTAAAATAGCCTTAGATCATTCTAAACATCAGGGCTGTGCTGTTTTATGTGGCAGGGCACAGAAAGGAGGCCAAGGGAGTACCTGGGGATTTGGGGGTGGGGGTGGGGTGCCCCTTCTGCCTGGGGGTCAATGCAGCCTCCACCCTCCCTGGTGGTGCCATGGGCCTCAGCACTCAGCTGTAGGGCACCCCCACCCTCTCCATACCCACCAAAGACACCTTTGGCTCTGATGTGCCCCACTTTTCAGCTTGGAGAGGCCTCTCTGAGGTCTGTAGTCCTCCCTCCATTCCCTCTTTCCCACCCAGGCTGGCCCCCACAGCTCCCGCTGCTCTCTGTGCTCTGTGGGGGGAACACCCAGGCCTGTTGGTTTGTCTCCAGAGCTGAGGAAAAGGCACCGGAGCGGGGAATGCTGCCGGGTCACAATGACCACTGCCTTGTTCCTGGCCACCCGACTCCGGTTTGCCTGTCCTTGTGCCGTAATTCACTCTCCCTTAAAGAGGTGGCCCTCTGGCTTAATTATCTCCCAACTGCAAGCTCCAGTACACCCTCTGGTTCCTAATCATACTTCTGACACCCAAGATACCAGCTTCCTCCTGGGGTGTTTGTGGCCTTGGGCATGTACCTCTGGTCAGGCCGTGTCAACTACAGTGAGGAAGGGGGCTGGTGTGAGAGACCAGGAGGATGACAGGGTCCTGCTCGGTGACTCTGGGCCCATGGGTTCCATGATCCTCTTCCCACTGTGTCCCTGACAGGTTGTGCACCCTGCAGGCAGGATGCATGCGATCTCAGAGCCCAGGAGGCAGCCGGAAACCCTCCGAGAGATGGGGCCTGCTGGTGTTCAGCCTGTGAGGGGGTTCAAGGCAAGGAGGGAACCCTGCACAGCTCCTGTCAGCCTCAGCCAGGTCCCAAATGCATGGGCTGTACAATCACTCCCAGCTGCCTGTGACTGTGCAGAGAGACGGAGTGAGGTAGCTCTGCCGAACCCTGTAGGACATCTCTATCTGTGTCCTCCTTTCCTGACTCCCCAAATTGCTTTATGACTCTGTGTGGGGAAGTGGACGTTTATGAATACGTATGTATGTCTATGGCACAGATACAAATGCAGAGATTCCAGTTGGTGATCTGGGCTGTCTGGATCTAGGACGGGAAGCTGGTTTCATTACATTTGGGAAGGGGGAGCTAAGCAGAAGATAAGAAGACACCTGGGGGCCGGGTGCAGTGGCTCACACCTGTAATCCCAGCACTTTGTAGGGGCTGAGGTGGGTGGATCACTTGAGGTCAGGAGTTTGGGACCAGCCAGGCCAACACGGTGAAACTCTGTCTCTACTGAAAATACAAAAATTAGCAAGGCATGGTAGTGGGCTCCTGTAATACCAACTACTCAGGAGGCTGAAGCAGAATTGCTTGAACCCGGGAGGCGGAGGTTGCAGTGAGCCCAGATTACACCATTGAACTCCAGCCTGGGCAACCAAGTAAGACTCCATCTCAAAAAAAAAAAAAAAAGACATCTGTGAAATGTTCACCTTTATGGGGTTCTGGAACATTCTACAAAGTGGTGGATGTACTAGGGGTGGACCATGGAGAAAAAATTCATATAAAGGGCCAGGTAGTAAATATTTTCAGCTTTGTGGGCCATGCAGTGTCTCGGGTGCAATTACTCGGCTCTGCACTCATGGTGCCAAAGATGCCAGGGATGATATGTAAATGCATGGGCGTGGTTATGCACCAGTAAAACTTTATTTGTAGAGACAGGCACTGGCAGATTTAACTCATGGGCTGTAGTTTGCCAACCCCTGGTAGATACCAAAAGAAATGAAACCTTGATGGCATGGTGGCACGTGGCTGTAGTCCCAGCTAATTGGGAGGCCGAGGCAGGAGGCTCACTTGAGCCTAGGAGGTTGAGGCTGCAGTGAACTATGATTGCACCACTGCACCTCAGTTTGGGTGACAGGGCCAGACCCTGTCCCTAAAAAAAATTTTTTTTAAGTTAAAAAAGATGAAAAGACACTAAAAAGACTAAGTGTCATATTACCGGAAAAACAAACAAACAAACAAAAAGCGGAAAAGCCGCTGGGGGAACAAAGAGCGATAATGAAACGTGTCATGGTTCTGCCAAAGTGGGGAATCTCTGGCCGCTGATCCTGTTTCCCGGCAGTGGTTCTTGACTTGTTTCCTGCTGGGTAGATGCTTAAAGGAGGGAGACCTGAGCCACAGCCAGCACCTGGCACAGGTTTCAAGAAGTCACCCCAGTAGGACAGGGAGGACCACAGAATCCAGGGTGCACAAACCAGCACTCGCCTGGATCAGAAAACTGGCAAACCTCTTTGATTACATTCCTTTGCAAAAAACCCCAGCAAGGGCATGTCACTTCTCAGTGCAGGCCGAGTCCTAAAATCAGGGACTGCGGTTTTTGGCATGGGAGCAAGTCTTAAAAACAACATTGTAAGACGTGACTCAGTCCACCTGGAAGAGCAAGCTCTTGGAAAGCCAGATCCTCACACACCTAGGGCCACTTCATCATTGGTGTCACGAGGACATGCCTGACCGTGGGTGGGCAGTGACTGGCTCTGGGTGGGCAAGGGGTGAGAGACGAGGAGGCACACTTAGTCACCTCCCCCCAGGGATGAGGGAGAACACCAGACTGAAACTGCTTCCCGCCACCCCCAACAACCACTCCACAATGGTGCCGAATATGGTCGGGTTGATGTGTAACTCCAATGGCACGATGTTACTAAGAAAAAAAGAATCTAAAAATATTTAGGCAGAGAACATCTGTTACAATGAAATCTATCTTGTCATCCAGTTGACCTAAAACAGCAGTTCTCAACTGGGGTAGTTCTGCTCCTCAGGGAACACCTGTCAACATCTGGAGACATTTCTGATTGTTGGGACTAGGGGTGGGAGTGCTATGGGCATCTAGTGGGCAAGGACCAGGATGCTGCTCAGTCCGCCACAATGCACAGGACGGCCTGGCCATAACAGAATGATCCAGCCCACATATCAACAGGGAACTTGGGTTGGACCAGGAAGTCTGGCCTCTGTCCCCGAGGGTTTCTGACTGTGAGGTCTGAAACTGACCCCATATGATGGCTTATTCCGCTTTCTTGTCGCCTGTGGGGTTTGCCCTGCCCCATCTCCTGCCTGCCCTGCATTCGGACCCCAGCTCCTATTTCCTCCTCTGGGCTGCTCTGCAGACCCAGGGCCTCCCCAAAACTGCCTCCCTTCACCTTTGTGCAAACATCCCGGGGAGGCTACACAGGAGAGGCAGCCAGAGACTGATTCTATCCTTGCTTCCTGTGGTGCCCGGGGTGCCCACCTCATCCCCCTCAGGGACCTTCGGTAGCTCGTGGTCAGGGCCACGTTGTACCTCCTCCTTCTGTTCTTGTACCACCCTGTCTCCCACACATGCCTGCCTGTGTGGATGGGTGACCCGGATGTTTGCATGGATAACCATTCCGCTGCTAAGCCTTTTGGATGGCCTGGGCTAGCCTGAGTCTTGACCGCTGGTGGGGCGAGGGTGGGGACTCCTGAGATCCCTAATTCTGCCTCCTCTTTCCCCACCACAGCAGTGCGCCCACCCGAGAGGAGGACGGGCACCCAGTGACCCTGGCCCTGCTCCCCCAACCCGGCCCTGGACACAGTGACCTTCCAATCTCCCTTTGAAGTGCACACGGTTGCTGACCCGGACCCTCCTGAGCCCAAGCTCCCTGCCCACCCTGCTGCCCACTGATGCTCCCACCTTCCTTCTCCCTCAGCCCAGAGAAGTAACAAGTGGTCTCAGGGACCCTCAGCCTCAAATACCTCTGCATTCACGTAACACAGACACAACCCGAGCCACTGGGGGCTCCTGGACCCTTCGACGGACAGACGGGCGCTGATTGCAGGTACTGCTCTTCCTCAAATAAACGCTGGCTTCCCTTTGCTGCTCGTGACATGGGTGACTTCTGCCTTCTGAGGCCTTGGCCCCGTCCTGACCCTGAACCTCCTCCAGTCTGTGGCCCATGCCCTGAATCTCATCCTTGAAATGTCCCCCCATGAGGAGGGGAGCCACACGCCCCCTCTCAACACCTACTTCTGCCAAACTCATCTCCCCGCATGGCTAATAGCCAAAGGCTGGGTGAGTGCCTGGCTGGGAGGTGCCCCAGCTTGCTGTCTGCCCCCGACCCCTCTCTGACTGGGTCATGCAAAAGGATGGCCTCTGAGGCCTGATGAGCGCTGGGGCTGTGGGGTCTTTGTGTGGCTGGTGCACAGTTCTCCCTTGGATGCCCCATCAGCTGCTTGAACGAAGTGCTCCAAACCAAATTCACCAGGACTGGCCTCCAGGCGGTGCCCCTGCAGCCATCTCTGACACCCTCTCCTCCTCCCCTGGGACCTGTCTGTCCTCGGCTGTCAGCCTCAGATCTGGCACATCCCTGAGGCTGGGGTTGCTCCCAGGACTCCCTCTCTGTTGCACTCAGACAGCCACGTGCAAACGCTCCTGCCTGAGTCCAGGGTCCCTGCCAGCCAGCCCGTCCGCCATGCTCCCTGCAGCCAACCTCCCTCTGGCCACTGGCTTCTCAATGGGCTGGAAAGGACATGCAGATGGACGTCCCTGCTGTGCCTGGGCACACCTGCCCCCTTCTCGGTTCCTCCCACCCCTGCTCCTGGTCCCATCTGGTGTCCGTCAGTGGCTCCAGCCATCAGCACGCCCGGAGCAGCCTGCTGGACGGGACTGCTCTCCTCCTTCCCAGGGCTCATGACAGTCTCCAGGAGATCCTCTGTGTGAGTGACAATCCTCCCACTCCCCAACATTGTTCTTGTGGGGGGCACTGATGGGGGAGGTTGGCCTGGATGGGGCAGGGGTCCAGGAAAATCCCAACCACATACCAGCCATACAAAGGAATGAAATGCTGATACAACTGGTGGGCAGAGAAACAAACCATAGTCCATCATCCATCCAGGCCATGGAATATGATGCAGTCATGAAAAGGAAGGAAGCACTGATCCATGCTATGATGTGGATGAATCTCAAGAACATGATGCCAAGTGAGAGAAGCCAGATACAAAAGGCCACAGAGTGTGAGAGATTTCATTGATCTGAAATGTCCACAACAGGCAGATCCATAGAGATGGGAAGCAGATTAGTGGTTGCCAGGGCCTGGGAGAGGGAACTGGGGAGTGACTGCTGATGTGGATGGGGTCTCCTTTTGGGGGGATGGAAATATTCTGGAACTGGATAGAGGTGACGGTTGCATACCACTGCAAGTGTACTAAATGCCACTGAATTGCACACTTTTGCCTGAGGCCAGGAGTTCCAGACCAGCCTTGCTGACATAACAAAAGCCAGTCTTTACAAAAAAATAAAAAAAATTAGCCAGGTGTGGTGGCATGCACCTGTAGTCCCAGCTGCTTGAGAGGCTGAGGTGGGAGGATCACTTGAGGCCAGGAATTTGAGGCTGCAGATGTAATTTAATTTACAGGTTTATAAACTGCAGATATAATTTGTACATTTATAAAATGCAGATACAATTTAATCTATATATTTATAAACTACAGGTATAAATGTATCTATTTATAAATAGTAAATAGGTAAATTGTATCTTGATAAGCTCTTAAACAGAAACCTCAACTTCAGAGGCATGAGAGTTGGCATATGTCTGGTTCCAGAACTTTCTATTTCTGCCACCCTTGCTGAGTGGTTCGCGTACCTCAGTGTCCTCATGTCAGGTGGAAGGGGTCAGTCTGTCCACGTCAGGATGTGGCGAGGACGTATGAGATGGTCCCCCAACACTGGGTGGCAGCTGGCATCCAGCTGTGTCTCGCCTGACAGACTCAGGGGGAAAGGACGTGGCCCAGGCAGGTGTCCTTGAGGGTGGAGGTCGAGGTGGATAATGACACTGTGGTCTGGGTGACCTGCCCCAGTGCTGACTGTGGGTGAGGGAACAGAGCTAGTGGCCTGGCTGATGGCGGAGGGGCTGGGAAGTCGGGGGGAACATGAGACTGGGTTTGTGGGGCCCCTAAGGAGGAGCTCAGGACCTGGTCCAGGTGGATGCGAGTCCTAGGTTCCTTTGCCCCAAGACGGGGGTCTAGGGCAGTGGCTAGTTCAGGACCCTTCCTCAGTCCCTCACTGGAATGTCCTGGGATTGGCACGACTTCAGGTGAGCTCGGCTCCACCAGCTGGGGGCGTCCCTCTGTGCCCCGCAGTCCATCACGGTCACCGTGTCCCACTGTGGGCCAGGCCACAGGGGCTCCATGGAGTCTGGGGACCCTTGGGACAACAGCCTGACAAGCAAGGATTCTTATTTTATTTCTGCTTTCAGAATGAAAACCCCACGCACGCTGCCAGCTGCACTTGCTACAGTTCAGGACGGATGAAGGGAAGCCCAGCCTTTGGCCCCCTGGACTCAGCCTGCTCTCAGAAGGGCACCAAGGCGAGTGCCTGGTGGATCTGAGGCTGTGGGCAAAGGGAGAGGAGCGTGTTCTGGGTGTGCTTTGCGGCGAGCCCCCATGGCCGATGCCGTGGGCTGCTCTATCCACAGCCCCTGGGAGGCTAGAGGCCGCATGGAGGACAGGGAGACCCATGGCTTCTGCAGCCCCCAGACTTGGTGAAGGGTGATGGCAACAGTTAACTGCAGTGGCAGACAGATCAGCTGATTGGAACTGGCTTTCCACAGTGCTCCCTTCCTGTTTTTTGGTCAGCATTGCACAGCGAGGCTGCAACCCTCGCTGGGGGTGGGGGTGTGGGTGGGGGGGTGAGCCCAAACCTCAAAACAGCTCAACTTCTCCTTTCGGGGAGCTGAGAAAAAAATCCCCCATCGATACTGCGAGTTGTGCTGATCTCCGGCTTTCTGCAGCCTGGGCGAGAAAGGGGAGAGCAGAGAGGCAGCCTCAACGGGGGGCCGGGGCTCAGGCCAGGTTGAAACCCCGGGTTAGGCTGTGGCTGTCTGCAGTGTGGCCTGGGGAATCCACCTGTAGTGGGTTGTCTTGTGGCTTCCCAAAAAGACATGTCTAAGTCCTGACCCCTAGAACCTGTGACTGTGGCCTTATTTGGAAACAAGGTCTTTGCACACGTCATGAAGATAAGCGTTTTGAGATGAGGTGATCCCATGAGAGAAAGGCAAGGGAGATTGGACACATACAGGGGAGACGACCAGGTGACGATGGAGGGAGAGGTCAGAGCAAGGCGGCCACAAGCCCAGGAGCTCCAAGGATGACTGAAGCCACCAGAACCCAGGAGAGAGGCCTGGGACAGGTTCTCCCTCAGAGCCTCCAGAGGGACCCAGCCCTGCCCACACCTTGATTTCCGACTTCCGGCCTTCAGAACTGTGAGAGCATCAACCCCTGCTGTTTGAGGACTTCCAGCCCGTAAAATGTATAGACACCTCGGGAAACTCGCACATCCACGTGTCTCTCTGGGGCTCGGTTTCGTCATCTTCAAAATGGGCAGAGCTTCCGTGAGGGCTTAGAGATGATGGAGGAAAATCAAGAAGCATAAACCCTGATACCCAGTGGGCCTGAGGCATGATTTAGCTAATTATTCCTCTTATTAGAAAATGATTCTTGGGGCCAGGCATGGTGGCTGACGCCTGTAATCCTAGCACTTTGGGAGGCCGAGGTGGGCGGATTACTTGAGGTCAGGAGTTTGAGATCAGCCTTGGCCACCATGGTGAAACCCGTCTCTACTAAAAATGCAAAAATTAGCTGGGCATGGTGGTGGGCGCCTGTAGTCCCGGCTACTCGGGAGGCTGAGGCAGGAGAATCACTTAAACCCAGGAGGTGGAGGTTCCAGTGAGCTGAGATTGTGCCACTGCACTCCAGCCTGGGGAGACAGAGCAAGACTCTATCTCAAAAAAAGAAAAAAAGAAAAGGACTCTTAAGTTAGCACAGAACAGATGGAACTCATGGATAATTTCTAAAAGCTCAGTGGCTGCAATGAACAGTGATTGGGTCTGATGGGAAGAACTCAAAAGACAGCGGTTCTATTCCCAGGAGACATCAGCAGTGCCTGGAAGCTATTTTGTTAATACCTCTCTAATCAATGAAATGTCTGGGGACTTCTGGTTGTCACACCTGCGGGGTGGGGAGTGCTCCTGGCATCTGGTGGGTGGAGGCCAGGGATGCTGTTCAATGTCCTTCAATGCACAGGACTACTCCCTCCCCAGAGAACGATCCGGCCCTGAATGTCAACAGAGCCGAGGTTGAGAAATCCAGCTCTCCACGAAGACAATCATATCCCTTTGCAAACAGTCGCCCCAGGAAGCACGTTTATTGCCATGACGTGGATTTGGCTCAAGCCTGTTTTGGAAGCCAGCGTGGGCACCACCCTCAAGCAGCTTAGAACCGGTGGAGAAAACCGGCCTCGCCAGCCCCCACTGCTGAGGCCCCAAGCAGGACGTGACGGCCTGGCAGGACCAGGGGTCTGACTCACGGAGGGTGACTAATGGCTGTCGAAGGCATACTGGAGACAGTGCAGGCGTGGAGGCTGGAGGGAGCTTTGCTGGCATCCGCGGAGGAATTACTGGTACCCAAGACGATTGTGGATCTGGGGCAGACCTCGAGGACCCAGGCACAAGATGTCACCAAGTGGGACTTGCCAGGGGCCAGGTGGGACTTGAAGCTGGCCAGGTGGGACTCTAGGACTCTACGGGGGATGCTGCGGGCTGACTTGTGCTCCCTGTCCCCAAAATTATATCCACATCCTCACCCCCGGAAACTGTATGTGACCTAATTTGGAAATAGGGTCTTTGCAGATGCAATTAGGTAGGATGAGGTCATGCCGGAGTAGGATGGGCCCTACATCCCATGAGTGGTGTCCTTGTTGTAAGAAAGCCATGTGAAGACACGGACACACAGGAAGAACACCCCTGACGGCAGAGACTGACGTGATGTGGCCACGGGGCAGGGCACATCTGCAGCCACCAGAGAAGCTGGAAGAGGCCTGAAGCATGCTTCTCCAGAGCCGGGAGGGAGCGTGGCCCCGTGGACACCTTGATTTCAGACTCTTGGCCTCCAGGACCATGAGAGTCTTAATCCCTGTTGTTGGAGATTCCCCGGCCCCTAACACTTTGTTACCTAAGCAACAGGAAACTCATGCATGCCCTGGAGGGTCCTAGGGAGATGGAGCTGTGGAGGCAGTAACGTGGTGGGGAGGACATGGACCCTGAACTGAGACCTAGGTCGCAATCCTGCCTCCTGGCCATTCCACGTTGAAACCTTGGGGTTGGGTGTCATTTCTGCGGGACTCAGGTGTTCACCCACCTGCCTGGTCCCATTTGGCAAAATGTCTGACATGGTAAACATTGGATCTACCCTCTCGTTCATTCACCTACTAAATTTTTGTTGTTTATATTTTTGAGACAGGGTCTTGCTCTGTCACCCAGGCTGGAGTGCAGTGGTGTGATCATAGCTCACTGGTCTTGAACTCCCGGGCTCAAGCAATCCTCCCACTTCAACCTCCTGAGTAGCTAGGACCATAATTTTTTATTTTTATTTTTATTTTTGAGATGGAGTTTTGCTCTTGTTGCCCAGGCTGGAGTACAATGGTGCGATCTTGGCTCGCTGCAACCTCCGCCTCTCAAGTTCAAGCCATTTTCCTGCCTCAGCCTCCTGAGTAGCTGGGATTATAGGTGCCTGCCACCACACCCGGCTAATTTTTGTATTTTTAGTAGAGACGGAGTTTCACCATGTTCGCCAGGCTGATCTCGAACTCTTTACCTCAGGTGATCCACCTGCCTCGGCCTCCCAAAGTGCTGGGATTACAGGCATGAACCACTGCACCCAGCCTAGTTTTTAAAATTTTTGGTAGAGATGGGGTCTTGCAATGTTACCCAGGCTGGTCTGGAACTCCTAGGCTCACGCAATCCTCCTGACTCAGCCTCCTGACTCTGGGATTATAGGTGTGAGCCACACATGCTGAATTTTCAAGGTCACTGTTTTATCTCTGGTGTGGATGCCAGGCACTGATGTTTTGGCCTGGAGAGCCATTGAGGCCCCGGCCACCAGGTAGGAGGACACTGGGGCCACTGGCAGTTTCACTGTGGCTGAGTCTCAGAGCTGGGATGACGCCAGGGTGGCCTCGGGACCCCAGAGCTGGGTTGCATCCACGTCTGCGGAGAACCTCTACAGTTCCTGCGTCACCCAGAGTCCTCTCTGAGTTCTTCTACCTGGGGAGAATTTTGTGTTGACTTTGGCCACCACATAGCCCAGTGTCTGTATCACAGTCTGCCACACAGCAAATGCTCACACAGCGATGAATGGGTGGTCTGGGTTTATAATGTAATGCATACAAGACAAACCATATTAAAAATCGCTGAGGTGGGAGGATCACTGGAAGCCAGGAGTTCGAGACCAGCCTGGGCAATGTAGTAAGACTCTGTCTCTACAAAAAATTTAAAAATTATCCAGGCCATGGTGGTGCACACCCGTAATCCCAGGTACTTGGGTGGCTCGGGTGGGAGGATCGCTGGAGCCCAGAAGTTCCAGGCTGTGGTGAGTGACGATTGTGCCACTGTACTCCAGCCTAGGTAATGGAGAGAGACGGAAAGGAAAGGAAAGGAAAAAGGAAAGGAAAGGAATGAAAAGGAAAGGAAAGGAAAAAGGAAAGGAAAGGAAAGGGAAAAGGAAAGGATAAGAAAAGAACAGAAAGAACAGAAAGAAAAGGGACATTCTATGGTGAAATTGCTCAGTGGTTTTACTGAAAGCTGATGTAAACAATGACAATGAATCTCTGTGTTACTTGTACAGGAGAAAACAGAAATAGGCTACATATGTCGGACCAGGGCTAAGTTGTATGACCCCAATTAATGTCTTGCTGATGACCTCAGGGAGGAAGAGGAACTGAAATGTATTCCGTAGGCACTGCTTAGATGTGATTTCAGTAAAATCTGCATGGCAGCCCTCAGCTTGTGGGGACTAACAAGAGGCCAGAGGTCAAGGCTCCAGGGAGGGTAGGGTCTGACCCTGCCCCCAACTCCCTCTCTCCACTGAAGGGGCTCTCAGGATCCTATGTGTGAAGAAACTGACATATTCATATAATGGGCTACAATTCAGCAAAAGAAATGAGCTCTCAAGCCACAAAAAGACATGGAGGAATCTCCCCTCCCCCTTTTTTGGAGGGGGACAGGGTCTCACTCTGCCACTTAGGCTGGAGTGTAGTGGCTGGACGTTGGCTCACTGCAGCCTCAACCTTCCGGGCTCAGGTGATTCTCCTGCCTCAGACTCCCAAGTAGGTGGGACCACAGGCACACAGCACCATAGCTGGCTAATTTTTGTATATATATACATGTCTTTTTTTTTTTTTTTTTTTGTAGAGACGGGGTCTTGTTATTTGCCTAGGCTGATCTGGAACTCCTGGGCTCAAATGATCCTCCTGCCTCGGCCTCCCAATGCACTGGGATTACGTAAGCCACTGCGCCGGACCAACATGGAGGAATCTTAAATGCACATTGTGAAGTGGAAGAAGCCAGTCTGAAAAGCCTGTACACTGGGACTCCAACTACAGACAGCCAGGAAAAAACAGAACTATGGAGGCAGTCAGAAGAGCCATGGCTGCCAAAGATTACGGAGGGATGAACAGGGGGAGCATGGAGGAATTTTAGGGCAGTGACACTACTCAGTGACACTCCAACAGCCGATACATTCATTATACTTTTGTCCAAACTCAAAGAACTTGCAACACCAACAACCCTAATGGAAACTATAGCCGTTAGTCAAAACAGTATCAATGTGGATTTGAATCAGTTGCAACCGACACATCATGCTAATGCAAAATATAAATAACGCGAGAACCTGGGGGTGGGAGGGGTACATGGGAACTCTCTGCACTATCTGCTCAGTATTTCTATAAACCTAAAACTGTTGTAGAACAACTAAAGTCTGTTTTTTTGTTTTTTTTTTTTAAGAAAGCGGGGCTGGGTGCGGTGGCTCACGCCTATAATCCCAGCATGTTGGGAGGCCAAGGTGGGAGGATCATTGGCATCCAGGAGTTCTAGACCAGCCTGGGCAAAACAGTGAGACCCCCCCCCCCCATCTCCACAAAAAATAAAAAATAAAAATGAAAAAAAGGCAGACCCCACACCCAGAGGTGCAGACCCCTGAGGCCACACGCTGCCCCCGGCCCTCACCAGGTGACGATGGTTGTGTTGTTCTGAGACATGCGGATGCACCTCGTCCTAAAACCCTTGGAATGATGGGTGCTGTGTGGTCACTTCTGCAGCCCTGTGGCCACAAGACTCACCCACAGCGGCACACAGAGGGCTCCTGTGGGGTTTGGCTGATCAGGGCACTGAACAGCGGGCAGAGGGCATGAGGCATGAGAACCTGGGTTGGTCCCTTCTCTGCTGCCTCTACAGCAAAACCAGGTGGCCCCCTCCCCTTGTCCACTCTGTGACAATGCCTCGCCATCCCCTTAACCCCCAGGCCTGCCGTACGCCTTGCTGGCTTCCTTCCACCCTGCCGGTGCCCCTAGAAATGCCCCATTATGAAGCACTCCTCAAATTGGTTTGCATGCGCCAGCCTTTTCTTTCAGGCACCTTGAGAAGGAATGGCCATGATCTGGAAGCCAAATGTGTATTAACTGTGACCTTTTTTTGTTTTTTTTTTTTTTGAGACAGAGTTTCACTCTGTCACCCAGGCTGGAGTGCAGTGAAGCAATCTTGGCTAACTGCAACCTCCACCTACCGGGTTCAAGTGATTCTCCTGCCTCAGCCTCCCGAGTAGCTGGGATTACAGGCACGCACCACCACGCCCGGCTAATTTTTATATTTTTAGTAGAAACAAGGTTTCATCATGTTGGCCAGGCTGGTCTCAAAGTCCTGACCTCAGGTGATCCACCTGCCTCGGCCTCCCAAAGTGCTGGGATTACAGGCATGAGCCACCACACTCAGTGACTTTTTATTTTCTGTATTTTTGATGCTCTGACATCTGGGGCCTGGCTGACCCCAGAGAGACGGCCCTTCCCAGTTCCTAGACTGGTTCTAGCCAATTCCTAGAGATGGTTCGGGACTTGCCTTCCATATGCAAACCAACTAGTCCAGAGCCTACACCCCAGCCACCTCCTCTGTGGGGCTCTCACACTCCAGCCCACTATCCCCCGCTCTCATCACCCCAGGCCCTGGCACCTGACAACAAGGGGCAGCCCCTATGCCCCAGAGCCCATTGAAATAATTCAAACAAGCCAATCCTAAGCCAGCTTACTCTGCCTAGCACATTCCAAGGCATGAAAATCACAATAAAGTTTCCTGCCTCTCTCCGCACCCTTTTTCCCTCTCTCCCTCAGTCTCCTGATGCATCCCAGTGCTTCCCCCTGTGGCCTTCCATGGCATTGCACCCTCTTCTTTAGAGAACTGTGAGTAACAAACTCTCTTTCCAAAGGCAGTTGCATCCTGACCAGTTGGACTCACAGTACCTGAATAACAACAACAATCAGAAAACCTCCACTTTTTTTCTCTTTAGAGGCAGGGTCTCTTTCTGTTGCCCAGGCTGGAGTGCAGTGGTGCGATCACAGCTCCAACTCGTGGGCTCAATTGATCCTCCCGCCTTAGCCTCTCTAATAGCTGGGACAATAAATGTGTGCCACTGCACTTGGCTTTGCTTTGTTTTGTTTTGTTTTTGTAGAGAGGTGGCCTTGCTATGTTGCCCAGGCTGATGCTGAACTCCTGGGCTCAAGCAATCCTCTTGCCTTAGGCTCCCAAAAACCACTGGGATTATAGACATGAGCCACCACACCTGGCCTGAAATTTCTTTCTTTCTTTTCTTTTCTTTTTTGAGACGGAGTCTCTCTCTGCCATCCAGGCTGGAATGCAGTGGCATGATCATAGCTCACTGCAGCCTCAAACTCCTGGGCTCAAGTGATCCTCCTGCCTCAGCCTCCTGAGCAGTTGGGACTACAGGTGAGCACTACTATGCCTGCTTGGCTAATCATTTTTTTTGTAGAGAGAAGGTCTTGCTATGTTGCCCAGGCTGATCTTGAACTCCTGGGCTCAAGCGATCCTCCCACCGCAGCCTCCCAAAGTATTGGGATTACAGACATGAGCCACCATGCTTGGCTCAAAACCCCCATTTTCCAAACAAAGGCCCCCTCCCACAGACCAACCAGCTTCCCCACTCACCTCCAGCACAGGGCCAGCACCCAGGATGGTCCTCTCGACGCCGCTGGCATAGCCCTTCTGGCTGAGGGCGGTGAGGCAGTGGATGAGGAAGTTGGTGCTCTGGGTCTTGCCAGAGCCGCTCTCGCCCGAGATCACGATGCACTGGTTCACGCGCTTCCTGAGCATGGTGTAATAGGCCACGTCGGCCAGCGCGAAGACGTGCGGCTCCAGCTTGCCCAGCTGCTGGTTCTCATACATCTTCACGTACTTGGGGTTGTAGATGGGCAGGAACTTAAAGGGGTTGATAGCCACCAGGATGCTCCCCGCATACGTGTAGATCTTTTGTTGCAGGAAGCGGTGCTTGAGGTTCTTCAGGAGGTTGCCCTCGGTCAGCTCGGGGAGGTTACACAGGTCATCAAAGTCCGCCTGCTGCCGTGGCAGGAGGCCACGCTCCACTAGGCGTCGGGTGGCCGTGGCCTGCGCCACCAGCTGCATGTGCACGTACTTGATGGTCCCATCCGCGTTGCGCTCCTGCAGCAGGAAGTAGTAGCCATCCTCCTGTGGGTGCTCGTCCTGCGCCCGCCGGGGCCACAGCAGCACCCGGTGCACAGGCGAGTCGTTGGCGTCCAGCACCCATTCCTCGCCGCCCGACTCTTTGACTTCCACCAGCACGTAGCATTTGGTGCCGTCCAGCCGCAAGCTGGCGATGGCGTCCTTGATGACATCCGAGGTGGTGCTGTCCTTGGTGGCGGTCACGCGGCACGAGGCCTGGCTCTCCGTGGTGGACAGCTGGGGGTAGATGTGCAGGTGGTAGGCCGCCTGGTCCCGGCGGCCCGAGCTGCCAGCCTCTTTCACACTCATCCTGCCGGCCGCCTGGCTTCAGCATGCCTCCCAGGCTCGGGGCGCGTGTGTCCTGGAGCTGGAAGGGAGGTCAGAGCCAGGCACGGTTAGACAGGTGGGAGGGGAAGTTTAAGGGGCATGTGGAGTCCCACTCCTGGGCAGATAGCACCTGACCCAATCCTGGAGTTCCCCACCCAACTAGGTTCACCCAAAAAGCCAGAGGCAACCAGTCATAGCATCCTGTGAGGGTCTGTCTCTCCTTCAACATGACCTTAGGCTCATGCAGTGGCTCATGCTTATAATCCCAAAACTTTGGGAGGCCAAGGTGGGAGGATTGCTTGAGGCCAGGAGTTTGAGACCAGCCTGGGCAACATAGCAAGACCCCATCTCTACAAAAAATAAAGACACGGTGGTGCTCAACTGTGGTCCCAGCTCCTCAGGAGGCTGAAGTAGGAGGATCACTTGAACCCAGGAGATCGAGGTTGCAGTGAGCTGTGATTATACCAGCCATGCTCCAGCCTGGGTGACAGAGAGAGACTCTGTCACTTAAGAAAATTTTGATAGTGGCTTTTACAAGTGACATCATCAGACAACCCCCAAGACCTGACCCTTCCCCCTGAGTTTGCTCCATCCCAGCCCCCATCCCACCCCATCCAGAGGCAGCCTTTCAACTCTGAAGCCCAACAGCCATGACCCTCTTTCTGCTATGCCCTTCCCAGACTACATCCTTCCTGACCTCATCTCTGAATAAACCTCCCCAGCAGCTCCCCAAGCAGATGAAGACTCGGCCCCACAAGCCTTGGCCACACACCGGTAACAGTGAGAGGCATGTGGGGATGAGCAAGACTGAACCAGTCCCGAAATTTGGGATTCCCAAAACTCCAGGGTCCTCGAAACCCAACCTAGGAAGACAAAGTCTGGGAGAGCCACAGAAAACGCACTCAGGCGAATGGCTTAGAGGGCGGTTGCTTCTGAAGCCACAACTCCAGTCTACTGGGGAGAAGAACATCAGGCAGGCCCAGGCAGGGGGCATCCTGCAGGAATATGGTCGGTGCTCCCAAGATTGCCAAGGTCACGGGCAACAAGGAAAGACTGAGGAGCTAGCTGTCCAAGACCACAGGAGACTCGCAATGCGATAGAACTCCCCGGAAGGGATCCTCCGCCAGAGAGAGGGCTTGAATGGAAGAGCTAGTGACACTAGAAGCACACCAGAAGGGTGGTAAGTAGCAGTCTGCCAATACCAATTTCTTTTCTTTTTCTTTTCTTGTTTTTGAGACAAGAGTCTCGCTCTATTGCCCAGGCTGGAGTGCAGTGGTGCGATCTCGGCTCACTGCAACCTCTGCTGCCTGGGTTCAAGCAATTCTCCTGCCTCAGCCTCCTGAGTAGCTGGGACTATAGGCATGTGCCACCACACTCGGCTACTTTTTTTATTTTTTAAGTACAGACGGGGTTTTGCTACGTTGACCAGGCTGGTCTCGAACTCCTGACCTCAGGTGATCTGCCCACCTCGACCTCCCAAAGTGCTGGGATTAGAGGGGTGAGCCACCACGCCCGGTCTGCAAGTGCAGGTTTCTTATATACATATATTGTGTAGTGATAAAGTCTGGGCTTTTCTTTTTTTTTCTGAGATGGAGTTTCGCTATTTGTTGCCCAGGCTCTAGTGCAGTGGCATGATGTCGGCTCACTGTAACCTCCGCCTCCCGGAATTCAAGTGATTCTCCTGTCTCAGCCTCCCAAGTAGCTGGGATTATAGGCACCCGCCACCAAGCCCAGCTAATTTTTTTTTGTATTTTTAGTAGAGACAGGGTTCCACCATGTTGGCCAGGCTGGTCTTGAACTCCTGACCTCAGGTGATCTGCCCTCCTCGGCCTCCCAAAGTGCTGAGATTACAGACGTGAGCCACCGTGCCCGATCTTTTTTTTTTTTTCCTTAATAGAGACAGCCTCATTATGTTGGCTAGGTGGCCTTGAACTCCTAAGCTCAAACGATTCTCCTGCCTTGGCCTCCCAAAGTGCTAGGGTTATAGGAGTGAGCCACTGCGCCAGGCCAATCTGGGCTTTTGGGATACGCATTGTCTGAATAGTGAACATCATACCCAATGGGAAATTTTTTCACCCTCACCCGCCTCCCCCCATCACCTTCTGCCATCCCCAATGTCTATTCCACTCTGTTATGTCCACATATATAGATTGTTTAGCTCCCCAAAATTCATCCTCTTCATTTTTTTTTTTGAGATGGAGTCTCACTCTGTCGCTATGCTGGAGTGCAGTGACACAATCTCAGCTCACTGCAACCTCCGTCTCCTGGGTTTAAGTGCTTCTCCTGCCTCAGCCTCCGAAGTAGCTGGGACTACAGGCGCCCACCACCACGCCCGGCTAATTTTTGTATTTTTAGTAGAGATGGGGTTTCACCATGTTGGCCAGTATGGTCTCAATCTCTTGACCTCGTGATCCATCCACCTCTGCCTCCCAAAGTGCTGGGATTACAGGTGTGAGCCACCGCACCTGGCCCCCCACCTTTTTTTTTTTTTTTTAAGAGACAGGGTCGCCCAGTTTATTCTTTTTTTTTTGGTCGGGGTCTTGCTCTACTGCCCAGGCTGGGGTGCACTGGCATGATCACGGTTCACTGCAGACTTAATCTCCCTGGGCTCATGTGATCCTCTCACCTCTGCCTCCTAAGTAGCTGGGACTATAGGTACATACCACCATGCATGCCTGGCTAATGTTTCTGTATTTTCTGTAGAGATGGGGGTCTTACTATGTTGCCTAGGTTGGCGTCAAACTGCTGGGCTCAAACGATCCACCTGCCTAGGCCCCCTAGAGTGCCGAGATTATAGGCATGAGTGACTGTGCGCAGCCAAGTTTATTCCTAAAAAATGCATTTGCTTCTGAAGGTTGCAAGAAAAAGAAATGCTGGTGCCAGCCCACCTGGGGGCTTGGAGCAAGAGCCATAAATGCGGCACGAGTCAACCAAGAATGGCTGAGGGTGTGAAGACGGGGCCCAAAGACAGGCAGGAGAGGCTGGTTTGCAAACAGACGGGAGTGCAGAGGTGAATCCAGCGCAATGGTTAAAAGACACACAGCAGGAGTGATTATCCTATAGAACAAGAGAAGACATTAGGGGAGTGGGAATATCTAAGAGGGGTTCTGAGGCCAGGCGCAGTCGCTCACACTTGTAATCCCAGCACTTTGGGCGGCCAAGGTGGGTGGATTGCTTGAAGTCAGGAGTTCAAGACCAGCCTGGCCAACATGGTGAAACCCTGTCTCTACTAAAAATACAAAAATTAGCCAGGCGCAGTGGCAGGCGCCTGTAATCCCAGCTACTTGGGAGGCTGAGGCAGGAGCATCGCTTGAACTCGGGAGGTTGCAACGAGCTGTAATCGTGACACTGCATTCTGGCCTGGGCGACAGAGTAAGACTCCATCTTGAAAAAAAAAAAAAAGAGGGGTTCTGAAGGATGAAGAGGAGTTCGTTCATGAGGTGAGTAAAAGAGTAAAGGATAGTATGATAGGCCCACCACCTGTTTTTATAAATAAAGTTTTATTGGAAGGCAGCCTTGCCCACTCATTTCCTTATTGTCTGTGGCTGCTTTTGCTACAAGAGCAGAATGAAATGGTTCAGGTACAGACTGTAATATTACAGCCTGGAAAGCCTAAAATATTTACTATCCAGCCCTTCAAAGCAAAGGTTTGCTGACCTCTGCCCTAAAGAGAAGCATGACTCAGCACTGTGTCTGAGTGGGGTCAGGGCCACCAGAGGCTCTGGGAATTCCTGCAGAAGTGTTAGAAGGGCTGAGGCTGAAAGAAACAATAACTTATGAGGCTGAGGCAACAGTTCACACAGGGATAGGGAGTGGCAATAGGGAAGAAGGCTGGGGGACATTTAACTCTTAAAACCTTTTCTTAAAACCTTCCCCCAAGTTAGTAAGTAACTGTTGTGTTCTCTTCCAGGGAAATAGATATACACTGTATATAGTTTAATGAAATTTGGATTGTCTTATCCATTCAGCTGTAAAACCTAATTCTTCCCTTGACATGTCAGTGCATTTGAATGTTCCTCCAGGTCATGAGATAAAGCTTTGAGAGGCAGGTTTGGTTTTTTTTTTTGTTTGTTTGCTTTTATTTTTATTTTATTTACTTAAGACAGGGCTTGAGCAACAGGGTGAGACGCTGGTTGTTGTTTTTTTTTAAATTTTTTTGAAATGGAGTCTCGCTTTATCACCCAGGCTGGAGCACAGTGGCGTGATCTTGGCTCACTGCAGAACCTCCGCCCATCGGGTTGAACCGACTCTCCTGCCTCAGCCTCCTGAGTAGCTGGGATTACAGGTGCCCACCACCATGCCTGGCTAATTTTTGTATTTTTAGTAGAGACGGTGTTTCACCATATTGGCCAGGCTGGTCTTGAACTCCTGACCTCAGGTGATCCACCCTCCTCGGCCTCCCAAAGTGCTGGGATTTACAAGCGTGAGCCACCATGAACGGCCGAGACTCTATGTCTTAAACAACAACAACAATCTGAACGAGGCGGCTCTTCCACTTTTTTATGTTTCGAGACAGGGCCTCACTCTGTCACTTAGACTGCAGTGCAGTGGCATGATCTCAGCTCACTGCAGCCTCGACCTCCCAGGCTCACTGGGCTCAAGTAATCCTCTGACCGCACCACCATGTCCAGCTAATTTTTGTATTTTTTTGCAGAGATGGGGTTTTGTCATGTTGCCCAGGCTGCTCTGGAACTCCACCTGCCTTGACCTCCCAAAAGTGCTGGGATTACAGGCATGCGCTACTGTGTCTGGCCCTCATCCACTTTAGAAAACACTTTAGCAGTTTCTTTCAATGTTAAAACATACCTAGCACGTGACCCAGCAATTCCCCTCTCCAGAGTTACTCAGGAGAAATGACGCAGATGTTGAGACATAGACATGTAACTTCTGAGAGCCCCAAACTGAGAACCCAAATGTCCACCAACTGAATGAACAAACTGACCACACCATGGAATATGGCTCAGCAATGAGAAGGAACCAAGTTCAGGATGGCTGGTTCCTGATGCTCACAATGATAGGAAAACAACTCAGAATTGTTGGGTTGAGTGAAAGGAGGCTGACAAGGCTGGGCGCGGTGGTTCACGCTTGTAATCCCAGCACTTTGGGAGGCCCAGGCAGGTGGATCACAAGGTCAGGAGATTGAGACCATCCTGGCTAACACGGTGAAACCCCGTCTCTACTAAAAATACAAAAACAAAAACAAAAACAAAAATTAGCCAGGCATGGTGGGGGGCGCCTGTAGTCCTAGCTACTCCGGAGGCTGAGGCGGGAGAATGGCGTGAATCTGGGAGGTGGAGCTTGCAGTGAGCCGAGATTTGCCAGTGCACTCCAGCCTGGGCGACAGAGTGAGACTCCATCTCAGAAAAAAAAAAAAAAAAGAGACTACATACAGACCTAGCAATTCTGCTCCCAGGTATAGACTCAAAAGAATGGAAAGCAGTGACTCAATTCCTTGTACACCAATGTCCACTGCATCTCTATTCACAACAGTCGAAAGGTGGAAACAACCCAGTGTCCGTCGGCAGATGAACGGATACACAAAACGTGGTCCATCCACACAACGGAATACGACTCAGCCATAAAAATGAATGAACCACTGCTCCATGCTACAACACGGATGAACCCCAAAAACATGAGGCTGAGAGAAGCCAGACACAAAAGGCCACAGCCAGACCAAAAGGCCACTGGGTGTATGATTCCACTGATATGAAATGTCCAGAACAGGCAAATCCATAGAGACAGGAAGCAGATTGGTGGTTGCCAGGGACTAGGGGAGGGGGAATAGGGAGGGATTGCTAATGGGGACCGGGTTTCCTTTTAAGGGGATGAAAATGTTCTGGAATCAGACAGAGCTGGTCGTTGCACAACACTGTGAATGCACTGACTAGCACACTTAATTTTTATTTTATTTTATTTTTGAGACAAAGTCTTGCATTCCATTGCAGTGCTGCAATCCTGGCTGACTGTAACCTCCATGTCCTGGGTTCAAGCGATTCTCCTGCCTCAGCCTCCCTTCCAACCTCAGGGGATTATTACAGGCACCCGCCACCATGCTCAGCTAATTTTTGTATTTTTAGTAGAGATAGGGTTTCGCCATGTTGGCCAGGCTGGTCTGGAACTCCTGACCTCAAGTGATCTGCCCGCCTCGGCCTCCAAAGTGCTGGAATTACAGGCATGAGCCACCATGCCTGGCCAAATTTTTATTTTTGAGACAGGATCTCATTCTGTTGCCCAGGCTGGAGTCCAGTGGTGCAACTGTGGCTCACTGCAGTCTCAACCTCCCCTGGCTGAAGCAATCCTCCCACCTCAGCCTCCCTAGCAGCTGGGACTACAGGCACATGCCACCACGCCTGGCTAATTTTTGTATTTTTAGTAGAGACTGGGTTTCACCATGTTGCCCAGGCTGGTCTCAAACTCCTGGGCTCAAGGAATCTGCCTGTATCAGCCTCCCAAAGTGCTAGGGTTACAGGTTTGAGCTACCACACCCAGCCAAATTGCACGTTTTAGATGGTGAATTTTACATTTTGTGACTTTTCCTTAATTAAGTTTTAAAAAAAGCCTATACTATCTGACTTTTCCTTAATTAAGTTTTAAAAAGAGCCTATACTGTCTGATTCCATGTATATAAAATTATAGAAAATGCAAACTGATCTATGAAGACAGAAAGCTGATTGGTGGCTGCTTGGGGATGTGGGGCGGGGAGGGATGACAAGAGGCCTGAGGACACTTTTCAGATGATGGATGTGTTTATGACGGTCATGGTGGTGGGCTCACAGCTGTTTGCACACTTAGTAAGTACAGCCTATTACGTAACAATTTTAGCGGGATAAAACTGCTTAAAAAGGCCAGGTGCTTGGCCGAGCGTGGTGATTCATACCTGTAATCCCAGTACTTTGAGAGGCCGAGGTGGGCGGATCACCTGAGATTGGGAGTTCGAGACCAACCTGACCAACATGGAGAAATCCTGTCTCTACTAAAAATACAAAATTAGCTGGGCATGGTGAGGCATGCCCTCCCAGCTACTCAGGAGGCTGAGGCAGCAGAATCGTTTGAACCCAAGAGGTGGAGATTGCAGTGAGGCGAGATTGCGTCATTACACTGTAGCCTGGGGAAGAGAGTGAAACTCCGTCTTAACAATAACAACAACAACAACAACAACAACAACAAAGCCAGGTGCTGTGGCTCATGCCTATAATCCCAGCACTTTGGGAGGCTGAAGAGGGCGGATTGCTTGAGCTGAGGAATTCTAAACCAGCCTGGGCCACACAATGAGGTACCTCTACAAAAAAAAAAAAAAAAAAAAAAAAAAAAATTGGCACACACTTGTAGTCCCAGTTTCTTGGCAGGCTGAGGTGGGAGGACTACTTGAGCCCAGGGGGTGGAGGCTGCAGTGAGCAGTGATTGTACCACTGCACCACAGCCTGGGCCACAGGGCAGAACCTGTCTCAAACCACCCCCCCAAAAAAACTGCTTTAAAAATTACATGGATTTAAAAGATCCCATTTCCCCAGGAGTTTATCTTTTTAAAACTTTTTGCTCTGTATTCAAAAGCTCAACCCTTGAGCCTAGGCACAGTTCCTCAGACACCATGGCTGGGAGATGGCTGGAAATCTAAAGGTACGTCAGGTTCCCAGCTGCCACATGGTATCACTCACCTGGTCACCCCAGGACGCCATGAGAGTTAATCATGGAATGTTCTCAGGCAGCTCCATAGGGCCAAGGAAGATGGACAGGGGTTTACGCACTTCCAAGCCAGGTGAGGAATACAGGAGCCCAAATTAAAGATACATGTCTTTTTCTTTTTTTTTGAAAAGGGAGTTTCACTCTTGTTGCCCAGGCTGGAGCGCAGTGGCACGATCTTGGCTCACTGCAACCTCTGCCTCTGGGTTCAAGCCATTCTCCTGCCTCAGCCTCCCAAGTAACTGGGATTACAGGTGCGCACCACCACACCCAGCTAATTTTTTATTTTGGATTTGGATGGGGTTTCACCATGTTGGCCAGGCTGGTCTCCACCTCCTGCTGACCTCAGGTGATCCTCCTACCTCGGTCTCCCAAAATGCCAGGATTACAGGTGTGAGCCACCGTGCCTGACCAAGATACATGTCTTAATCACACCTGCATGGATGTGTGTGTGCGCTGGCATATGTACTTCCACGTGCTTGCATGTACACAGAGGACACACATGTGAATACACACGCTTTTGTGCACACAGTACACAAACATGAACACACCTGTGTGTACACAACATAGGACACATCCATGCTCATATAAACACAGCACACACGGACACACTATGCACACATGCTTGTACACATATTCACATGCTTGTATACACACTCACATGCATGCACATACATACAAGGACACAGGTATGAAGGAACATATGTGCAAGCGCTTTTTTTTTTTTTTGACGGAGTCTTGCTCTGTCGCCCAGGCTGGAATGCAGCAGCGCGATCTCAGCTCACTGCAACCTCTGCCTTCAGGGTTCAAGAGATTCTCGAGCTTCAGCCACCCAAGTAGCTGGGATATAGGCATGCATCACCACGTCTGGCGAATTTTAGTATTTTTAGCAGAGACAGGGCTTTGCCATGTTGGCCAGGCTGGTCTCCAACTTCTAGCCTCAAGTGATCTAGCCGCCTCGCCCAGCATATAAATCCATATGAACGCTCATGCACACACACGTGCACAGCCACACGTACATGCTTGTACACAAAACATTTGCATGCACACGCCTACTCACATGCTCATGCCTACACACATGTGTGCACCTGTGTATGTGCACAGAGCGAGGCCCAGGCAGAGTTGGCCTGTCCTGTGATGTTCACTTTTGTGACCAGGGGCTAAGTGCGGCTCCCAGCTACCGGGCTTTGGGCTAACTTACGGCTGAGCTGCCTGGATATAGGCGGTGCAAAGCTCACTGGGATATGCCTACTTCCTCCTTCATAGCAGAGAGCAGCTCTGAGCAAGAAGCCAGGAGAACCCAAGGACGGGCTCTTTCTCCTGCTTCCTGCAGCCTCTGCCACCCCCCGAAGGGGAGGGCTGATGCTAGCTCACGGAATCACAAGGGCTGAAGGCCACACGGATGGCTGCACTTGAGACTGCTCCACGTCCTCCAGGGACTGCTGACGGAGCACCAGGAGCCCTCTGAGCCCTGCTGGGAACACAGCCTGTAGGGGCTTCTGCAGCTCTGGGCCCCTGATGTGCGAGGCAGAAGGACAGACACTCAGGAAACCCCACTCTCAGAGATGGGGCTGAAGAGGATGGTCACAGGACTGGCAGATGTGTGCCCTTCCCCCAGGCCAGGAGGAAGTGGACAGGGCTTGCTCAAGGTGGCTGCTGAGCAGCCAGGGCTGTGGGGAAGGGGGTTGCCAGAGAAGGGACGTCCCTCCCTGGCAGTGGGATGGGGGTGGTGGGAGCAGAAACAAGCTGGGACCACAAGCTGGAGTGCCCCCTGCAAGGCTCATCGGCCTGGTCCTCTCCTGCTCCCACAGGTGGGAGCAGCCCATGGGCCTGTCCTTTCACCCACAGCTCCGGGCTGACCCCCTCTACCTGGGCCCGAACACTACCATACCCAGCTAATTTATGTATTTTTAGTAGAGATGGGGTTTCACCATGTTGGCCAGGCTGGTCTCAAACTCCTGACCTCAAGTGATCCGCCTGCCTTGGCCTCCCAAAGTGCTGGGATTACAGGTGTAAGCCACTGTGCCTGGCCACAAGACCCCATCTCTATAAACAAATTTAAAAATTAGCTGGGCGTGGTGGTGCACGCCTATAGTCCCAGCTACTCGGGAGGCCGAGGCAGGAGGATTGCTTCAGCCCATGAGGTCAAGGCTGCAGTGAGCTGTGATCATGCCACTGCACTCCAGACTGGGCCACAGAGCAAGACCGTGTATCAAAAAAAACAAACAAAAAACAAAACAAAACTGCTTCCAAACAGGGAAGCAACTGTTTTAATGCCTTTTGTGAAAGAATGCTTCCCTCCCTGGATTGGGGAGCCTCCTTTGTTAAATACTACACATGGAGTTATTTTATATATGTGGTCTACCTCTGGGCTGCTGAGGCTTATGAGGTGCCACACTGTTTTGATCATCAGAGCTTCAGAGAATGTTCTCACTTGGCAGGGCTCAGTCTTTCGTGGTTTCCCAGGAGACCTGGGACCTGGAAATTAGTCTTGCTGTGGCTTAAGATCCCTGCCCCAAGTGGATGTGAAACCTGCCCCTGGAGAATTCCCTGGTTCTGGTGGGAATGGAAGGAAGCAGATCGGGGCTGGAGGAACCAGGGACCTGAAGTTCCTGTGGGGGACAGCTCAGCCAAGTGGCAACCTCGGGTTGTGGTTGTGTTTTGGGGTCTGGGTCCTGAAAACGTGTTTCCTTCCTTAAACCGAATTGTCTCACCAAAATACCCCAAGGCTAACATACCCGCTCTACCCCCTGACTCTGCCCATCCCACGCACAGACAATGCGAACGGGAAGCAAAACACATCCTCCAGCTGATAGCATCAGTACGACCAAGGCCTTTTGTAAGAACGATCCCCTTGTCACCAAATGAAAATCAAACTGTCAGACTATAAAGATCCTCGAAGAAATGCCTATAAGTGGTAACAAAGTGCCTGTTAATGGATGAATGGAAAAACACAACGTGGCCCATTCATCCAATAGAATATTATTTGGCCATAAAAAGAAATGAAGACTGAGTGAGGTGGCTCACGTCTGTAATCTCAGCACTTTGCGAGGTCGAGGCTGGCAGACCGCTTGAGTTCACGAGTTCGAGACCAGCCTGAGGAACATGACGAAACCCTGTCTCTACAGAAAAAAAAAAAAACACAAAAATTAGTCAGGCGTGGTGGCGCGTGCCTGTAATCCCAGCTACTTGGGAGGCTGAAGAGGGAAGATGGCTTGAGCCTGGGAGGCAGAGCCTGCAGTGAGCCGAGATCGTTACACTGCACTCCAACTTGGCCAACAGAGCCAGATCTTGTCTCAAAAAAAAAAAAAAAAAAAGGGAAGGAAGCATCGATTCATGCTATAACGTGGATGAAACTAAAAAACATGATGCTGAGTGAGAGAAGCCAGACACGAAAGACCATATGGGGTGTGACTCCATTTATAGAAATGTCCGGAACACCAGAACAAATTCACAGACACAGAAAGTGATGAGTCGTTGTCAGGAGCTGGGGGACGAGGAGTGGGGAGTGATGGCTAATGGGGATGGGGACGGGGTTTCCTTTTGGGGGATGAAAGTGTTCTGGAATCAGATAGAGCTGGTGTTTGCACAACACTGTGAATGCACTGAATATTACTCATTATAAATTACACGTTATATGCATTTCACTAAAATAAAAATGAATACTCCTTTAAAAAAACGGAGCGGTGCAAAAAGAAATGGCTTCGTAAAAGCCAGGCCGGTATATGCTTTCTGCACTCTGAAAAAATGTCAATCTCAATTCAGGGCCATTTCTTTGTGTTCTCATAGAAAGGAGGTGTAAGGAAAGGCATGACAACGAAAAAAACAGGCCCTGGGGGTGGGGGTCAGTGGCCGGATGTGAATTAGCCGCTCTCAAGGCCGGCTGCACAGAAAGTAGGGTTCTGCCTACCAGTTTGGTGGAGGATTCGGAATTTACTGGAAAATAAAGGCCTCTGGACGGGGCCTCCAGAAAGTGTAGCGTAGCCGTTTCGTTTATATAAGGCCATAATTTGAAGCCACATGTTTATAGGATGAAATCATTCTCAAGCTAAGAGAAGGCTAACTAGCATTGCAGCAGACTCCTTTAGGATGTTAGCAGCAGACTCCTTTAGGATGCATCCTGCAGCATTCAGCGTATGTCACGTTTTGCGTACATTTCGCTGATTCTGTTGAGGATTTTTTTTTTTTTTAAGAAGAAACGCTCATAGGCCGTATGGGAAAGATGGAAACACACACGGAGGAATGACCACAAAGTCAGTCTGTCGGTCAGGGTGGCTCAGAGTGGGAGGACGACTTAGAGGCCTTTGTCCTCATTTTCTACATCTCCAACCCAACCATAAGATGGCCATGCTCATGTGCCAGTTGGGAGGAAGACGACACTCAAGAGAAGAAACTGTTAAGAAAACTCCAAGGGATGGCCCAGTGCAGGTGACAGGAGGGAGGAACTAAGCTCTTTTGGGGCATTTCAGAAAGTGGGGATATGGCCAGGTGTGGTGGCTTACTCCTGTAATCCCAGCACTTTGGGAGGCTACTTGAGCCTAGGAGTTTGAGATCAGCCTGGGCAACAAAGAAAGACCCCCCCAGTTCTACAAAAAATAAGAAATGAGCCGGGCATAGTGGCGTGCACCCGTGGTCCCAGGTACTCAGGAGGCTGAGGTGGGAGGATCACTTAAGCCTGGGCGATCGAGCCGTGATAGTGCCACGGCACTCCAGCCTGGGCAATAGAGACAGATCCTGTTTTTCTCTCTCTCTCACACACACAAACAAGTAAATAAACAAAGTAAGCGGGGCTGCTTCCAAGAATCCACTGCAGAGGTGAATGGGCTCATATCACAGTCTGGCACAGGACATCACAGGAATTGGTGGGCATCACTGGTGGCCCAGGCCCTGCTAAGGGGCCAAATCCTAGGGGTGGGACAGGGCAGGGATGGGAAACTCCTTGGGGAGCAGCTGGGGGAGCCAGCAGGGCCAAGAAACAGCGTCCGCGGGGCAAAATCACAAAGAGAGGCATTTCCAGTGGGTAGTTCATTCGTGTTCCCCAAAACTCATGCTTACCCCGAAACTCAGAATGTGACCTTGTTTGGAAATAAAGTCTTTGGGGATGTAGTCAATTAAGATCAGGTTGTACTGGACTAGGGTGGGCTCCAAATCCAAAGACTTAATCCTTATAAAAGGAAAAGAGACACATGTGCACACAAAGGGAAGATGGCACATGAATAAAGAGGGATTGGAGTGATGTGACCACAGACCACGGAACGCCTGGAGCCCCAGAAGCTAGAACAGGCAGGAAGAGTCCTCCCCTACAGCCTCCAGAGGGACTGTAGTCCTGCTGACACCTTTTTTTTTTTTGAGACGGATTCTTGCTCTGTCGCCCAGGCTGGAGTGCAGTGGTGCGATCTCAGCTCGCTGCAACCTCCACCTCCTGGGTTCAAGCAATTCTCCTGCCTCAGCCTCCTGAGTAGCTGGGATGACAGGCACCCATGACCATGCCCGGCTAATTTTTTGTTTGTTTGTTTGCTTGTTTTTGAGATGGAGTTTCGCTCTTGTTGTCCAGGCTGGAGTGCAATGGTGCGATCTCGGCTCACTGTAACCTCCGCCTCCCAGGTACAAGCGATTCTCCTGTCTCCGCCTACCAAGTAGCTCAGATTATAGGCATGCACCACCACGCCTGGCTAATTTTTTTGTATTTAGTAGAGACAGGGTTTCACCATGTTAGTCAGGCTGGTCGTGAACTCCTGACTTCAGGTGATCCACCCGCCTCGGCCTCCCAAAGTGTTGTGATTATTGGCATGAGCCATCGTGCCCGGCCAACACCTTCATTTCAGACTTGTGGCCTCCTCAGCCACCCCAGGATAGGTACTTAGTTATGGAAGCCCCACGACATGAATCCAGTTGCCCAGTGCCAAAGACCTTGAGTGGAACACTCAGGCCAGAAAGTAGCCGGGTGAGCCCTTCCGTTGTTCCAGCCTTTTTTCTGCCTTAACTGAATATTCCCAAGAAGCTCATCCCAAATGCTCTCTCGTGACTTCTGCCAATTCCACGCTCACCCACGGGGAGTTGAATGTGTTCTTCTGAACCTGTTCAGATTGTCCCTTGTCTTCCACAAGGCATTCCCTGAGACCTTCCATCCAGCCTGACTGTTCTGAGCCCCACGCCCTGGACAAAGTCCCTTCCCAGGTATGTGTTCTTTCAGCACGTTCTGGCCACCCGCCTCCCCACAGCCCAAGCGCGCTCTGAGCTGTGCTACACGCCCACCCCTCCAGGCCCTGGGGTCTCCCTCCCCGGGATCTGTGCTGATGTTTCAGAGGAGGCTGTCTTCTTTCAACATATGGTTAACAAATGTTCCTCCAGTGCTCACCCCGGGCCAGGCTGAAGCTGGGCACAGGAGAGAGAATGTGGAGGTGAAGGAGACGGAAAACACACTCACCACAAAGCAAGGAGGTATTTGCAACAGTGATAAGTGCTTTGGGGAGGAAAAATCCAGCATAATTGTGCTAGCACAGCAGTTCTCAGCCAGGAGTGAGTCTGTCCCCGCTGGGACAGACATCTGTCTGGAGACCTTTTTTTTTTTTTTTTGAGATGAAGTCTTGCTCTGTTTTCCAGGCTGAAGTACAGTAGTGCTATTTCAGCTCGCTGTCACCTCTGCCTCACGGGTTCAAGTGATTCTGATGCCTCAGCCTCCCAAGTAGCTGGGACAAAATGCACCCGCCACCACACCCAGCTAATTTTTGTATTTTTAGTAGAGACGGGGTTTCTCCATGTTGGCCAGGCTGGTCTTGAACTCCTGGCCTCAAGTGATCCACCTGCCTCAGCCTCCCAAAGTGTTGGAATTACAGGCACGAGCCACTGTGCCTGGCCATGGAGACATTTTGGATGTTACCATTTGCGGCAAGGGGATACTGCATCTTGTAGGTGGAGGCCAGGGATGCCACTCAGTGTCCCACAGTGCATGGCATGGCCCCCACAGCAAAAAATAATTGGCCCAAAAAAATAATTGGCCAGGCCAAGGTGGGGAAGCCAGGGATAGGAACCCATGGGGCAGTGCTCAGGGCAAATGGTTGCTAAGGCCTGTATAGTGCAAACGAGCTGGACGTGCCCGGAGCTTGAGGACAGCAGCCCAGGCAAGGGTGGGGAGCGGGCAGGCGGGGTCAGAGTGGTTCTGAGAACAAGGAGCCCAGTGTGGCCAGTGGGTCCAAGGCTGGAGGCGGGGAGAGAGAAGCCGAGATGGGGAAGGTCAGATCCTCCAGGGCCCTGCAAATGTGGTTAGATTTTCATGCAAGTCCGACAGGGGAGCCCCATGTGGTTTGATGCAGGGGCACCAGGACCAGAGTGACATTAAGAAAATGTTACCATCTGTGGCAGATGGACTGTGGGGGGCCTGGGTGGAAGCATGTCCTGTGGGTGCCTTGGGGGGAGCTGACATTTGCCTGGATCAGGCTCATGAGACACAGGTGGGTTCTGGTCACAGGTAGAAGGCCGAGCCACTGGGCCCCGCAGGTGGCTGGGCTGCAGGTCCTTCCCGGGTGACCTGTGGGCTTGTAAACGAAGATGGGGAGGGCAGCCAGGGACGTGGGTCTGGAAGGGCAGACCCCTCTGCAATCACACAGCCCATCTGTCGTCACGCCCAGAGGGAAAGCCATCTCGAGGATAAGAACAGGGGTCTCCCTATGTTGCCCAGGCCAGGCTCGAATTCCTGGGTTCAAGCAATCCTCCCACCTCAGCTTCTGGAGTAGTTGGGACTACAGGTGCAAGTCCACACTCAGCTAATTTTTCTATTTTTTTTTTTAAAGATGAGATCTCCCTATGTTGCCCAGGCCAGTCTCAAACTTCTGGGCTCAAGTGATTCTCCTGCCTTGGCCTCCCAAAGAGCTGAAATTGCAGGCATGAATCACTGCCCCTGGCTAGAACATTTACATCACCTTAAAAAGAAACCCTGTACCTTTTAGCTATCACCTATTCCACTAATCCCCCAAAAGACCCCTGAGTTTATTCCCATTCTCCACATCTGCTGAGCTGCCTAGGTGGCTCGCAACCTGGCCACCCATCTGTTCCAGGCTTCTGGCTTCCATGTGGGTGCTCTCTGCATGCCAGGATCCCCCCATGCCGCCTATCCGCGATCCAGCCCTTGTGGCCTTCAGATAGATGCTCCTCCTCCTGGCCAGGAAACCCACCCTCTGCTCGGTTTCTACAAAGGACCTCCTAGGCTCAAGTTGGTTCCACTTTCTGATCACCTGAGAGCGGAACCAGATGGTAGGGGGCAATGGTCCCAGGATTTGCTGCCACCAATGTCTTTGGTGAAACAGCCACTCCCCAGCTCCCCTTGAAGCTCATCCCTGTGCCAGGGACCCTGGTGATCACACCATGAAGGCAGGTAAGAAACGAGTCACCTCAGCCCAGTCATGGGCTTGACCTGCAGGTCTCAACAGGCTCTGCTTGCCCCTCAAAAGATTGGTGTTCTTCTATATCAGTGTTTCTCCCCTGGAACAGACTCTGCCCTCAGGGGACACTTGGCAACCTCTGTCCTGAGACATTTTTTTTTTCCCTTTGAGACAGAGTCTTGCTCTGTTGCCCAGGCTGGAGTGCAGTGGCATGATCTTGGCTCACTGCAACCTCTACCTCCTGGGTTCAAGCTATTCTTGTGCCTCAGCCTCCCAACTAGCTGGGATTACAGGTGCACACCACCATGCCTGGCTAATTTTTTTTTTTTTTTTTTGTATTTTTAGTAGAGACAGGATTTTGCCATGTTGGCCAGGCTGGTCTCAAACTCCTAGCTTCAAGTGATCTGCCCGCCTCAGTCTCCCAAAGTGTTGGGGTTACAGGTGTGATCCACTGTGCCTGGCCCTGAGACATATTTGGTTGTCGGGACAGGGAGGATGCTATCAACATGAAGAAGGTTGAGGCTGGAAATGCTGCTCCACACCCCGTGGTGTTCAGGGCCCCACCACAGAGTCGGACCCAGCCACAAATATCAGCAGTGCTGAGGGTGAGAGACCCTACATTAATTATTTGGAAAAAAATTGATTCCTTCCTCACACTAAACACCAGAATGCACAGAATACGTTCCTAATAATTTTTTTTTTTTTTGAGATGAGTCTCTCTCTGTCACCCAGGCTGGAGTGCAGTGGTACCATCTTGGTTCACTGCAGCCTCGACCTCCCAGGTTCAAGTGATCCTCTGGCTTCAGCCTCCTGAGTAGCTGGGACCACAGGCATGTGCCAACACACCTGGCTAATCTTTTTGTAGAGACGGGGATTCACTATGTTGCCGAGGCTGGTCTGGAACTCCTGGGCCCAGGGGATCCTCCCACCTCTGCCTCCCAAAGTGCTGGAATTACAGGCATGGACGACCGCACTTGGCCCCCGGTGGGTTACTAACCAGGAGAATCTACCTAGTCTCTCTGATTTCTCTCCTCTCTCCTTCCCCATTCACTTTGTGTATTTAAATGTGTGAGCTGGGCGCAGCAGTTCATGCCTGTAATCCCAGCACTTTGGGAGGCTAAGGCAGGCGGATCACCTGAGGTCAGGAGTTCAAGACCGGCCTGGCCAACATGGTGAAATCCCATCTCTACTAAAAATACAAAAATTAGCTGGGCATGGTAGTGGGTGCCTGTAATCCCAGCTACTTGGGAGGCTGAGGCAGGAGAATCTATCACTTGAACCCAGGAGGTGGAGGTTGCAGTGAGCCGAGACTGCGCCATTGCACTCCAGCCTGGGCAACAAGAACAAAACTCCATCTCAAAAAAAAAAAAAAAAATGTGCGCAGCATCCTAGGACTTCGGTCAGTAAGATGATGACAGACGCAAACTCACTTAGGAGTCAACAGAACCCCAAACTAGTGTTTCTCACCCAGGGCTGACTCTGCCCTCCAGGAGACACTTGGTCAGGTCTGGAGACATTTTTGGTTATCCAGACACGGAGGAGGGGATGCTACTGGCATCTGAAGGGTGGAGGCCAGGGACGCTGTTCAACACCCTACAGTGCAGACAGCAGTTCCTACCCAAGAGAATGATCTGCCCCCAATGTCACCAATGCTGTGGCTGAGAAGCTATGCTTTAAATCAATCAGAAAAGTGGCTGCGCGTGGTGGCTTATGCCTGTAATCCCAGCACTTTGGGAGGCTGAGGTGGGTGATCACTTGAGCCCAGGAGTTCCAGACCAGGCAACATGGTGAAACCCCGTCTCCATAAGCAATACAAAAATTAGCCTGGCGTGGTAGTGACTGCCTGCAGTCCCAGCTACTAGGGAGAATGAGGTAGGAGGATCACTTGAGCCCAGGGAGGCCGTCAAGGCTGCAGTGAGCCAAGATCATGCCACTGCGCTTTAGCCTGGGTGACAGAGTGAGACCCTGTCTCAAAAAAAAAAAAAAAAAAAAAAAAAGGAATATTTGCATACTTTCAGCCTCCTAAGGACCCATGGGCCCTCAACATGTTAGCACGGTTCCAACCCCATGCTCACTCGGCTGCAGGATATTGAGAGTGCGGGGTGCAACAGGGAGCCAGCCTTGTGGAGGCACCCGTCCTGGTTCAGGCCACTTTCTTCACTCCAGGACACCCCAACCCTTACCTTCTCCCTTCCCTGCTAAATCATGGGGCTGACTCCCAAGGGACCACCCAGGGAAAAGGAACCAGTTTTCATGGCGCCTATGGGCCAAATAAGTACGACTGCACTTTCTCTGCCTCTCTTGTTCTCGTGCCCACCCAATAAATAGCATCTCCACGTGACAAGGCGAGGACCTCAGGGGTCTTCCCAAGCAGTGGACAAGCTACCCCCTGACCCCGATAGCACATTCACCAGGAAATTAAAGCCCTGCGTGAATCCCCGTACCCTGGGAATCAAAATCTCAAACGTCCCCCTCCTGCCCCCGATCTCATCTGCCCTGGAATGGGATGCAGGAGGTGGCAGACGCCTCCTCGTGGAGATGCTCTGAGCAGTGAGCCCAGGAAGATCCACAGCAAAGCCTTGAGCCTCCCCCTGCTGCTGTGCCGCTGTGACTTCACTCGTGAGGAAGCAGCAGTGCCCACCTCACAGGCAGATGACCCATGGTACGGCTGATGGGCGAAGCTCTCAGGTCTCCCACTTCCCCCATAAGCGAGTCCCCAGGCCAGGCCGGCTCCCATCACAGGCTTGCCCGCTGCTGGCACCTTCACAGACCCCACTGGGCTATTAATTTGACTTCCATGCTCGTGACTCCTGGCTGAATATCTGAACAGAGGCAAGGGCTATTTCTGTTCTCCTCAGTCTCCCCAAGGGCCAGCTCTGAGCCCGGCTCCTAGCCAATACTTCCTTTTTGCTGAAGGATTTTAAGACATTCCAGAAACTTCTTTTGTTCAATCACTTGTGACAGCAGTTGGTCCTAAGGTCACTTGGGTCCCTGAGTGGAGTTACTTTGGATATCCCTTGCCCCTGACGCCGGCAATACTGAGAACAGAGACACCCCCGCCCCATGCCCTGTTTGTAAATGTCATCCTGCTTCCCCACCAGGCACACACGGCCTCGTGGGCCTGGCCCTCAACACATCTCCTGTAAAATCCCACGGGATCCACTCCTCCCTGGGCTGGGTCCTCACCTGTTTTTTTTTTTTTTGATGGGCTCACTCTTGCCCGGGCTGGAGTGCAGTGGCGCGGGATCATGGCTCACTGCAACTTCTGCCTCCCGGGTTCAAGCAATTCTCCTGCCTCAGCCACCCAAGTAGCTGGGATTACTGGTGCGTGCCACTACACCCGGCTGATTTTTGTATTTTTAGTAGAGACTGGGTTTCATCATGTTGGCCCAGCTGGTCTCAAACTCCTGACCTTAGATCCTCCCACCTCAGCCTCCCAAAGTGCTGGGATTATAGGCGTGGGCCAGGCCTCTCACCTCTCTTTAGTCACCCTTGAATGTATGAGTGTGAGATCTGGAAAATTCCCAACAGGGAGCTTCCAAAATTGATGCAGCCAACCAACCTATTCACCCTTAAAGTGTTTATTTAAAGGAGTGAGAAAAGACAAAATGGACCTGTTCTCTATTGACACGATCATTTCCCCCCAGATTCCTGTATTATCTAAAAATGTAATTTGAGGCCAGGTGCGGTGGCTCATGTCTGTTATTCCAGCACTTTAGGAGGTTGAGCAGGTGGATCACCTGATGTCAGGAGTTTAAGACCAGCCTGGTCAACACAATGAAAATCCATCTCTACTAAAAATACAAAAATTAGTTGGGCGTGGTGGCGCACGCCTGGAGTCCCAGCTACTCGGGAGGCTGAGGCAGGAGAATCACTTGAACCTGGGAGACAGGGGTCGCAGTGAGCTGAGATCGCACCACTGCACTCTGGCCTGGGTGACAGAGCCAGACTCCGTCCCCCCCCAAAATAAATAATAAATAAATAATGCAATTTGAATCTGCCCCTTTCTCAGTGTTATGGGCTGAGCTGTGTCCACCACTCCCCCCACAAACAAATATTCACATATTGAAATCCTAAACCTCAGAACTTCAGAGTATGAGTATACTTGGGTCTTTTTTTTTTTTTTTTGAGATAGGGGTGTCGTTCTGTCACCCAGGCTGGAATGCAGTGCCATGATCATAGCTCACTGTAGCCTGAAACTCCCAGGCTCGAGTGATCCTTCCGTCTCAGCTTCTCAAAGTGCTAGGACCACAGGCATTCACCATCATGTCCAGCTAATTTTAGTATTTTTTTGTAGAGATGGGATCTTGCTATGTTGTCCATGTTGGTCTTAAACTCTTGGCCTCAAGCGATCCTCCCGCCTTGGCCTCCCAAAAGGCTGAGATTACAGGCGTGTGCCACCAAGCCTGGCCTAGAGACAGGGTCTTTATGGGGATGATTCACTTAAAATGACGTCATTAGGGTGGGCCCCCTTCCCTATGACTGCCGTCCTCGTAAGATGAAATCTGGACACAGAGACGGGCACAAAGGGAGGACGATGTAAAGACCCAGGGAGAGACGGCTGCATATGAGCCAACAGAGAGAGGCTTGGAACAGATTCTTACAGCCCTCCGAAGGCACGAACCCTGCCAACACCTTGATCTTGAATGTGATCTTAAACGTCTGGCCTCTAGAGCTGCAAGCCAATATATTTCTGTCATTTTGGCCACCCAGCGTGTGGTTCTGTTACAGCAGCCCTAGCAAACTCAGGCACCCGGCAACAACAGCCATGAAATACCCCTAGCGGGGCTTCTTCTCGTGCACATACAGCCCTGTGCAGCAGGGCAGAGATGGGTTTTAAACAAGTGAGTCAGACAAGGATATCTTATTCATCACTCCGACGAACCCACGGGCTGAACCCTTGAATCACTACTTTATTTATCATCGGGCTCGGGCTCAGAAAGTCTCGCTGAGGAAATGAGTAGAACCCAAACTCGTCAGCTGCATTTCTGAAACATGCCTAATCTCTGAGGCTCTTTCCCAGCCACGATAGAAACTGAAAGGGAACGGGGCTCTGGGCTGTGGCGGTGGGCTGGTGTGGAGACAGAGCCCTTTGTTCTGCCACTCCAGGGACCACGAGGGCAGAAGAGAAGGGCTTGTCTTGCTCTGCCGAGAGGCCGCCTGGGGCTGTCTGAATGGCCGGCCGAGCAGGGGCAGCCTGGCACAGCTGGGCTGGGGATGCCGGGCACACAAAGGGCTGGTGGGTGGGGTGCGGGGGCAGCACCCAGAAGGGACCGTCAGTCCCGTGGCCCCAGAGCGTTTCCTCCAATCAAGGGAAAGCAGCAAAGTCACGGTCAAGGAGGGGGCCAAGCAGGGAAGGGGAGAGCAAGATGGACCAAGAACAAAAATTCAGCAGCGTGTGCTTGGGAACGGGTGGGCGAAAGGGTCCACGGAAGAGATAACGCAGCTTACAAAAGCGACGTTTATCCAGGGCAACCTCCCAAGTAGCTCTTGGGAGAGAATCTAATACCTCTAATCTCAGAAGAAAAGCAACAGATCATTCTAAGACAAGGACAGTTCCTCCAGAAATCCAGGTCAGTCATAAGACAAAGAAGAGAAAGACAAGGGCACCCGCTGTCCACCCTGGGGCACGTTGCCTAACCACCCCCCCCCCCCCCCAGTCAGTTCCTAACTGTTCCTTTTTATCGAGACCCGCTCCCTCTGATTAAGAACTGACTGGATGGCAGGATTCAGTTCCTGGTCTCTGCCCCCGTTCCCACTCTTAGTGGCAGTTTCTCAGGGGGCTCCACAAACACCAAGGACCCACTGAGGCAATGATGGGCCCTAGAGGTGAACCAGGTTTTACTAATGAGCATCACATTTCACCTGCGGAGGTGATTCTGCCCCCCCCCCCCCCCACCCACCCAGGGGACACATGGCCATGGCTGGAGTCATTTTCGTTTGTTACCCCTTAGAGGGCACGGAATACTATTGGCATCTCATGGGAGACAGCCAGGGACACTATTCGACGTTCTACAGTGCACAGCCCCGAGTGTCAATGGTGGTGTGGTTGAGAAACTGCCCTGGAGATTTGGGCTTCCCCAGTTAAAGGTTACTAAGGATCCTGCATGTTTCTAGAAAGCTCAAGGAACCATCTCTGAAGTTATCACCTGCCTGGGCCTGTTTCTGTATCAGGAAGATAAGAACAAGGACCCTCACGCTGCCGGTTGGCAGAATGAGAGAGCTGGGATGCTCTGTACAGGCCGGGCTTCAAACGTATCTCTGCTTGAGCAATCCCTTCTGCCCGGCGTGGTTTAACACGTGGTATCTTTCCAGGTTTGACCCGGGGCCAGCCACCACTTCCAAGGAAACCTGCTGGAATCCCCCTTCTCCTAAAGCTTGCATTGGTTGTTCCTAATTCTGCCCCCATAATATCTTGTGGCCCCTCTGTCGCTGAACTGATGACCTGACCTGAATTCCATTCCTTTTTATTTTTTTATTTTTGAGGGTGTCTTGCTCTGTCCCTCAGACTGGAGTGCAATGGCACGATCTTGGCTCCTGGGTTCAAGCAATTCTCCTGTCTCAGCCTCCAGAGTAGCTGGGACTATAGGCGCACACCACCACGCCCGGCTAATTTTTGTATTTTTAGTAGAGACAGAGTTTCTCCATATTGGTCAGGCTGGTCTTGAACTCCTGACCTTGTGATCCACCCGCCTCGGCCTCCGAAAGTGCTGGGATTACAGGCGTGAGCCACCGCGGCCCAGCCTGAACTCCATTCTTTCTGAAGAGGAAGTGCAAGGTTGCGGCGGGGGCGGGAGCGGTGGTTGGGGGGGGCACCTCTGTCCCCAGGAATCTACCAAGCGCCTGGCAGAATCAACCCTTGCCTAACTGAAATCTAGGCCCACCCAAGACACACCATTTGGAAGAGATGAGGAATGGGAAACAGCAAGTTAACAGGTCCCGGTGGGAAGAGAATAATGAATCCTACAGCCAAACAGAAAGGGGAGATTCCCACGTCTCTACCTGCTCCACTGAGTCACCAGACTGGACCCGAGGGAGGGTACTGCCTTGGGATTTCCAGAAATTTGCAGTTTCCAAAGCTTTGGAAATAGGTGCAATGTGCAAAAGCACTTTCGACAATGCAATTTTTTATTTGGACGATGAAGAAGTGGTAAAAATAATTAATTAATTAATTAATTAATTAATTTTTGGATATAAACTGTAGAATGGAAAACGGAATAAAAGCAGGATTATTGTAGCCAAGAATGAAGAGTGGGGGTGCTGTGTGAAGTTCAAGGCCGGGAGTGGGGGGAACATGGACTGGAGACAAGACAGTGATGAGAAGAGTTGGGTTTCACGTTGAAAAACGCTGATGGAGGTCAATTCATTCATTTTGCAGGTGAGGACAGAAACAGGCACAGAGACTTGAGCAAAGCCAGGATCTCCAACACAGTGCTCCCTCCACAAGACCCTGCTTGGCCATTCTCTAGCGGCAGGAAGAGGTCATCGCAGCGCTGTGGGATCAGAAGATCCCGGTCCTGTTCATTGGGGTGTCCTGGCCAGGGCAAGCCCACAGTTCAATGTCTGCAGGAGGCATGACTGTAGGCTGTCACTGCATGTCCTGGGGCAAGCCAGGCCACAGCCACCTTATTCCTAAAGGCTAGGATATTCTGGAAGTGAAGGGGGTACTTATCTTTCTGTGGCCCTCTTTATATTCCAACTACCCAGGTTCATCTCCTGAATGAGCTATAAACTAAATATAAGCTGGGGTTCCCCAGCCCTTCTGGCAGATCCCAGATTAAGATCCCCACAGTTGGGAAAGGGGAGAAAGCACCTTGCACAAAGTCCCTGCCAGGGCCACAAGAGTCAGGCCTGTCAGATGTGAGTAACTTTCCTGTCTCCCAGGTCACCTCTAGCTGCTCCTGGACACCCTAAGATTCTGAAGACTCCAACACCAAAAAACAAACCGAGTTAGGACCCTCTGGCTGCAAAACACAGTGTCCCCACCGGCTCCCACCTCAGACAGAGGCACAGAGAAGCCTTCCCTTAAAGACCCCTGGCCTCCAGGGTGCCCAGGAAAGAAAGGAGGACTCGTGGCTGTTGTGCCTCTCCAGGGCTGAGCTCAGAGCAACCGGGGGACAGATTTCCTGTATGTCGTTTTACCCATTTAAGTCCAAGGATGCAGCTCTGCGGAGGTGGCAACAGTCCTGTACATGAGGGTGCATGCACACTCCCTCCTGAAAAACAGTTCCGGCCTCACAGCCGGCCCTGAGGTCTCTTCCTTGGATCGAGGGAATCCCAGAATCCCGCTAGTCCTGTCTTAAAGGGAGGGTGGTGCCGTTTCCAAGACCAGGAGACTGGCACAGAGGGTGTTGGGACGCGTCCCCGGTCACCCAGCTGTTGAGTGTGAAGTCAGGAAGGACATGAATCAAGAGGGGAGGGTGGGCGGGACGGAATCTCCAGGTGCTGCACCTCAACATCTATCTGCACCGGGCCATTCTAACCCCTTCCTTCTCTTCCCTCCTCTCCTGGCCCTCCCTCCCTAAGCCTACCCTTAGTTCTTACCATGACTTCTACTCCGTTTACTTCCCTTTCAGCTCCCATTTCCCCGCTTCCCAATAGCCGGCTGCCGCATCAGTTAGTTCAGAACCCCCCGCACTTACTGAGCGCCCACTGGGGGCCAGGCGCCGCCCTCTTCTCAGACACCCTTCCTTCAATCGCGCGGGCAGACGTCCCCAGATCGGTCTCACACCCCTTCCCCCCAACCGCACCCCGGCTGTCCCGCCACTGGCCTTGCCCACTCCCCCAGCCTGGGCCTCTCGTTCCCGCCTCCTTGCCTCCCCACAACGCCGTTTCCTGCGACCCCCCAATTACCACTTAAGCCACGTCCTCTTCAGAGAAGCTGCTCAAAGCCACAAGACTCACCCCCCCACGCCCGCGAACTCCCTCACCAGCTCCAGCTCCATCCACTTTCTCCTTCACCATCTCGCTTCCACCTCATCCCTAGCAACCTCTCCGAGACCCCTAGGCTCGTTCCCGCCCCCTCGACCCCTGCCGTCGCGTCCCCCATCAGCCCTCAGCTCCGTCCCTCTTCTGTGCAGCTCCCAAAGGCAGGCTTCGAGCTCGAGTCGCCAACCCGAGGCCGCCTGGAACTCACCTGGCCTCGGCCACCGCGCGCCGCCGGTCCCGGGCCGGGTCCCCGGCCGGACGACCGCCTGCCCGCCCGCCGCTGCTCCGACCGCTCCGCCCCGCCGCGCCCGCCGCTCCCCCGCGCGCTCCCGCTTCCGGGTTCCGGAGGGGCGGGGACGGGGGCGTGACGCCAGCGCGCCTAGGGGGCGGGACATCGCGAAAAGCCCCGCCCCTACTTTCCGACAGCTCAGGCCCCACCCACCACCACAACCCCCTACCGCCTATGGTGGGCGAGACCAAGCGCGAGGGGAAGACAGGCAATGCAAGCACGCGTCGGGCCACCCCTCTGAGACATACAGGAAATCTGTCCCCCGGTTGCTCTGAGCTCAGCCCTGGAGAGGCACAACAGCCACGAGTCCTCACGCCTCGCAGCCACCCCTCTGAGGCTCCACAAATGGTCCCACCCGCAAGCAAGTGGGCGGGTCCGGCTTTGAAAAGCCGGCGGGTCGGGCCTTGAGGTGGAAGGCGGGAAAATGGCGGATTCCTCGGGGCGCGGCGCTGGGTGAGTTGAGGCGCCCGCAGGTCTGGATTTGTAGACGCCAGAGGGCTAGAGAGGATGGGCAGCGGAGTTGGGGAGTGGGGACCCTCGGGGTAAGTTCGGGTTCGACCCCGCCAGGAACCGTGCGGGCCCCTGAACACCCCGATGGTGTGCTGCCTCTGCGCATGCTCCGGAGCGCGGACACCCGACCGGCCCCGAGTTCCGCGTCCTCGGGTGGGACGCGGGGCGACCTCGGGCAAGCAGCCTGACCGCCCGGTGCCTCGCTTCCTCCGCTACGAAATGGGACCGATGACGCAGCTCAACCTCATAGGCGTCGTGTGAGGCTGAAACGCGCTTAGATCGGCACCTGGGTCTTTACTGTGATGTCGCTCTTGGAATTACCGTTATGAGATGAACAAGTGGTGGGCGACCAAAGTGTCCCCTTTAATCCTCCCATGCGCTTTATTCTGTGCTCCCAGTTTACTGGGGAGATGATGGAGACCCAGGGAGGGGAAGTGACTTGCCTAGGGTAACACACCATGAGCAAGAAAGAAGTTGAATAGTGACCCAGAGCTAGGCATGAATGATCCTGAGGCTGTATTTGTCTAGTTTTGTTAATTCTGCCAGTGTTGATCGTGCCAGGTGCAAACTGAAGTGAAATTGGACAGCAAGAGGAATCACTCCACCGCCCCTTGGCCGTAACCGATAGATTGACAGTAGCACTTCCCAGGTACAGGTGTACCTGAGGCTCGCACAGGTTGTAGGGATCCCCCTCAGATCGAAGCAGGTTCACCTAGGAGCCCATTCGGTTTGAGGCCACAGCGCTAGCTCAGTCCCCAGAGGGAATCTGTGCTCTTGTCTCTTTTTTTGGCTCTGAGACTGCCCCGGGGGTGACCTATGTGAGACCTGTGTGTCTTTGTTTTGCAGCGAGGAAAAAGGAGGAAAAAGCAAGTGTGAACAGTTAGGAAGCTGTCGGGTTAGGAGGAGCCTGTGGGCGACCACAACTCCTGGCACCTGGCGAACATTTACTAAGTTGCCTCTCCCCACGGTGGCCTGGAAGTGTCCCCAGCATTGCCTGGGTCTCACTTTGGGGTCCTGGGAGCCCGCTTCAGAGGAGGTGGCCGCTGGGACCAGTGGAGCCGCCCTTGATGATGGGAGCAGGAGTTACGGTGCCCTGGGTGTGGCCCTGCCCCTTCACTTGCCCCCCCCCTACTACTTGCCCCTCCTGTGTTGCTGGTGTCTGTTCCTGGATCCCTTCTCTTTCCACTAGATCAGGCTGAAACCCTGAAACCCCTAGTCATCCCAGACTCTCCCTCTCCTGCACCCCCATGGCTGATGAGTCAGCGATTCCTATCTCAGGGTTCCTTCTTTCCTATTACATCAGGCATCATTCTATTTTTATTTTTATTTTTATTTATTTATTTACTGAGATGGAGTCTCACTCTGTTGCCCTGGCTGGAGTGCAATGGCGTGATCTCGGCTCACCGCAACCTCTGACACTCCCTGCAGCCTGTGTCAGCCTCCCAAGTAGCTGGGACTACAGGTGCCTGCCACCACCCCGGCTCATTTTTGTATGTTTAATAGAGATGGGGTTTCACCGTGTTAGCCAGGATGGTCTGGATCTCCTGACCTTGTGATCCACCTGCCTCAGCCTCCCAAAGTGAGGTACCTGCCAGGACCACTCCTAGTACCTGTCTATCAAGATGTTGATCTTCCCTTTCTTTGAAGGAGCTCTGTGTTTTGTTCACCACTGTGTCTCTACTGGTATACAGTAGGTGCATCAATGTCTGGTGAATGAATGAACCCAGGGATAATTTGAGATCTCCTGCGATCTCTCCCACGGAGCTCTCATTACCCTCCTCTCTTCTCAGTTCAGATGTTCACCTATGCCTTCTTGCCCAGGTGACTAGGGCTGGCTACTCCTTTTGTCTCTCTTCCTGTTGAGGTAGCCCAGCCTCACTGAAATTGTCCTCAGGCAACCCTTGGACTGGGCTATCTGAGCTTCAACTAGCAGAGGCACCTCGCCGGCTTCCCTGTGCTTCTTGGGCAGTGAGATGAACAAGACCTGTCTCTCTTCTCTTGCAGGAAGCCTGCAACCGGCCCCACCAATCCTAGCAGCGCCAAGAAGAAGGAGAAAAGAGTTCAAGGTGAGCAGTGTCAGGATCTCTTTAAGGAACATGGTTTTCTTTTTTCATTACGTGCTTTTGGAGGAAGGAAAAAACAGGCCGGAAAAGGGGGCCTATGGCTTTACTTCCTTGTAGTCACACGTCTGGGGATTGTGGATTTGGCCGTCCCAGCCCTGCGGCGAGGGCTGTGTCAGGAACGGTGGTGGTCATTTTGAGCAGCGGCTTCCCTTGCGGCCATGGGGGTCATGGGCTGTGTCCAGGACATGTCTCCTGGAAGCGTGGGTGTAGAGACCATGGAGATCATTATCTAGAATCAAACTCTTGTCTTTTTTTTGAGACAGGGTCTTGCTCTGTTGCCCAGGCTGGTCTCGAACTCCTAACCTCAAGTGATCCTCCTGCCTCCGCCTCCCAAAGTGTTGGGATTATAGGCATTAACCACTGCCCCCGGCCTAAAATCAAACTCTAAATTCCCACTGCGTAAGCGTTGTCAGTCTCATGAGGGGTGCCTGTACATCTGATTTCCACCTATTGGTCTGGGGTCACCGTTAACAGCCTCCCCTACAAGCCAGGATCACACTGCTGCACTCCAGCCTGGGCGATGGAGTGAGACTGTCTCAAAACAAAAAAAAAAGGAAATGTGGCTGGACATGGTGGCTCACGCCTGTATCCCAGCACTTTGGGAGGCCGAGGCGGGTGGATCACGAGGTCAAGAGTTCGAGGCCAGCCTGACCAACATGGTGAAATCCCATCTCTACTAAAAATACAAAAATTATCTGGGCATGGTGGTAGGTGCCTGTAATCCCAGCTACTCAGGAGGCTGAGGCTGGAGAATGGCTTGAGCCTGGGAAGTGGAGGTTGCTGTGAGCCACGACCGCGCCACTGCACTCCAGCCTGGGTGATGAGCAAAACTCTATGTCAAAAAACAAAGGAAATGCTCGGCTTGCATGGTAGATTCTAGAGTGCATCGCTGGAGGTCAAGACAATGATACAATGAGGTATTTTCTCAGTGTATGCAGTGTTGCAGGGCCCAATTCAGCGAGCTTAGAGCAGGATTTTATTTCCAAGTGAGGCAAGGTTTGAGTGTTTCAGCATCGCTGGGTGAGTTGTCTTTTTATTTCCTGACCACTTATTCCCAAGTTCTAAACATCGCATGTTAATCTCGCATATGACACCTGGTATATTTATGAGCTACCTCATTCTTGGACAAGAATTGTATCCTTCTTTATAACATTGCTTCTGTGGAAAATTCAGCCTGTTTGTTTATTTGTCTGTTTATTTTTTTGAGATGGAGTCTCGCTCTGTCACCCAGGCTAGAGTGCAGTGGTGCAATCTTGGTTCACTGCAGCTCCCGCCTCCCAGGTTCAAGCGATTCTCTGCCTCAGCCTCCTGAATAGCTGGGATTACAGGTGCGCGCCACCACCCTGGCTCATTTTTGTGTTTTTAGTAGAGACAGGGTTTCACCATTTTGGCCAGGCTGGTATCAAACTTCTGATCTCAAGTGATCCGTCCACCTCGGCCTCCCAAAGTGCTGGGATTACAGGCGTGAGCCACCGTGCCTGGCCAGCCTGTTTGAAACAAACAGTTGTATCCTGGTTTTCTGGAAACTTGAAAGTGCTTTTCTTTCCCTACCGTCCAAGGCAGCCCAAGCCTGAGATCCTTCTTGTTGAGCAAAACTGTTTGCTGATACTACTAGAAAGACCCGGGCTGGATGGTCTCTCTGCTGGGAACTGGGGATATCCTTTCTCTCAGTGTTCGATCACCATCCAGGGGGAGACTCTTTATGTGGCTTGGTTCTGTCCCTGGGACCCCACCTGGTCCTGGCCTCAGCCCTTAGAGACCTGTATCATGAGAATGGCCTCCCAGTTGTCCATATCTGCTGGGCAGCCACCTGTACCCACGCTCGCTCTGCAGGCATGGCGCATTCCTGCCCTGAGGCTGCCCAGATTGACAGCCCAGCCCTTTGGCTGACTGCAGGATCCTTGTTAACTCTGAGGGCACCTCCTTTCCTCTCAAGGTAGCAGCTGCAGCCCCAGTCCTCAACAGAAGAATCAACTGGCGCAAAGATATGGTTGAAGTCGCAATCTCACTTGACGGAATTCTCAAGCTGTGTGACATTGAGCATGTCGCTCTCCCTGGGTCTCTTCAGTACAAAGGCAAACCTCTGAGCTCTATGGCACTGATACAATGCCGAAGTATTCTTTTTTTTTTTTTTTTTTAAATGAGACAGAGTCTCACTCTGTCGCCAGGCTGGAGTACAGTGGCACAATCTCGGCTCACTGCAGCCTCCGCCTCTCAGGTTCCAGCGATTCTCCTGCCTCAGCCTCCCAAATAGCTGGGATTACAGGCATGTGCCATCACGCCTGTCTAATTTTTGTAGTTTTAGTAGAGACGGGGTTTCTCCATGTTGGCCAGGCTGGTCTCGAACTCCTGACCTCAGGTGATCTGCCTGCCTCGGCCTCCCAAAGTGCTGGGATTACAGGCGTGAGCCACTGCGCCTGGCCTAGAATCATTCATTTGACATATTCTTGAGTGCCTACCCCGTGCCAGGTGGTGGAACATAGCAGCACGCAAAGGAGACAAAAATCCCGGGCCCCTGGGGCTCTGGGGGGAGGTGGGCATTGCATGAGAACCATAAGGAGGCTGTGGGGTGCGCTAGCAGATACTGTGACAAAATGGCAGGCAGGGGCAGGCGTGCTGTGGTCTGAACTGAGCAGAGCCTTGAGAGAGGGAGGTGCCTGCAGGGGGATGCACAGCAAGGGAGTCCACGCAGCAGAGCAGCCAAATAGAGCACGTGAGAGGTGAGAAAGTGATAAGGGTAGAGGCAAGTTGCTGGTGGCACCGGGCTCAGAAGTTTCCCGGAGGCACTCAGGCTTCCTGAGCCCATGGACCCAGCACGCCAGCCTGTCTCAGCCCTGAAGGGCGGCTGGAGGCTGATGGAAGGTTTCAGGAAGGAGGGAGCGAGCAATGGTTGTGCCTGGTGGCTCAGATGGCCAGGACTGAGAATGGACCGCTGGGCTCAGGAGCAAGGGAGGTCACAGTGGTCTTGTCCAAAGGTGTTCTGGTTCAGTGGTGTGTCTGCAAGCTGGACTGTGGGGGGTGGGATTCAAGGGAAGAAGAAAGAAGAGGAAGAGGAGCTGGTGAGTAAAGAACTCTGGAGTGTTTGCTGTTGAGGGGATGGGAGAAATGGGGGAAGGCATCTGGTGGAGAGAGGAGCTATGGGGACTGAGGCAGGGAGGTGGGAGTTGCAGGGAGTTTCCTTGTGGAAGTGAGGGCTGGGTTTTAGCGCCCAGTATGGGGGCGCTTTACCTGGGAGCACAGAGGTCCATTCACAGGGCCAGGGGGATGCAACCCTCCGGACTAGAGGTGACTGGTTGTAGTGGCTGGAGGGTCTCCTGGGGCCACTTCTGTCTTTCCAATGAAGGAGGAAACAGGTCACTGGCTGAGACTGAGGGTTGGGCCAGGCGTAGGAGGTGGGAGGAACAGGTTTTTTGGGGGGGTGTCCGGTCGGGGAGAGGGCTGGGGGACAGAACGGAACCAACCAGATCCAGTCCAGACTCCTACTCCCAGAAGCTGAGGTGACAGGTGGCATTTGTTTATCCACAGCCATGCTCCCAGGAGTAGCCCTGGCAGGAGACGTGGGGTCGGGCTGTCACCAGGCATTTGGCTCTGAAGAAGGCCTGGGTGTTGGGCATGTCTCAGGGCAGGGGGTCCCAAACTGAGTAAGGGGCGGGGGGAGTAAAAGATAGTACCAGGAGTGAGTCCTAGACACACGCAGGCGGGGGAAGGGGCCGTTGGGGTCACATGAGCTGGGAGGAAGGAGTAAGCCACCTGGAGGCTGAAAGCTCTTTCTTCTTTCCCTCCCCCTTGCCTGAGTGCACTTGCAGCTTTGACCTTGGGGGGTGTTCCTTGATCTTAGTTCCTCAGGAACTCTGCGACTCCACAGATGGCTTGGGACTTGCATACAGTAGGCGTCCTATGCATGCTCGAGGCTGCTGAAGGATGTGATCAGAGGCAAGCAGGAGGAGTGGTGACCTCTGTTCTGGTCACTGAGTGGGGAGGGCCCCTGGCATGTGGGTCTCTGGGGCGTGGGGTCTGGGTGTGTGGGGCCTTCGGTCCTTTATAGTTTTGTTGTGCACCAACAGTGTGTCTCTGCAGGTGGAAGAGTGATTGAGTCCCGTTATCTGCAGTATGAAAAGAAGACAACCCAAAAGGTAAGGCCGCACCCACCTTCCGTTTGCAGCAGATCTGAGCGTGGTTCTGAGTAACTGGGATTCTGAAACTAGTCATGGGAGGCGGTTACAACCTGGTCCTGAAGGAAGCATTTTGGGGTCTTCACCCAGGTGCTTTTGAGACCATCAGCCCTTCATGCTGCCAATTGTGAGTCTCTGTCATCGGCGGCTTATGGCTATAAGCATCTCTTTTACGAAGCTGTGATCGCCATTGAAACATAATATTGTTCTTACCCTTTTTTTTGTTTTTGTTTTGGAGACAAGGTCTCTCTCTGTCATCCAGGCTGGAGTGCAGTGGTGTGATCACGGCTCACTGCAGCCTCAACCTCCCAGGCTCAAGCCATCTTCTCACCTGAGCCTTCTGAGTAGCTGGGACCAAAGGCGTGTGCTACCACACCAGCTAATTTTTAAACGTTTTTGTAGAGACGGGGTCTCCCTATGTTGCCCAGGCTTGTCTTGAGCTCCTGAGCTCAAGTAATCCTCCCGTCTTGGCCTCCCAAAGTGTTGGGATTACAAGCGTGAACCCTTGCGCCCAGGCTGTTCTTGCCTTTCAACCCAGTTAATTTGCTTTCTGGATTCTGAAGCTGTCTTCTCGAGTGCCCAGCACACACTTCTTGGTGTCTTGCTGGTATTTAAAAAAGCAGCTACTTTGGGAGGCCGAGGCGGGCGGATCACTTGAGGCCAGGAGTTCGAGACCAGCCTGGCCAACATGGCGAAACCCTGTCTCAACTGAAACTACAAAAATGAGCCGGGCGCAGTGGCGTGCGCCTGTAATCCCAGCTACTCAGGAGGCTGAGGCAGGACAATCTCTTGAACCTGGGAGGCGGAGGTTGCAGTGAGCTGAGAGTACACCACGGCACTCCAGCCTTGGCGACAGAGCAAGACCCTGTCCCCTGTCTTAAAAAAAAAAGAGAGTTAAAAAAAAAAAAACAGCTACAGATTTTTAGAGAAAAACTATGGGAAAAATGACATGCCTTGATCACTCTGAATTGGAGGAAGAGTTTAGTGAACTATCGTGTAGGCACACCATGAAATACTATGAAACCATTGAAACTAATGGCATGAAAGATATTTAACCACGTGAGAAGGTGCTTTGTGTGAGAGTTGGTGTGAACAATCAGTAGATTATACAATTAGATATTTTCTTTCAGTGAAGTCAAGGTTGGATTCTTCCCTCTGCTTTCCAAATCTTGGTTTATGATAAAATTAAGTCAAATTCCCACTGCCTGTCTTCCGCTCTGGTTGGCTGGTGGGTTCTTGACCCTGTGACTTAAGATTTGGCTTGAGAAAAGAGGATACCTTTGCACAAACAGATATTCTTCTCAGAGCAATTTTCAACAAAGAGTCACAGTCTTCACACTCCAAATTTTCATGTTGTCACCAAGACTTGGTTACAGCGCCCCTGTGTGTCTGCGTGCTGTAACATTTTAGCCCTTTAGATCTTTTCTGGTTTTTCCTCCCATTTTTAAAATCAAGGTATCATTTACATGGAGTCAGCATCTCTCTTTTCAGCATAGGGTCCTGCCTGTTTTGACAGACATAGACAGTCATGGAACCGCCTCTATAATCAAGCTACAGAATGAGTCATCCCTAAATCCCCTTGTGCTCTGATAGGACCAGCCCCTCTTCCACCGCCAGGCAACCACAGATTGGCTTTCTGAATCTGCAGTTTTGCCTTTTTTAGAAGGTCATATCTGTGGCATCACAGTTTGCAGCCCTTGCCTCTGACTCCTGACACTTAACAGAGTGCCTTTCAAGTTCCTCTGTTGTTGCATGTATTGCAGGTAGGTTCTTCCTTTTTTTTTTTGTTTTTTTTTTGAGATGGAGTCTCGCTCTGTCAGCCAGGCTGGAGTGCCATGGTGCGATCTCAGCTCACTGCAACCTCTGCCTTCTGAATTCAAGCCATTCTCCTGCCTCAGCCTCCAGAGTAGCTGACATTACAGGTGTGTGCCACCCCACCTGGTTAATTTTTGTATTTTTAGTAGAGACAGGGTTTTGGCATGTTGGCCAGGCTGGTCTCGAACTCCTGGCCTCAAGTGATCCACCTGCCTCAGCCTCCCAAAATGCTGGGATTCCAGGCATGAGCCGCCATGCCTGGCCTGGTTCCTTCTTATGGCCGAATAGTATTCCATCAAGTGGATGGACCACAGTGTGTTCATCTGTTCATTGATTGACAGGCAGTCACTTGATTTCCTGTCTTGGTGATTATGAATAAAGCCTCCGTAAACATTCTTGTGCGGTTTTTTGTGTAGACGTGTTTTTATTTCTCCCAAGAGAAATAAAATGTGGAACCATGTAAAAAATGAGGATTGCTGGCTCGTAGAAAAACTCGGACTGTGTTTCCTGCTCTCCCACTCAACAACAGTCAACACAGGACTTCTGTGACCGGTAGGAGGGAAGGTTCCCCCACCAGCAAGCAGCAGCCACCAGCTGGGTGTCTTCCAGTTCAATTCTGACACACTCTACCTGGAAATAGCATCAGAACCTATAGGGTGAGGGCTCAGTCCCCAAGACTGCCCCTCTTCTGCCACTAGAACTTCTGACCAAGTTCAAGTTGGGGTTCCCATGACCCCCCTCTTTGGGTTCAGTTAATTTGCAGGAGTGACTCACAGAACTCAAGGAAACTCTTAGGTTTACCAGTTTATTATAAAGGATATTACAAAAGATACAGATGGAGCCGAGTGTGGTGGCTCATGCCTGAAATCCCAGCAATTTGGGAGGTTGAAATGAGAGGATTATTTGAGGCCAAGAGTTCCAGACTAGCATGGGCAAGACCCTGTCTCTGAAAAAAATTTTTTTTTCAATAGCCAAGTGGCTGGGCATGGTGACTTAGGCTTGTAATCCCAGCACTTTGGGAGGTCAAGGTGAGAAGATTGCTTGAGCCTAACAGTTTGAGGTCAGCCTGGGCAACATAGCAAGACCCTATCTCTACAAAAAAATAAAAATAGCTGGGTGTAGTGGTGGGTGCTTATAGTCCCAGCTACTCAGGAGGCTGAGGCAGGAAGATTGTTTGAGCCCAGGAGGTTAAGTCTGCAGTGAGTCACTGCACTCCATCTTGAGTGACAGTGACATCCTGTCTCTTTTTTTTTTTTTTTTTAAGATAAGAGATGTGTAGGGTGAGATATGGGGGAAGGCGCACAGAGCTTCCATGGCCTGTTCAGGCATACTACCCTTTAGGAATCTCCACGTGTTCAGCTATCTGATCTGAAATCTCTCCAAGCTCTGTCCTTTTGTGTTTTTTTTTTTTTTTTTTTAATTTTATTTTTGAGATGGAGTCTCACTTTGTTGCCCAAGCTGGAATGCAGTGGTGCGATCTTGGCTCACTGCAACCTCCGCCTCCTGGGTTCAAGCTATTTTGCCTCAGCCTCTCGAGTAGCTGGGATTATAGGCACACGCCACCATGCCCAGCTAATTTTGTATTTTTAGTAGAAACGATGTTGCTCCATGTTGGTCAGGCTGGTCTTGAACTCCTGATCTCGTGATCTGCCCACTTCGGCCTTCCAAAGTGCTGGGATTACAGGCACGTGCCACCACGCCCAGCTCCTTTTGGATTTTTATGGAGTCTTCATGACTTAGGCATGATTGAAGCATGGACAGCCCTGTGGAAATGAGATTGGTCAAAAAGGATATGCTCTAAACCCAGCAAGGACTGTCTGTTCAGATTCTTCTTGGCCTCTGTTGCATTTTTTCGTCTAGGGTGTGAGGCAGGACCCTCTCTGGCAGGTGAAGGGAGTGTGGGAGGTCAGAGAGATCCTGCTTACTGTGACAAGGGCTTATAGGAGTTACAAGCCGTGAATTGTACATGAAAACATCTGTCTCTATATAATGGTAACAAGAAACTACCTGTGTTCCACAGTGGCTGCGCCGCCTTTATGTTCCCACCAGGCACATAGATGAAGAGTACAAGTTGTTACTTTCACATTCTAGCCAGTCTTGTGGGTGTGAAGTGATACTTCATTCTGGTTTTCATTTGTGTTTTCATAATAGCCGATGATACTGAGCATCTTTTCATGTGCTTATTTGCCATTCCTGTATCTTTGCTGATGTGTCTGTTGAGATCTTTTGTCCAGTTTTAAATTGGGTTGTTTTCTTATTATTGAATTTTGAGGGTGCTTTCTATATTCTGGATACCAGCTCTTTGTGGTGCTTTGCAAATATTCTCTTCTAGTCTGGCTTGTCTTTTCATGCTGTTAAGTGTTTTAATTTAAGAGGCAGAAGTTGTCGATTTTGGTGAAGCCCAGTTGATCACTTTCCCCATTTGTGGATTGTACTTTTGGAGTCTTATCCAAGATATCTCCACCTAATCCAAGATCACAGATTTTCTCCTGTTTTCTTTGTTTTGGAGTTTTGTGGTTTAGGTTTTACTTTTAAGTCTGTGAGTTAGTTTTTGTGTATGGTGTGATGTTTAAATCAAAGTTCATTTTTTCATGTATGGGTGTTCAGTTGTTTCTATCCCATTTATTGAAATGATTTTCCTTTTTCCCGTTGTATTTTCTCATCATCTGTGTCAAATACCAGTTGACCATATATGTGGGCATCGTGTCTAGGCTCTGTTCTTTTCCATTGTTCTATGTATGCATCTTTATGCTAGTTTCACACTACTGAGGTTAGTGTAGCTTTGCACTAAGTCATGAGATCAGGTAATGTGAGACCTCCCACTATGCTTTTCCAAGACTATTTAGTCTCTTCTGGTTCCTTTGGCTTTCCATAGAGATTTTAGAATTGTCATTTTCTAGAAAAATATCTGCTGGATTTTGATTACATTGAATCCATAAATCAGGGAGAATGCCTTCTTAATAACATCGAGTCTTTCAATCCATGAACATGGTATGCTTCTCCATTTATATTTAGATCTTCCTGGATTTCTTTCAACTTTGTTTTGTAGCTTCCAGATTATAGATCTTACACATATTTTATTGGGTTTATAGCTAAGCATTTGGTGTTTAGTGCCATTGTATATGGTACTCTCTTTTAATTTCAGTCTCCAAACCTGTTCATTGCTACTTCATTGCTAGAGATGTGAACTTTTACATATTGACCCTGCGTCCTGCACCCTTGCTGTATTAGAGTTCTTTTCAGAGAAACAGAATCAATCAGAGATGCTTATGAAAGGATATAAATATATAAAAGGGGGATTGGCTTTTTTTTTTTTTTTTTTTTACGCGGGATTGGCTCGTGTGATTATGGAGACTGAGAAATCCCAGGATCTGCTGTCTGCAAGCTAGAGAGCCAGGAAGGTTGGTGGTTTAGTTCGGTGTGAGTCTGAAGGCCTGAGACCAGGGGAGCCAACGGTGTAAGTCCCAGTTTGAGGGCAGGAGGAGATGGGGTAAGATGTCTCAGCTCAACCAGGCAAGCAGGAAGCAAAAGGCATGAATTTCTCCTCCTTCCACTGTTTTGTTGTATTCAGGCCCTCAAGGGATTGGATGGTGCCCATACACACTGGGGAGGGCAGTTTATTGCATCCACCAATTCAAATGCTGATCTCATTAGTAAACACAGGCACACCCAAAAATGTTCAGTCTGGGGCACCCCATATCCAGTCAAGTTCACACACAAAATTGAAAGAAAACTCTTGTGAAACTTACTTACTAATTTTAATAGCAGTTTTGAAGATGTTTGGGGATTTTCTACATGAAAAATTACGTCTGTGAAAACAAGAGTTTTACTTTTCCTTTCCAACCTGTTTGCCTTTTACTTCTTATTTGAGGACCTCCACTGTGATACTGAATGAGAGTGGTGTCTGTGCATCGTCATGTCCTTGCTCTGGTCTCGCTCTGTCTCCCAGGCTGGGGTGCAGTGGTGTGATCATAGCTCACTGCAGCCTCAAACCCCTGGGCCTGAGCGATCCTCCCAACTCAGCCTCCTAAGTAGCTGGGACCCTGGCCGTGGCCACTGCACCTGCCCCTTGCGTTTTATAAGGTTTTCGTTTTGCTTTTGGTTATTAGAAGGGCAGTGTTCCGTGTGTTACTTAAAAAAAATATTTTTGACAATGTATGTGTAAAAACTTTGTTTTTCCTGATGACCAAAGTTATATGTTCTCTCTCGAAAACTAGCAAATACTGAAATGTGTCTAGAAAAAAATCAGTCATCTGTAATCTGCCATGTCAAGAATCACCAGCAAACCTTTTGGTAGTTTCCTATGTTCTCTGCAAGTGAGCATCTACATTTTGACAAAAGTTGTTTGTCCTGTATATATGAGGTAAAATTTCAAACCTCTTTAAATGTCTCCCCTGCCTCAAAGTAAGAGCAGTTACGAAACACAGTGCAGACCACATCAGGGCCCCTTGTTGTGAAGGGAGGATGTCTCGTCCTCTGAGTGTCATGTGTTCCCATAACAGGCTCCTGCAGGAGATGGGTCACAGACCCGAGGGAAGATGTCTGAAGGTGGAAGGAAATCCAGCCTGCTCCAGAAAAGCAAAGGTGCGAAACAGCCCTGGTCCTCGGGCGGCGATGAGCGCGGCAGTACATTTTGTCTCCATGGGTGCTAAGTTAAAGTTCCCTCTTTCCTTTCTGGAAAAGGTCAGAAGCAGTGAGCAAAGAGTTGGCGTGTAAGGACAGACCGGGGGGATGTGGGGAGGTGCGCAGGGATGCGGAGAAAAGGGGAGATCACTTCTTCCCTGTGTGGCCCCAGATAAAAGCCACATTCATCATGGTACTGCTTTGTGACATCAGTTTCTTGTCTACATTACTGTTTTCCTTCTGGTGCTCTGAGAGCAAGACTCTTAGAGAGGCTGTGAGGACTCATCCTGAGGTTGGGAGTTCGAGACCAACCTGGCCAACATAGTGAAACCCCATTTCTACTAAAAATACAAAAATTAACTGGGCGTGGTAGCACATGCCTATAATCCCAGCTACTTGAGGTGAGGGTGCGGGACTGAGGCAGGCGAATCACTTGAACCTGGAAGGTGGAGGTTGCAGTGAGCCGAGATTGCTCCATTGCATTCCAGCCTGGGCAACCAAGCGAGACTCTGTCTCAACAACAACAAAAAGACTCAACTCTGCTGTTTATAACATTAAAAACAGCCCCAGTCCAGACATAGAGGAACAAGTATAGCTATGTGCCAGTAAAACTACTTACAAGCAAAGGAAGCAGGCTGGATTTGACCTATGAGCTACAATTTGCCATTCCTGGTGTAGATGTTTGTGAGAATTCGCACTATGCCCTTCCCAGGCGTGGTTGAGAAGCAGCCTCACTGGAGCCAGCCTGCTAGTTTTTCCCCATCTAATTGGGTCGAAGGCCATGCATGAAGCTGGGAATGCTGGTGTGGTCAGGGGACCAGAGACTGGACCTGCTACACCTTAAAACCAGTTCTCACTCAAGGGTGATTCTGACCCCCAGGGGACTCTTTGGCAGTGTCTGGAGATGTGTTTGGTTGTCATATCTGGGGGAAGGGGTTTTACTAGCATCTGGTGGGTGGAGGCCAGGGAGGCCACTCAAATGTCCTACGATGCACAGGACACCCCCACCAGAGCAAGGAAGGATCCAGCCCCACGTGCTCGCAAAGCCATGGCTAAGAAACCTTAATTTAAACCTCACCATAATGATTTCAAAGGACTGCTTGTTTGAGTTCCATTGTATGGCTTTGTAGAAAATTAATTTTCTTAGTTCAAATGCTATACATGCTGGTGATAAAATATTCCAGGGCAAAAGCAATAGCAATAAAAAGTTACCACCTCTAGCTGGGTGTGGTGGCTCACGCCTATAATCCCAGCCAGCACTTTAGGAGGATGAGGCGGGTAGATCCCTTGAGCCCAGGAGTTCAAGATCAACCTGGACAACATGGTGAAACCCTATCTCTACTAAAAATACAAAAAAATAAATTATGTGGGCGTCGTGGCACTCGCCTGTATTCTCAGTTACCCAGGAGGCTGAAGTGGGAGGATTGCTTGAGCCCGGGAGGCAGAGGTTGCAGTAAACCTAGATTGTGCCACTGTACTCCAGCCTGGGTGACAGAGCAAGACTCTGTCTCAAAAAAAAAAAAAAAAAAAATTACCACCTCCTCACCCCAGGCTCCCAGTCTGTGCACTGAGGGCGTGTGCTCTCAATAGATTTTTGCTGATCTTTCCAGATTAAGAATTTCAACACAAATGATTGTTTTGTTGTACCCTACAGTTGCGGTGACCTTCCTCTTTTCATTTCCAGGTCATTCATTTCCTCAGCTGCATAGTTGTTCATTGAATAGTCTCATGCTTAGTTCCTAACACAACAGCGTATTGTACATGCCATCTGTTGGCGTTTGCAGCACTCCTGGGCTCTTGTATAATGGTAGCATGCTGTATGCCAGTGCCCATCTTAGACAGTGTAAGGCTTAATTTTACAGTTTAGAATATAGGTTAAAAGATGAAGGGAACTCCCAGGGAAGACAAACAGTCCAGAAGCTACAGAAAAAAGATGGAAAGATTACTTGGCTGAGTGTGGTGGCTCATGCCTGTAATCACAACACTTTGGGAGGCTGAGGTGGGTGGATCACCTGAGGTCAGGAGTTCGAGACCAGCCTGGCCAACATGGTGAAACCCCGTCTCTACTAAAAATACAAAAATTAGCCGAGCGTGGTGGCGGGTGCCTGTAATCCCAGCTACTTGGGAGGCTGAGGCAGGAGAATCTCTTGAACCCGGGAGGCGGAGGTTGCAGTGAGCTGAGATCGTACCATCGCACTCCAGCCTGGCTGACAAGAGTGAAACTCCATCTCAAAACAAAAAAGATGGGAAGAGAGTAGAGGGTAGAATGGGAGTATGGCATCGTATCCCACCCTTAGCATCCTGTAAACTAGCAGAAAGGCTTATTTGCGTCTCTTTGGTTATACAGAATGTCTCTCTCTTCTAGTGGTACTTTAAAAATAGAGTCAAGGTGAAGGTGATGGCTGGGAATTTCCACAGGTTTTTTTTTTTTTTTTGCCTTTCCACCTTGGACAAAATTGGGTTTTTAGAAGCAAGTGGTATTGTTCAAAAACACGGCCTCGTTTCCTGGCTTCAATGGAGAGTGTCTCTTGACTGTGCTGACTTTTGGGGATTCTTTTCTTAACAGCAGATAGCAGTGGGGTCGGAAAGGGTGACCTGCAGTCCACGTTGCTGGAAGGGCATGGCACGGCTCCACCTGACCTGGATCTCTCTGCCATTAATGGTAAATCATTTGTTTTGCCCCTTCTGTCACTCACTGGGGGTTGCAGTAGGTCTCAGTGGGCTTCCAAAGTACGGTTGCCCCTTGGCCTATGATGGGGTTACATCCAACAAACCCATTGTAAGTTGAAAATATTGTACAGCAAAAATGTACTTAATACCTTGGTAAAGGATATTAAACTTGCCTTTTGCCCCTTGCAAAGTTGAACAACTTTAAGCTGGACTGTTATAAGTCCATATACTCCTCAATTTATGATGAGGTTACATCCCGATAAACCCATCATTTAAAAAAATGGCAACCAGGGACCGTCTAGATACGCTACTCACCATTAAAAATGCTGTGCTTTATCTTAGACAAAAGCATCATCAGAAAAACGCCACAGTTAGCAAAAACAATAGCAAAGAAACCCGAGTCGACATCATTTTCTGCCCCTCGGAAAAAGAGCCCAGTAAGTGTTTGAAACAAGAGGGCAGCCACAGACGGGCTGCATAGATGTGATTTAGATATCCACTCTGAACCAGGTGCCGAGTGCCCACGGATCCAAGAACAGATGAGACAGCCATGCCCTTTAGGACAAAAATCAAGACCACAAATGTTCTTAGATCGTTTGTAGAGTGTACATTTCCCCGAGTACACATTCAGTAGTGGATACCAATGTGGAACCATGTAAAAAATGAGACAGGGGACTTCTCTGTGCTCACGCTGTGCTAGGAAAGGCACAGTGCCAGGCTCTGTCCCTTGGTGGGAGGACGGCTAGGCTGTGGTCTCACTAAGGTGAGGACTAGACTGGTGGGTGGGGGACCAGCAGGTGGGGAGACTGCATTCTGGTCCTGGTGCAGCACCAAATTGGTGGGTATCCTCAGCTTGTCCTTGACTACCCAGCTGCCGCTGTCTCTTCACCTGCCAGATGCCAGGGGAAGGAAGGTTGTGGACCTCCCTCTCTCATCTCAGAGCACCGGAGAAAACCAAACAAAAGAAAATAGAAGCAATAGACCCACTACAGTAGAGAACTACCAAATATCAAACTGAATACAGAAAATCCACACAAGCCAGAGTTCTGCCCCTGCTGGGAAAAGAGCTGGATTTATACCACTTCATCAGGAATTGAGAGGGTCTTTTTCTTTTCTTAAGGATTTATCTGAAGCGATGGAAATGATGGAGTCTCAGACACTACTGCTGACGCTACTATCCGTAAAGGTGAAAACAGTTCCTCGTTCACGTGTGCCATGGATGGAAGGGTGGCCTCCCTTCGCCATGGGGAGGGAGGCCCCACCTGCCTGAGCTTTTCTTTCACATTTAACAGATGGAGAACAACCTTGCTGAGTTTGAAAGAAGGGCAGAAAAGAATTTATTAATAATGTGTAAGGAGAAGGAGAAGCTACAGAAAAAGGCCCATGAGCTGAAGCGCAGGCTTCTCCTCTCTCAGAGGAAGCGGGAGCTGGCAGATGTCCTAGATGCCCAGGTCAGTTGTAAGTGACACTCTGTGACCAGTGAGTGTTCCCTGTGAATCTGTCCCATCTCCACTGTTTCGGGTAGCATTCGTAATAGGGTGTGATTGCTCACTGGCTTCTCACTCTGTGTCAGGCTTTTAATGCCACACTTGCTGTGGTCCTAGTGTTGGTCTGTGGTGACGCTTTTAGAGGATGAGGTTACGAAGTGAAGTGTGAACCAGTAAGGGAGGGCACGCAGCTTCTACGCCCTTGTGCAGAGACTTCCTGAGCACCCAATGATCATGGCAGCAACAGGACGACGCGCTCTGGGACCCCCCTGGAGGGTCAGGGTGCTGGTGGGAGGCACACCACTCCTAGTGCTGTGTGGTCAGCGGTGTCCGTGTGGGAGAAGGACAGGAACGAACCCCTGGAACCCGGAAAGGGCTGGTAGGCAGGGGTGGGCTCCCCACCCACTGGGTGAGTTTCCTGTGGTTGCTGGAACAGAGTCCCCCAGTCTGCATGGGCAAAACAACAGGAATTTATTGTCCTATGGTTCCGGAAGCTGAAAGACTGAGATTGAGGTGTTGGAGGTCGGCTCTGTCTGAGGCCTGCGAGGGAGAATCTCTCCTGGCCCTGTCTTTGGCCTGTGAATGGTTGTCTTCTCTGTCTGTTCACATGTCCTTCCCCCTGTGTGTGTCTGTGTCCCCCTTTCCCCACAAAACACCAGTCGCGTTGGATTAGCACCCCTCACAAAACCCCCCGATCACCTCATGTTAATTTAATGACCCTGATAAAGTCCCTATTTTCAAATAAGGGCACATTCCAAGGTACTAGGGGTGGGAACGTCAGGTATGAATTTGGGGAGATACAGCTCAACCCCTAACATCCAAAATTTTCGTGTGAGCACCCCTGCAGCTAGACCTTGGACTGAGTACAGGGTCCCTGGACTGAGTACAGGGTCTCTGACCTTAGGGAGCTCAAAATGGATGAAAAAAAGACAAACCCAGTTGACCCTCAAACAACAAACATGAATTTGAGTGTGAGGTTCTCCTTACATGCAGATTTTTTTCAATAAATATATTGGAAAAAGTTTTAGAGATTTGTGACAATTTGAAGAAACTCAGCTGAACCTCATAGCCTAGAAATACTAAAAAAATTAAGAAAAAGTTAGGCATGTCATGAATACATACATATCTGTCCCAGCATGGGCAACATAGTGACACCCAATCTCTACAAAAAAAAAAAAAAATTTTTTTTTTTTGAGATGGAGTCTTGCTCTGTTACCCAGGCTGTACAGTGGCGCGATCTCAGCTCACTGCAACCTCCGCCTCCCAGGTTCAAGTGACTCTCATACCTGCGCTTCCTGAGTAGCTGGGACTACAGGCATGCACCACCATGCCCAGCTACATTTTGTATTTTTAGTACAGACAGGGTTTTGCCATGTTGGCCAGGCTGGTCTCAAACTCCTGACCTCAAGTGATCTGCTCTCCTCAGCCTCTGAAAGTGCTGGGATTGTAGGTGTGAGCCACCACGTCTGGCCAATCTCTATAAAAATTAAAAGTTAGCCAAGTGTGGTGGCATATGCCTATAGTCCCAGCTACTTGGGAAGCTGAGACAAGAGGTTTGCTTGACCCTGGGAGGTGGAGGCTACAGTGAGCTATGATCACTCCACAGCACTCCAGCCTGGGCAACACAGTAAGATCTGTCTGTAAAAAATATATATGTGCAGTGGCTCACGCCTGTAATTCCAGCACTTTGGGAGGCTGAGGCGGGTGGATTTCTTGAGGTCAGGAGTTCGAGACCAGCCTAGCCAACATGGTGAAACCGCGTCTCTACTAAAAATACAAAAAGTTATCTGGGCATGGTGATGCGTGCCTGTAACCCAGCTACTTGGGAGACTGAGGCACGAGAATCGCTGGAACCCGGGAGGCGGAGGTTGCAGTGAGCCGAGATTGCGCCACTATACACCAGCCTGGGAGACAGAACAAGACTATGTCTCAAAATATGTGTGTGTGTGTGTGTGTGTGTGTGTATATGTGGTGTGTGTGTATGGTATGTGTGTGGTGTGTGTGTATAGATGCTAATCTATTTACATGTTTATTGAATGTTAATCAGTAAGGTTTCAGTCAACAGTTGCTATCAGTAAATTCAGGGGAAGTCAAAAGTTATATATGGATTTTTGACTGCACAGGAGTTGATGCCCCAAACTCCCGTGTTGCTCAAGGGTCAACTGTATATCATTTCAAACCCCCATGAAGACCCAGACAGCGTGTTTGGGACGGGAGTGGGCCGTGCCGGGAATGCCTTTGTGGAAGGCAGACGTTTAGGCGCAGTGCTGTAAAGCAGGTGGGCCCAGCTTAGGGCCTAAGCCTAGAACCACTGGAAAGCAGACGTGCGTTCTCAGGAAGGGGCCTGGGCCGCTGTACCATCCACTTGGCTCTCTTGGGGAGAGCTCACCACACCCTTGGAAACTTCCTGAGCTCTGAGCCCCTCGGGGGTCACGAAGAACGGTGCTGTATCTTAATCCTGCACAATCCGTTAAGCTTCCAGAGAGGGGACTCCAGGGTCTCCCCCCATTATCCCTTCTGCTTACAGATCGACATGCTCAGTCCCTTCGAGGCAGTGGCCACACGCTTCAAGGAGCAATACAGGACGTTCGCCACGGCCCTGGACACCACCAGGCACGAGCTGCCCGTGAGGTCCATCCACCTGGAGGGAGACGGGCAGCAGCTTTTAGGTAGGAAACGGGACATCCCAGTGCGTGTGCAGCAGGCGGGGTGAGGAGTGTGTGTGGGTGCTCTCCGTGGGCCTGACGTCATCACCACAAGTGTCCTCTTCCCCATCTAAGGCAGAGGATGGGGAGGGCTGGTCAGGCTGTGGTTCCTGCAGGGTCTTGCCCTGAGTAAGTCACCACACTGGGATTTGAACCTTGGGCAGTGGGATTCACAGTGATCTGTCCTGCCGAAAGGCATTTTACAGGGACGACCTGTAGTCTCCTGAGTCCTGCGCCTAACAAATGTGCCTTAGTGGTCGCAGGGTGACAAGACCACCAGCCGCACCCTGGCTTTCCCCCTCAGCAGAGCAGTGAGGTCCCTTTCAGGCATAGGATTCCTACCTAATCTCTAACTTGAAAACTTTGGCAAGTGTGAAAAAACTGCCACGCTGCATCTTAAATTCTCTTCAGAACAATCTTCCCAAAGACAGCGTCTCGCTCAGGCTGGAGTGCAGTGGCACAATCTCAGCTTACTGCAACCTCTGCTTCCTGGGTTTAAGTGATCTCCCACCTCAGTCTTCTAAGTAGCTGGGAGTACACGTGTGTACCACCAAACCTGGCTAATTTTTTTTTTTTTTTTCTGTAGAGACGGGATTTCACTATGTTGCCAAGGCTGGACTTGAACTCGAGTTCAAGCAGTCCTCCCACCTTGGCTTCCCAGAGTGCTAGGATTATAGACATGAGTCTCCATGGCCTGCCATTGTTCTTTTTTTTTTTTTGGAGGTGGAATCTTCTTGCGTAGTTGCCCAGGCTGGAGTGCAGTAGAGCAATCATAGCTCACTGTAGCCTCGAACCTCTCAGGCTCTGCTCAGATCCTCCCACCTCAGCTTCCTGAGTAGTAGCCTCCCTAGTGCTTCAGGCATCCACCACTGCACTTGGCTAAAATTTCTTTTTGAAACGGAGTTTCACTCTTGTTGCCCAGGCTGGAGTGCAATGGCGCAATCCTGGCTCTCTGCATCCTCCGCCTCCCGGGTTCAGGTGATTCTCCTGCCTCAGCCTCCTGAGTAGCTGGGATTACAGGCACGCGCCACTGTGCTTGGCTAATTTTGTATTTTTGATAGAGACGAGGTTTCTCCATGTTGGTCAGGCTGGTCTTAAACTCCTGACCTCGGGTGATCCGCCTGCCATGGCCTCCCAAAGTGCTGGGATTACAGGTATGAGTCGCTGTGCCTGGCACACCTGGCTAATTATTGTTTATGTTTTTGTAGAGATGAGGTCTGGCTATGTTGCCCAGGCTGATCTAGAACTGCTGGACTCAAGTGATCTCCCACCTTGGCCTCCCAAAGCACTGGGTTCCTGAATAGGCGTAAGCCCCCCGCCCGGCCAGGTTTCTGATTTTATAACTGCGGTCACCTCCACATCTGTAACTCAGAAAACGCTCAGTCTCTTAGGTAGTTGCTGGGAACTGGCCTAGGGACCGTGTTGAGTTTTCTGGGGCTATCATACCAAGTGACTACAGAATGGGTGGTTTGAAACAACAGAGATATTCTCTCCCAGTTCTGGGAGTCTTGATTTCAGCCAGAAGTCTGAAGTCAAGGCGTTAATGGGATTGGCTCCCTCCAGGGGCTGTCGGGTGAGCCCATCCTGTGTCTCCCCCACCTGCTGGTGGCTGCCGTCATCCCTTGGCGTTCCTTGGCTCTGGCTGCGTCCCTCCATTCTCTGCCCGTCTTCACGTGGCCTCCTCCCTGGCTGTCTTGTTATTGAAATTTCCTGCATCAGGCTCAGCATGGTGGCTCACGCCTGTTATCCCAGCACTTTGCGAGGCTGAGGCAGGGGATTACGAGGTCAGGAGTTCAGGACCATCCTGGCCAAGATGGTGAAAGCCCGTCTCTACTAAAAATCCAAAAAAAATTGTCCAGTTGTGGTGGCAGGTGCCTGTAATCCCAGCGACTTGGGAGGCTGAGGCAGGAGAATCACTTGAACCCGGGAGGCGGAGGTTGCAGTGAGCCGAGATTGCGCCACTGTACTCCAGCCTGGGCAACAGAGCCAGACTCTGTCTCAAAAACCAAAAAAAAAAGACATTTCCCGCATCTGATGAGGACACCAGTCCCTGGATTAGGCCCACCCATCTTAACTCCACCCCATCCACAAAGATCCTGTTACCGGGTAAGGTCACTCACTGGGAGTGGAGGGTTGGAGTGAAATGTACGTTTTGGGGAGGGCATAATTCGGTCCACAGCTGGAGGGAGAAAGGCTGGCTGATACCGCGCTTAAAAGGCTCCCGAAACATGACTCATGTACGACTGGCCTTGATGTGACGTGTGTCGGGGAAGGGGGCGTGTTGTCCTAGTGCGGGTGACACAGGTCCCGCAGTTGCAGGCATCCCTCTGCTCAGTGGCGCAGGGAACAAGGACTGTTTTTCCGTTGCTCGTGGTCTGGCTGGGAGGCCTCAGGCATTCTCCCTGGCACAGCACAGCCTTTTTCACATATGCATTGGTTTCTGTTGAGGATCCCAGAGTGACATTTCAGTTCTGTTCCAATGTCCTCCTGGATGGTAGATGTGCCTGTCCCACAATCTCAGAGCACGGGACGGAGAAGGCACGAATGTCTTCCTTGGCTTCCGCTTCTTCCCTGTGCGCTCTCCACGGTTCCAGCACGATAGCCGAGCATCGTGAGAGAAGGCTGTTGGCCACTCCACTCCTGCGTGTCTTGCGTGGGGCACCTTGCCATCCATCGCCCACCATCCCTCTTCCCCTCCAGATGCCCTGCAGCGTGAACTGGTGACCACTCAGCACCTCCTGGCAGCGCTTGACATTGGCGATTCAGAAGAAAACGTGCAGGTGCTGGACTTACTGAGCGAACTCAAGGACGTGACAGAGAAAAAGGACCTTGAGCTCCGAAGGTACCTCGGAAAATGCTTTAAGAAAGACGTGGCAGCCTGTTTGCTCAGGACTGTTGGTGGCTGCCCTGTTGGGGTGGTGCGCATTTCCTCTTAGAGTTCAGAGGAGGTTCAGCCCCTTGAGCAAGCTGCTCTTTTCCCAGACGTTGCACGATATGAGAATGGCCAGCAGGTGTCATTGTCATCCATATTGTGGATAACAAAATCTCCAAGAGCACCTGCCTTGCCTTCCCTTGCCTTTTTTTTTTTTTTTTGAGACAGGTTCTCGCTCTGTTGCCCAGGCTGGAGTGCAGTGGCAGATCTCAGCTCACTGCAGCCTCAAACTCCTGGGCTCAAGTGATCCTCCCGCCACAGCCTCTTCAGTAGCTGGGACTGCAGGTGTGTCCCACCACACCCAGCTAACTTCCCTTTTCTAGCCCACTTCTCAGTCGTTTTTGAGCGAATGGGGATTCTAGGTGAAGTGAGGATCAAATATGCTATAAGACGGGTCCTAGATTCACAGGGTGTAAGACTCAAGCAGAGCAGGGGCAAGAGAAGAGCAAAAGAGCTCATTGCCCACTTGGAAAAATCCATGGAAGGGCCGGGCGCACTGGCTCACGCCTGTCATCCCAGCACTTTGGGAGGCCAAGGCGGGAGGATCACTTGAGGCCGAGAGTTCAAGACCAGCCTGGGCAACATGGTGAGACCTTGTCGCTATTATTTATTTATTTATTTTGAGGCAGAGTTGCCCGGGCTGGAGTGCAGTGTCACGATTTTGGCTCACTGCAATCTCCACCTCCCAGGTTCAAGCGATTCTCCTGCCTCAGCCTCCCAAGTAACTGGGATTACAGGTGCCTGCCACCACGCCCTGCTAATTTTGTGTGTTTAGTAGAGACAGGGTTTCACCATGTAGGTCAGGCTGGTCTCAGACTCCTGACCTCAAGTGATCTGCCTACCTCGGCTGCCCAGGGTGCTGGGATTACAGGCACGAGCCACCACGTCAGGCCGCTCTATTTAAAAAATACAAACATTAGTCAGGCACAGTGGTGCATGCCTGTGGTCCCAGCTACTCAGGAAGCAGAGGTGGGAGAATCATCTGAGCCTGGGGAGGTCAAGGCTATAATGAGCTGTGGTCATGCCACTGCACTACAGCCTGAGCAATAGAGTAAGACCCTGTCTCAGAAAAAAAAAAAAAAAAAAATCCATGGAAGTTCTCAAGCAGCTCGAGGAGAAAGGGTGTCACCTGTCATTCACATCCTCAAAGTAACCCAGCAGCACAGGTGCCCTCACATCAGCCGTGTTGGTGTTTTCAACGCCTTCCGGGGTAAGGTCCCAGGAGGATGTTTTTTGAACTTCTGATTGATAGAAATGGCCCAGATCTTAAAGGACTGTGCCGTGGCTTTCACAGAGCACATATCCTTGTGGGTCCAGACCCCCAAAACCCATCAAGACCCCCCCTTTTTTTTTTTTTTTACCTCCCCCAGGAGATTTCTAACCACACGCTTTTCTCCACCTCTTCCATAAGACTATCTTTTCTCTTTTTTACAATGCTAAATTTTTTTCCGAGTGCTTAAAATATTGGAAAAGGACTTATGCAAAACAGCTGCCAGCCACTGTGGCATTTCTTTCTCCTGTGGGTGGCCATGGATCAATTCAGGAGACATCAAAGGGTTATAAAGCCACAGTCCCACTCCCGGGATGACTCATTCACCCATGAACGGCAGAACCCTGATTGACCCAGTCACGTCTTAAAGGGCCCATCTCTCGCTGCTGCCGCATTGGGAATTATTATTATTATTGAGATAGGGTTTCATTTTCATTGCTTAGGCTGGAGTGCAGTACGTGATCTCAGTTCGCTGCAACCTCTGCCTCCAAGGCTCAAGCGATCGTCCCACCCCAGCCTCCCAAGCAGCTGGGACTACAGGTGTGCACCACTGCACCCGGCTAATTTTTTTTTGAGACAGAGTCTCACTCTGTCGCCCAGGCTGGAGTGCCAGTGGTGCGATCTTTGGCTCACTCCAACCTCCGTCTCCTGGGTTCAAGCGATTCTCCTGCCTCAGCTTCCCCAGTAGCTGAGATTACAGGTGCGTTCCACCACGCCTGGCTAATTTTTCTATTTTTAGTAGAGACAGTTTCACCATGTTGGCCAGGCTGGTCTTGAACTCCTGACCTCAGGCGATCCGCCCGCCTCGGACTCCCAAAGTGCTGGGATTACAGACGTCAGCCACTGCACCCAGCTTTTTAAATTTTTTTTGTACAGATGTGGTTTTACCATGTTGCCCAGGCTGGTCTCGAACTCTCTGCCTGAACTCTCTGGCCTCAAGCTATCTGCCTGCCTCGGCCTCCCAAAATTCTGTCATTACAGCACTTTAATCCCACCTCGCCCGGCCAGGGCATTAATTTTTTAACGGGAGTTTGGGAGGGGACAGATACTCCCGCCACAGCAGCAGCACAGCATGGAGCTCTGTGAACATTTCTTGGATGAATGAGTCTCTCCTTTTGTGCCTGGTGCTGTTCTTGGGGGGTTTCCCTGATTGCGTCTTTTCAGACAGATCTTCTTTGCTGCTCCTTTCCCACCGAGCATGTGGGCCGTGTGAAAATCTGCCTCCCCACGTGGCAGCCCCTCGTTCACCACATGCGTGCGCTTCACCTCGGTGAAAGCTGTTCTTTCTCCCGTCCTCAACAGGAGCTTCAGCCAGGTGCTGGAACTCTCCGCAGAGGTGAGCAAAGAGGCAGCCTTGGCAAACCAGGAAGTCTGGGAAGAGACCCAGGGCATGGCGCCCCCCAGCCAGTGGTATTTCAATCAAGATGGTGCCTGCAGAGAATCTCGGGGAGCACCCAAGGACACGCCCCTGTCTGAGGACGACAACCTGGGTGCCTCATCAGCCCCTACTCAGGCCACGTTCATCAACCCAAAGGAAGACTTTTCTTGAAGCAGCCAGGGAGAAGTCCCGCCCTGTGTCTCTCGTTCAGGGAGGGACTTGTGGTGACTCGTGGTTACATTCAGGACACTTGAGCACTTTATACACTACCGTAGCACTGTAGCTATTTTTATGTGATAATCTTGTTTGATACTTAAACAGTAACCCTGTTTTGCAGTTGAAGCCTCCGTTTTCTATGAAGGGGGCCAGTTGGAAGGCCTGTGTTGTCTTGAGTTCTTCTGGATGACTGGTCCTGAAAATCAGGGCCTCCACGACATGCCCAGTATCCCACCTTCAAGATTATTTCATGTCCTTCAGTCGCAAGGGTGGTTTTGGGACAGCAAGTTAGGAATTGGCCCTCGAGTGGACATGCTTTGTTTTATTTATTTATTTTTTTAGGGAAATGCAATTCTTCATTAGAACTCAAGTTTGCGTTTGTAAACATTCAACAGAAGGGGTAAAACAAAAACATTCACATCATCCTTCCCCCGGCACCAGCTTCTGGGGCTGAAGTAGGGAGCTTCCACTTTAACAACCCCGACTGGCTCTGGCTCCAGGGCCTGAGATGCCTTCATAATCTGGTCATGGTCCCAGGCAGCCTCGAGAAACTCCTGGGTCGCTGCCTTGCTGACAGCTTCGGGAGGTCGCTGGGTCTTGCTGGCAGCCTCGAGAGACTGCAGGGTCCCGGCCTCCCGCACCTCCACCAGGGAACCCTGGGTCCCGGCCTCCAGGACCTCCACCGAATGCTGGGGCCCGGCCTCCCGCACTTCCACTAGAGTGGATGTGTTTGAGTTCCAGGTCTCAGTGGCTGTCACCGGGAGATGCTCAGGCTCTTGCCATAAACCCCATCTGTGCTCCACTGGGGCTTTGGCCCAGAAAATTTTCCTCTAACTCTCCAGCTTCCACCCTACACGGTGTGGGCTTTGGGAACTTACTGATCCCCATGTCACATTTCCGATTCATATCGCTGGAAGTGTGGGTTTTGCTGCCTGGTTTGTCTTTGTTTGGTTTTTAGACAGGGCTTGCTCTGTCTTCCGGGCTGGAGTGCGGTGATGCAATCACGGCTTACTGCAGCCTGGACCTCCTGTGCTCAAGTGATCCTCCCACCTCAGCTTCCTCAGTAGCTGGGACCACAGGCATGCACCACCATACTTGGCTGAATATTTTTTTGGTGTGGCAGGAGTGTCTTGCTCTTGCTGTGTTGCCCAGGCTGGTCTTGAATTCGTGGGCTCAAGTGATCCTCTGACCTCAGGTCCCCAAAGTGCTAGGATTACAGGCATGAGCCATTGGGCCTGGCCCCAGTTTTCATCCAAACTTCGACCCCAATCCCATTGTCATAGTCCATCCAGGCTACTATAACAAAATACCATAGATGGGGTGGCTTAGAAACAGGAAGTTGATTTCTCACTTTCGGAGGCTGGAAGTCGGAGTTGAAGGTGCTGGTAGAACGGGTTTGGTGAGACCCTGATTCCTGATTGGCTGATTTCTCACTGTGTCCTCCTCACATGGTGGGAGGGTCAAAGGAGCTCCTGTGTGTGGGCTTTTTTTGTTTTTTTTTGGAGTTGGAGTCTTGCTCTGTCACCCAGGCTGGAATACAATGGCGTGATCTCGGCTCACTGCAACCTCTGTCTCCCAGGTTCAAGCAATTCTCCCACCTCAGCCTTCTGAGTAGCTGGGATTACAGGCATGCGCCATCATGCCCGGCTAATTTTTGTATTTTTAGTAGAGACACAGTTTCTCCATGTTGGCCAGGCTGGCCTCGAACTCCTGACCTCAAGTGATCTGCCTGCCTTGGCCTCCCAAAGTGCTGGGAGTACAGGTGTGAGCCACTGTGCCCGGCCCCTTGTGCCATTCTTTGTCTTGACGAATCTGCCTGGTTGTCCCCAGTGAGACCACATTGGGTTTCAAGTTGTAGTGTTTGCCTTCCAGCTTTTAAAATTTCTATAAACTGGGGCAAATACAGCAGAATTGTCTGGAGACCTTTGATGTTGAGGAACCCCAGGCAGTCGCTTCAGTTCAGCCAGTGCTTCCATAGTGCTTTTTTTTTCTTTCTTTTGAGACAGAATCTTGCTCTGTCGCTGAGGCTGGAGTGCAGTGACATGATCTTGGCTCACTGCAACCTCCACTGCCTCCCGGGCTCAAGCAATTCTCCTGCCTCAGCTTCCCAAGTAGCTGGGACTATAGGTGTGCACCACTACACCCAGCTAAGTTTTGTATTTTTAGTAGAGATGGGTTTCACCATATTGGCCAGGCTGCTCTCCGACTTCTGGCCTCAAGTGACCTGCCCACCTCAGCCTCCTAAAGTGTGAGCCACCGTGCCCGGCCCATAGTGTTGTCTTAACACCTTTGTTCATCCTATGAATGAATGTCGATTCTAGGGATTTAGGAATTATGTGCCAGGAGCTGTGAACAAAAACCAAGAAAGTTTTTTTTATTATACCCCAAGAAAATATCATTAAATCCACATAAGCAGATAAAACAGGATGTCTCTGGCCCAGGCGCAGTGCTCATGCATGTAATCCCAGCACTTTGGGAGGCTGAGGCAGGCAGATCATTTGAGGTTTGGAGTTTGAGACCAGCTTGACCAACATGGTGAAACCCCGCCTGTACTAGAAATACAAAAATTAGCTAGGCGTGGTGGCGCACGCCTGTAGTGCCAGCTACTTGGGAGGCTGAGGCAGGACGATCGCTTGATGCCAGGAAGCAGAGGTCGTAGTGAGCCAAGATTGCACCACTGCACTCCAACCTGGGTGACAGAGTGAGACTCTGATTCAAAGAAAACTCCAAAACTAGGCAGCGTATGAATATGATAGATGTTATGTGCAAGATTAACAAGTGATGCCTTAACATTTAAACCTTGACTCATTTGGAACTAAGATCCTGCTCTAGCCGGGCGCGGTGGCTCAAGCCTGTAATCCCAGCACTTTGGGAGGCCGAGACGGGCGGATCACAAGGTCAGGAGATCGAGACCATCCTGGCTAACACGGTGAAACCCCGTCTCTACTAAAAATACAAAAAAACTAGCCGGGCGAGGTGGCGGGCGCCTGTAGTCCCAGCTACTCCGGAGGCTGAGGCAGGAGAATGGCGGAAACCCGGGAGGCGTAGCTTGCAGTGAGCTGAGATCCAGCCACTGCACTCCAGCCCGGGCGGCAGAGCAAGTCTCCGTCTCAAAAAAAAAAAAAAAAAAATAGATCCTGCTCTATGTGTTCTGAACTCGTCACTGTCACAGGACACACGTTGAAAAAAATACTTTATTACATCACAGTCTTGACCTTTAACATCGGAGACCCTAGAATCTACCATCTAAGCTGGGCACCGCTGAGAGTCAACAGGAGGAGTGGTGGATTCCACCCACAGGTGAAAATCGGCAGCATGCACTGACCCCTTAAGGCTGACGTGCTTACATCATGGGAATTGAGTTTGATGTTAGATAATGAATGAATTCGGCTCATGGTCTCCATACCCACGCCTCCAGGGGATGTGTCCTGGATGCAGCCTGTGTCCTCCCGCCATGTGACTTGTAAGGGAACCCACCACTCAAAATGACCACCACCATCTCCTGCCATCCCTGGCCATGGGGCTCGGATGGCCGGACTCAGAATCCGCAGAGGTGTGATTACAAGGAAGTAAAGCCGGATGGTCTGTGTCTCACTGACTCAATTTGGTTTTGGATCGACCATGGTGCACAAAAGCAACCACAGGCAATATAGAAAGGAAGGGATGAGGCTGGGCGCAGTGGATCTCACCTGTAATCCCAACACTTTGGGAAGCTAAGGTGAGAGGATCACTTGAGCCCAGAAGTCGAGGCTGCAGTGAACCATGATTGCACCACTGCACTCCAGTCTGGGTGACAGAGTGAGACCCAGGTTTCTTTTTTTGTTTCTGTTTTTTTTGTGTGTGAAATGGAGTCTCAGTCTGTCACCCAGGCTGGAGAGCAGTGGTGTGATGGTGTGATCTCAGCTCACTGCAACCTCCACCTTCCGGGTTCAAGCAATTCTCCTGCCTCAGCCTCCCGAGTAGCTGGGACTACAGGTGTGTGCCACCACACCTGGCTAATTTTTCTATATTTTAGTAGAGACGGAGTTTCACCATGTTGGCCAGGCTGCTCTCAAACTCCTGACCTCAAGTGATCCACCTGTCTCTGCCTCCCAAAGTGCTAGGATTACAGGCATGAGCCACCGCATCCAGTCCCATCAGTGTATTTCATTTCAATTTGCATCTGACACGATAGACATTGGCAAAATGAACAAGTGAGGCAAATGCAGCCTTGAAATTGAGCCTGGCACCCAGTAAGTGTTGGACATTTCTCCTACTGCTTTTGGAGACTCAGAACCTCTGCGGATTCTGAGTCCGGCCATCCGAGCCCCATGGCCAGGGATGTCAGGAGATGATGGTCGTTTTGCTGTGTGACCTGGGTCATTTTGCTGTGTGACCTGGGTAATGACTTCCCCTCTCTGAGCCTCCATCATCTCCTCTGTAAGGGGGGAAGAGTGTGGGCTGAACTGTGTCTCCCCAAAATTCATACGTGGAGGTTGTAACACAGTCCCTCAGAATTGACTATATTTGGAGTTAAGATCGTTATTAGAGAAGTAATTGGGTAAGATTAGCAGCCAAAGAAAAACTATAACTAATTTTCACGCAAATGTGAACCAGAACCTTCCACATCAGCACAGAAAGGAGGAAAAAGAACCACAGAAGACGAGGAGAGAGGAGTGCTGGCCCGGGTGCCTGGTGCTCGGAACCAACTGGATGCCAAGACACACCAGGCACAGCCAAATCCCACACGGGTCTGCAGCAGAGGCACCCCAGGATGATTATGGGGTCCTCCTAGGGAGAGCTCGGAGTCCCAGCCAATGCTCCTAATTGCCTGGGGTCAGTAGGTCGCTGAGCTAATCTTCCCGAGCACATCAGGGGTCTCTGCCATCACTGAGTGGGGCTTCCAGAACACCCTGGAACCCAATCAAGTCCAATTAACCAAAAAGGCAGGAATGTGGCCTGGGACCCCAGCAGGGCTGGGAGGCTTCTCGGCAGGAGACCGAGGTGCCCCAGGAGCTCTCTCGCTTGTGGGAAACAAGCCCCAGGCCCCAGCCCCATCCAGGGCAAGGAGGGAGGGAACCCCCAGGCTCGGGTCAGTGGGGTCTCTCTGTTCAGCAGGGCTTTGGGCTGTGGGATCCAGGGACACCAGCCTTGGTGGTTAATTTGATGTTCTGCTCATAGACGCATGATGATTTAAAAGCCACATTTCAGTAAGGCAGACAGAGGAGGACAAATGTTGCATGATTGCACTTATAGGAGCCACAGGGAATAGCCAAATTCCTAGAGACAGAAAGTAGAAGCGAGACACCCAGGGGCTGGGGTAGAGGATTGGAGACTGTTTCAAGGGCTGGAGTGATAAAATTTGGGGTGTAGATAATGGTGATGGTTGCACACATTGAGAATGCATTTAATGTCAATGAATTGTACCTCCCAAGTGGTTAACGTAATATCATGTATATATTACTACAATGGCAAGAAAAAGACTAAGTTTGCAATCAGCATTTAACCATTTAAGGAAATTGGTTCATTAATGTATAGTTTGGTTTATTAGTTACATAACAATATTTAAATATTTGGGGAAATGTACTTCCTAGATGGAAATGCTTAATAAACTGAACATTAAAAATTTTGGGGGGAGGCTGAAGTGGGAGGATTTTTTTTTTTTGAGACGGAGTCTCGCTCTGTTGCCCAGGCTGGAGTGCAATGGCGTGATCTCAGCTCACTGCAACTCCCACCTCCCCAGTTCATGCAATTCTTCTACCTCGGCCTCCTGAGTAGCTGGGATTACAGGCATGCACCACCACACCCAGCTAATTTTTGTGTCTTTAGTAGAGACAGGGTTTCACCATGTTGGTCAGGCTGGTCTCGAACTCCTGACCTCAAGTGATTCACCCACCTCGGCCTCCGAAAGTGTTGGGATTACAGGCGTGAGCCACCGTGCCCAGCCATGTGCTTACCTTTCAAAGAATGGAGTGTTGGCCGGGTGCGGTAGCTCACGCCTATAATCCCAGCACTTTGGGAGTCTGAGGCGGGCGGATCACAAGGTCAGGAGATCGAGACCTTCCTGGATAACACGGTGAAACCCTGTCTCTACTAAAAATACAAAAAATTAGCCAGATGTGGTGGCGGGCGCCTGTAGTCCCAGCCACTTGGGAGGCCAAGGCAGGAGAATGGTGTGAACCCTGGAGGTGGAGTTTGCAGTGAGCCGAGATTGTGCCACTGCACTCCAGCCTGGGCAACAGAGCAAGACTCTATCTCAAAAAAAAGGAAAGAAAAGAATAGAGTGTTATATCTTGCACAGACTACCAATAGTGGCAGGTAGCACTTAAGGAAGGGGTGTGTCCCCAGATCTGAGACCCTGGGTGGGGACTGCATCAACATCATCCCGGGCTGGTGTAAGTCTAAAACCCCGCTGTTGCCCCTCAGCTCAGTCCTCTGAGCATCACCTGGTCTGGTAGGGTCAGTCCCCCTAGACAGTCCCTGTGCTGGGAATTACAGGTGTAAACAAACCACCACGCTCTGCCCATTTTCCCCAATATTTAAACACTGCCATGCAACTAATAAATCAAGCTACACATTTCATAAACCAATTTCCTTAAATGGTTAAATGCTAATGTCAAACTTAAAGTCTTTATTTCTTTGACATTGTAGTAAACTCTACATGGGCCGGGTGCAGTGGCATATGCCTGTAATCCCAGCACTTTGGGAGGCCGAGGCGGGTGAATCACCTGAGGTCAGGAGTTCGAGACCAGCCTGGCTAACATGGTAACATGGTGAAACCCTGTCTCTACTAAAAATACAAAACTTAACCGGATGTGGTGGGGTGCACCTGTAGTCCCAGCTACTCAGGAGGCTGAGACAGGAGAATCACTTGAACCCGGGAGGCAGAGGTTGCAGTAAGCTGAGATCGTGCCACTGCACTCCAGCCTGGGTGATAGAGTGAGACTCTGTCTCCAAAAAAAAAAAAAAAAAAAAAATACCTACATGATACTGATGATGTTAACCACTTGGGAGGTACAATTCAATGACATTAAATGCATTCTCAATGTGTACAATCATCACCACTATCTACACCCCAAATTTCTCATCACTCCAGGCCCTTAAAACAGTCTCCAGTCCTCTACCCCAGCCCCTGGGTGTCTCGCTTCTACTTTCTGTCTCTAGGAATTTGGCTATTCCCTGTGGCTCCTATAAGTGCAATCATGCAACATTTGTCCTCCTCTGTCTGCCTTACTGAAATGTGGCTTTTAAATCATCATGCGTCTATGAACAGAACATCAAATTAACCACCAAGGCTGGTGTCCCTGGATCCCACAGCCCAAAGCCCTGCTGAACAGAGAGACCCCACTGACCCGAGCCTGGGGGGTTCCCTGCCTCCCTGCCCTGGATGGGGCTGGGGCCTGGGGCTTGTTTCCCACAAGTGAGACATCCCTGGGCCATCCCGGTCTCCTGCCGAGACCTCCCAGCCCTGCTGGGGTCCCAGGCCACATTCCTGCCTTTTTGGTTAATTGGACTTGATTGGGTTCCAGGGTGTTCTGGAAGCCCCACTCAGTGATGGCAGAGACCCCTGATGTGCTCGGGAAGATTAGCTCAGCGACCTACTGACCCCAGGCAATTAGGAGCATTGGCTGGGACTCCGAGCTCTCCCTAGGAGGACCCCATAATCATTCCGGGTACCCCTGTTGCAGACCCACGTGGGATTTGACTGTGCCTGGTGTGTCCTGGTGTCCAGCTGATTCCCAGCACCAGGAACGCAGACCAGCACTCCTCTCTCCTCATCCTCTGTGGTTCTTTTTCCCCCTCTCTGTGCTGATGTGGAAGGTTCTGGTTCACAGCTGTGTGAAAGGCCCATTTAGTTTTCCTTTGGCTTTTACTTTTCCATTTTTGATTAATTTTGAGACAGGGTCTCACTCTGTTGCTCAGGCCAGAGTGCAGTGGTGCAATCCTAGCTTGCTTCAGCCTTGAACTCCTGTGCTGAAGCAATCCTCCTGTTTCAGCCTCCTGAGTAGCGGGGACTACAGGTGTGCACCACCACACTCAGCTAATTTTAAAAACATTTTTTAGTGATTGGGGTCTCCTTCTATTGTTCACACTGGTCTCAAACTCTTGGCCTCAAATGATGCTCTTGACTCTGCTTTCCAAAGCATTGGGATTACAGGCATGAGCCACTGCGCCTGGCCTTCTTGCTTTTTTACCTGTGAGCAAAAGAAGATTCCTCAAGCGGGCTGCTTTCTTTCCCCCAGGAATCTCCCTATAACCTTTGCAGATGCCCTTTTTTTTTTTTTTTTCTTTAGACAAAGTTTTGCTCTTGTTCCCCAGGCTGGAGTACAATGGTGTGACCTTGGCTCACTGCAGCTTCTGCCTCCTGGGTTCAAGCGATTCTCTTGCCTCAGCCTCCTGAGTAGCTGGGATTACAGGCGCCTACCACCATGCCTGGCTAATTTTTTGTATTTCTAGTAGAGACAAGGTTTCTCCATGTTGGCCAGGCTGGTCTAGAACTCCTGAATTCAGGTGATCCTCCCGCCTCGGCCTCCCAAAGTGTTGGATTACAGGCGTGAGCCACCATGCCTGGCCTGCAGATGCCTTCTGATAAATCTGTGTGAGGCGTGGTGGTCTGAATTGCAGTGGGTAAGAAATTGAAACATTTAATTCACAACAGAAACCTGGTGTCAGCTAGCTTTCATTTTTCCTTTCCTTCTCTCCCTCCCTTCATCTCTTTCTCTCTCTCTTTCTTGTTCGACAGGGTCTCACTCTGTAACCCCGGCTAGAGTGCAGTGGTACAGTTGTAGCTCGGTGCAGCCTCAAACTTCTGGGCTCCAGCTATCCTCCCACTTTAGCCTCCCAAGTAGCTGGGACTACAGGTACAAGCCACCATGCCCAACAGATTTTTTTATTTTTATTTTTCGTGGAGATGAGATCTCACTGTGTTGCCCAGGCTGGTCTCGAACTCCTGTCCTCAAAGTGATCCTCCCACCTCAGCCTCCCACAGTGCTGGGGTTCCAGCCACTGCACCCAGCCTCGTGTGACTTTTAAAAGCATTTTGGCCAGGAGCAGTGGCTCACGCCTGTAATCCCAGCAATTTGGGAGGCTGAGGCTGGCGGATCACGAGGTCAGGAGATCAAGATCTTCCTGGCGAACATGGTGAAACCCCGTCTCTACTAAAAATACACACACACGCACACACACACACACAAAATTAGCTGGGCGCGGTGGCGGGCGCCTGTAGTCCCAGATACTCGGGAGGCTGAGGCAGGAGAATGGCGTGAACCCAGGAGGCGGAGCTTGCAGTGAGACGAGATCACGCCACTGCACTCCAGCGAGGGCAACAGAGCGAGACTCCATCTCAAATAAATAAATTAAATAAATAAATAAAATAAAAGCATTTCATCATAGCATGGCATGGAGTGTTCATTAATAACATTTTGTCTCTTTTTCTCTTGTTGTTTGATTAAAAATGACTCATGTGTGTTCCTGCTGAAAAGGACCCTGGAGGTGATCCAAACACCCCCCACGCCTCTGCTCCATGCACACAGGCGGCTCTGGCCAAGTCACAGCCTCCAGAACTCCCTCCACCCTTGCACTGTGTTTCCTCAACAACCAAGCCTGGGAACATTCCCAAAAGGGTCCAGGAAGCAGCTCACTCAGCAGATGTTTGGTGATTTCAGAAAACAAAAGGGTCGGCAGGTCACGTCCATCAGCTCCCTGAAGAGTCCTCCAGGATCTCGCCTGCTGCGTGGCTTGGCACAGCCCACATCACGACAACACAGACTTTCCATCTTTACTGTCCTTTTAATCACTTCTGCAGGGGGATAGCTCAACTTACAAACCACATAAATATTTTCCTTTCGGCACCAAACTTTCCCCTGGGGAGCTGGAAGCCCAGCTGGGGTCTTTTTGTCTCTGGCCTCCGGGTCCAGGGCTGACCTGGGATAGGAGCATTTGTACCAGTCTTCCGGAGTTTCAGCGAGAGGTACTGGCAGGTTTCAGGGACAGGCGGCTGTTAAGATTGTCACCCTCCACATCTGGTGTGAGAGACCACAGGATAGGAGAAGGCAGATATGTGGAGTTCCGAGGCAGGTATGTGGACCCTGGCAGTTGCTGAACCAAAGTACACCTGCAATCATAAAGCCAATTAAGATGTTTGTTAAAGAGGCTGGGCATGGTGGCTCACACCTGTAATGCCAGCACTTTGGGAGGCCAAGGCAGGTGGATCATTTGAGGCCAGGAGTTCGAGACCAGCCTGGCCAACATGGTGAAACTCCATCTCCAGTAAAATACCAAAATTAACCAGTATGGTGGTGCATGCCTGTGATCCCATCTACTCAGGAGGCTGAGGCATGAGAATCGCTTGGACCTGGGAGGTAGAGGTTACAGTGAGCCAAGATCGCGCCACTGCACTCCAGCCTGGGAGACAGAGGGAGATTCCATCTCAAAGAAAGAAAAGAGAGAAAACAGCTGTGTCCAATGTGTCTTATAAATCAAATATAACAAGCACACAATAGAATATTCAATTAAGGAAATTGTCTATCATTGGTAACGTTGATGAAATCAGTTTCAGGGGAGTGACGGGAGGGAGAGAAATGGCCTGATTGGAAAGAAATGAAAGGGGAACGGGAAGAGATAAATTGGAGAACTTAAGACCAATACCAGAAAAACAAAGCAGACCCATACAAAAATTAAATAAGGCTGGGTGCAATGGCTCATGTCTGTAATCCCGGCACTTGGGGAGGCTCAGGAGGGAGGATTGCTTGAGCCATGGAGTTTGAGGCCAGCCTGGGCAATTTAGACAGACCTTGTCTTTACAAAAAACATAAAAATTATCTGGGTGGGCTGTGCGCAATCGCTCACGCCTGTAATCCCAGCACTTTGGGAGGCTGAGGCGGGCAGATCACAAGGTCAGATCGAGACCATCCTGGCTAACACAGTGAAACATGTTTCTACTAAAAATACAAAAAAATTAGCCGAGCGTGATGGTGGGCGCCTGTAGTCCCAGCTACTTGGGAGGTGGAGGCAGGAGAATGGTGTGAACCTGGGAGGTGAAGCTTGCAGCAAACCGAGATCACACCACTGCACTCCAGCCTGAGCGACAGAGCAACACTCCATCTTAAAAAAAAAAAGTAGCTGGGTGTGGTGGTGCTCACCTGTAACCCAGCTACTTGGGGGACTGAGGCAGGAGGATCGCTTGAGCCCAGGAAATGAAGGCTGCAGTGAGTTGTGATCACACCACTGCACTCCAGCCTGGGTGACAGTGAGATCCTGTCTGAAAAACAAAACATAAAAAAACCCCCAAAATCACAAAAGAAGCTTGTCATGAAACACCACATAATGTGAGATTCCATTGATATGAAATGCCCAGAACAGGCAAATCCACAGTCAGGAAGCTGCCAGGGGCTTTTGGGGAGTGGCCGCTAATGGGGATGGGGTCTCCTTTTGGGGGGATGAAATGTTCTAGAATGAGGTAGAAGAGATGATGGTTGCACAAGTTTAAGTATGCTAAAATCTATTGATTAAATCAATAGTAAATCTTTTGAACTGAACATTTTCATTGGGTCAACTTTGTGGTATGTAAATTATACCCCAATTTTACTCCCAAAATAAAGATGGCTGGAGAAGGGGCAGCATGGGTGCCCTCCAGAGCCGAAGCTTATTGGAGCCCTGGCAGGTGAGGGGCTGCTGGCTGGGGAGACGGGAATGAGCCAGCTGAGCTCGCAGGGCCATGAGAGTCCAAGTCCCGGGGTGGGGCAGGGATGGCAGAAGCTGTGGGCTGGATAGGGCCTTGTGGAGCTGGAATGGCGAGGGAGCCTCAGAAGATCTGCATGAACAAGTGATGAAACAAGTCTTCTCCTGCAAACCCCCTGTCCCCCACCCCGCCACCATGCCCCAGCGGGAGCCGGCCCCTCCCTCCCACTCCCAGGCTGCCTGGCCCCAGTGTCCCTAGGCTGCCATTTACGGATCACTGACTAGGTCCAGGCTCAGGGCTGGCCTTACATTCCTGGGTTCCCGTCCTCATTGGTGCCCTGTGGAGTTAGCCCTGCTGTCAGAGTTTCTAGAACGCACCTGTTTGGAACGGATCTGTCGAAATATTGGGAGCCACTGAGGGCTGGGCCAGCCTCCAGCACCTGGTATGGCGGGGGTGGTGTCTGTAGACACTTGGTGATGGGAGGAAAGAAGGGAAGGAAGTGGTCACCTTACCTGGGGGCTATGTCCCTTTCTACCTCACCTGGGGGAGTTCCACACCTGTCCACCTCACCTGGGAGATTTCTACGCCTGTCCACCTCACCTGGGAGATTTCTACGCCTGTCCGCCTCACCTGGGAGATTTCTATACCTGTCCGCCTCACCTGGGAGATTTCTATACCTGTCCACCTCACCTGGG